>NC_058131.1:261585779-261691835 GCF_016433145.1 Gracilinanus agilis
ATTTTTTTGTTTTTGTTTCTAATTTGGGGCTAGGGTTTCTCCGTGAAGCCCGAGTGAGCAGTGCAGTCAGGAAGTTGGCCGGAGGCAAAGACGGTAGCTGCTCACTGTCCTCTTTCTTTCCAGAGCCTTGTAAATGATGCAAGGTACTGAGCGCCTCTGGTCCATCGAGCTGTTTTCCTTAAATTAGATATTGCTAGTGGGTTCAACCTCTTCTCTCTCCAGAGCGTCTGGGGCTCTACAATCCGGCAGCAGCCCCTCAGCCTTTGCAAGATAGGGATGGGGACTCGGGCAGGGAAATAAAAACCTCGCTTTTGAACCGAGACCTTAAGCTATTTGTCAGTTATAATGGCGAATGCGAAAAGGTGTCTATGTTAAGAGAGCAGCCAGCGAGCTGTTCCTCAGAGAGTCTTCTAGCCAAGGCAAGCCAACCATCTCTGCAGCCTACAGACGGCCCCGAGCAACGGATCCTCCCCTCCCGTTGAGCGATTGGGACCGGGAGCTAAGCAGGCTAGCAGGCTGACTCCAGTTCATTTGCTGCCCTGAAACGGATGGATGGATGGATGGAGTCAATACTTAATAATTTTCCCTTGTAATATCACCTGCCTAGGTATCCATGCAGGTGTGTGGGGAGGCAGGATTGAACTTTGTCTCCCAACCTCGTCAACCCCAAAAGATGCTGAGATTCTCAGCCACAAAGACTTGAGGCTGAGAAAGGGATGAGTATTTTAAATCTCTGAGCTTCCGATAAATAAAACCTGTGATGAACGTAGCATATACAGTCTTATTTTGTGTGTGTTTGTAATGCATATTCCTATTTTAAATTGTATTATTACATTTAATTTCTTACCTCCTTATTTAACAGAAACTTTTCAAATTTTGGTTCCAAGTTTGACTTTATTTTTTGGAGTGGAATTAAAATGGATTTTGTCATCCTTTTAAAAGTCTTCAAAATAATAAAATTTATTTCTCAAAATTGCAACTTTTTATTTTTATGGCTATTTGAAAGGGTTTCCAATTCAGAAAAAAATTGATGTTATTCCATTTTTTTAATATTGTTAAACATATGTTGTAAACTTGATGTCGGAGGAAAAAAGCAAAGAAAATATTGCAACCTCAGTGCCATTCCTCTTTGCATCTCTACCATCCCAACAATAATAATGTCTTGAAACAGAATGCTTTAATTCACCTATCTGCTTCCCTGTGGGGAGAAGAGAGAATGTTAGAAGGGCTAGAGTTTTGAGTAAGAAGATACAAGTTCTAGGCTATGCTTTGCTATTTACTATCTATGTGGTTTTGGGGAAGTCAATTTAGTTAAATTCAACAAACAGTAATAATAACTGGTTATAACAGAACATCAATTTTACAAAGCATTTCGCATACTTTATTTTTTTGTTTCTCACACCAACCTGGTGAGATAGCTATAATATTATCTTCTGTTACAGTTTTGAGGAAATTAAGGCTCAGAGAAGTTTGTGATTTCCCTATGGCTTTTTCTTAAGTCTTAGTTAGTTAAAGGCCTGCCTTCAGCAAGAAGTCTTTCCCAATCCTTTTTAATCTTAGTGCCTTCCTCCTAAGATGATCTCCAAGTATTCCTGTATGTATCCTCTTTGAACAAAGTTGTTTTTATGTTGTCTCTCATTAGATTGTAGACGCCTTGAGAAAAGGGATTATTTTTCCCCACTTTGTGTCCCCACAATGCCTGCAGATATTAGGTACCTAATAAATGCTTGTGGTTACACAAGTAGTTATGTGCTGGAAGTGGCACTGGAACCCAGGTTTCCCCTGATTCCAAGTCTAGGCCTTTTCTAACACACTAAAGCTCTACATTGTGCAGAAAACATTGTCAGAGGATGGAAGAGAGAGCCTGTTTGGCTAAGACTCAGTTTCAGTGATTATTTAGTTTACTTAACTATGAGCAGCTTCAGTTATAGGAAGCAAAATACTTGCCCTACCTGCAAATCAGAATTATTGTAAGGAAAACTTTGTTAGAAAGTCAACTTCCAAGTACTATAAGGATGGAAGTAGTAATAATAGATTTGATTTTTAAATCAAATATGGACAATATTTCTTACTAATTTGCTTTTTTTTAAATCTATGGAAATGTTTAATGATTCATCACATAGGTAGCTGTGACATGATATGTTAGTTACCTGTTTCTAAAATTTGCTTTTATACCCTAGAGTCTCAGAGGACTTGAAACACAAGAGATTGCAAAATTTGTCAAGTTTGATTGAGGAGACCCAAAATTTGGTGTGTTTAGAATTTTTAAAATTCCGAGCATTTCTTAAAATGCTGGGAAGCAGTTTCTCAACAAGACTTTTGTTTGATCTTTGAAGAATTTAATTTTGTAGGAAAGTTAAACTGTAGAGATAGGCACATATAAGAAATTTGAAAGTTACCTACATCTGGCATATTAGCTGTAATAACAGATCATTGAATTCCTAAAGGCTTTTGTTTGTTTGTTTGTTTTACTTCTTGAATATAACAAGCATAATTATTTATCTCTGAATCCACTTTGAATTTCAACTTGGAAGCCCAAGCTTCCTATTTGTACCTTGTCCCTAGCCCATGTTAAAATACACCAAGTGACTTGGGCCTGAAAGATCTGAACACCTAAAAATGTGGTTGTGGTCTGAAGAAATCAGAGCCAAACTGAATTACTCTGAAGGCTTCTCTGAAAACAGTACATGCTTCTACAAGGGGGAAAAAGATATGAAGTGAAGTGAAGCTGATGAACAGCCTACACTGTTTTAACTTGATATTAATTAACATTAAACCCTTATCTCCTGTCTTAGTATCAATTCTAAGACAGAAGAGTGGTAAGAGTTAGGCAATGGGGGTTAAGTGACTTGTCCAGGGTCACAGCTAGGAAGTGTCTGAGGCTAGATTTGAACCCGGGGCCTCCCATCTCTAGGCCTGGCTCTTTATCTGCTCTACTACCTAGCTGCCCCAAATACCTAGGTTCTTATAGCAGAAGCATGATGCTACAACAGTAAATAAATGTAAATAAGTGAATGTGTGCTTGCATGTGCACAAGGGGAGTAGGAAAGAGGAATGTCTCAATCCCTGAGGAGAAAAGGGATGGGAGTTTTAGATAGCTCTAATACAAACAGACTCAAGAACTGAGAAATGGCCTGGCATGATGAAACTGGAGGCCTCCAATCTCCATAGCAGTTTATTTGTCAGAAAAAGTGAGGAATGCCCCCATTCATCCTCTATCCCATGTGTCGGTCATCAAAATTCAAGCCCTGGCAAAGAGGCCTAAAGCAAGCTTCCCTCCTAAGCATCAGTTTCCTGTCTATAAAATGGGTATAATAAGACTTGCCCTATCAACTTCCCTGGCATCCTTTGGATCAGAAGAGCCTGATATTTAGAGCCATAAGAAGTCTTAGAGACCATCAAGTCTAACCCCATTATTTTACAGAGGAGGAAACTAAGGCCTCAAGAGGTTAAGTAGCACCTAGTAGCTGGGTAGAAAAGTAGATAAAGTGCCAAGTCTGGAGTCAGGAAGACCCAAGTTCAGATTTGGCTTCAGACACTAGGCATGTGACCCTGGTTAAATCACTTAACCACAGTCTGCCTTCGTTTTTTTTCAACTGTAAAATGAGGATCATAATGGCACCAACTTCTGGGTTGTTGTCTTGCCACAATATATAGGTGCTTAGTAAATGCTATTCCCTTCCCTTAAGTGACTAGTCCAATGTCACACAGGCTAAAAGAGTCAAATGGAATAATATTTGCAAAGCACTTTAGTCTGGTGCCTGCCCCTCCGATAGGTGTTTGGTAAATGCTTATTTCCTTCTTTTTCCCTCTCCTTAAGTGACTTGTCCAGTGTCACACAGGCTAAAAGGATCAAATGAAATATGGGGTGTTAATGTTTCTTAAAGTGGGAAATGCTACGTGAATGTAAGGGGGTATTATTATCGAGTGCTTACAATTTGGAGAGCACCAGATGGCATAGAAATCTCTGGAGAAATAGGAAGATAGTATATGGTTCCTGTCCTCAGGCATTTCATTTGAGGAAAGAAAAAAACAAAACCCTAAAGACATGGGAAGGGAATTAAAATGCCAGCATATGACAAGACCCAGATGATTGCTGCAGAGCATAGGAAGAGAAAGATTAGTATAGATGGGAATAGTGGGGACATTTTCATGGACAGGTAGGATTTGAATTTGACTTTAAAAATAGGTGAAATTTGGATAGGTGAGGAGAGGGAAGAAGTTGTTTAGGGGACAAGGCATAAGTAGCTGGCACATTTTGGGAAGGAGGAGAAACCTTTTATTTCAAATGTAGAAATTCTTCCACCAATGTAGATCTGCAACTTATCTCTATAACTTGTTAAGTCTGACAGTTTTTCTTGCTATGGTCTTTCTTCCACATAAATATTCAGGAAATGAATGCTTTCCTTTGTATATATTTTGTATGTTGCTTGCCATAGATGTGGCATGGAATACAGTGTTTTTTAAAAGACTAAAGAGGCTAATAGAAAACTGCATAATGGGTATGAGCACGCTAAATTGTATGAGAAACTCCCAAGAAGAATAAGTGTAAAAATGTCATCAAGAAATCGTACCACAAGATGAGAAGATGGGCTGGAAGGGACAGGGATGGCAACTGGATGATCACCAGAGTGCTCCACTGGTATGTCATGGTGTCTGGACACAGTGAGGAATGGCACGATCATGTCGGGTGGATCCTCGGTGTCAGAGTTATGGCAGGATGTGATTACAGGTCTCACAGGATGGGGAAGCTGCAGTGGTTTGGGATCTGCATTATTGGAGGAAATTTCCAAATCTAGGAGGTCGCCTCTATTTGAGTTCATGTATTGCGTATACAGGAACTTTGATTTTTGTCTTTGTATTCCCAGGGCTTAGTGCACGGTGTTCAATAAATGTTTGTTGGCTCATTGTTGATTGAGGTGCAGAAAGATACAGAATTGTGTGTGAGTAATGCAAGGTTCCACCACATCCAAAATAGAACATATAAAATCTTTCATTCCAAACCCACCACCCTTCTAGATTTCCCTCATGCTGTCACCCACCATTCTTCTAGACACTAAGTGTGCAGCCTGTTCTTAGGAGTTTTTAGTGACAAAAGGAACATCGGCCTTATGAGATGGGAATGAGCTGGTAGTCAGGCTGCATAGCAAGGTGAATTCATGTGGTATGGGAATCCTGAAAGGGGCCAGGAAGGGAGCAGATGGGAACCCACCCACGTCTGCTCACTTCTTTCCTCCTCCGATTCTGGCTAGATTCTACAATGCTGTGTCTGCTGATCTGGACCGAGGAAGGTGTTTTCTATATAACTGTCTCTAGATCGTCTACCTTATATACATTGTTAATCACAATTATTAAAAACAGAGTTGATTCCCGTGCTTTGCTATGTGGTGATGATTTGTTTTTCAATATCTGAAGAGATGGGATTTCTATTATATGCAAACTAGCCATTTTTTAATTATAAGGAATATAACAAAAAAGTTCAAGTCAACAATTATATATTAAATTCATTTATTTATTTATTTTTTAGAATTTCAGAATACTCCTAGAGCTAATTAACAATATTCTAGGGCAGTGATGGCAAATCTTTTAGAGATGGAGTGCTGGGCCCTGCTCCTAACCCCCCTCTCAGATTGAGTGCCTTGCCCATCCCACCCAGAGATGGTGTGCCATGCCCCTCCCCCTTGTGCTGAGTATGCCCCACCCCCAGCCCCTTACCCTACACTGGGGAGGGAGGAAGCACTCTCATTGGACTGCTGGGCAGAGAGGTGGGGAATGTGAAAAAATGCCATCAGGCACTCTGGAGAGGGGGAAGGGAGCAGCTCTGCCTTTCTAGTAACCAGAAAGCACTCTGTGTGCCATTGGTTCGCCATCACTGCTCTAGGATATCACTAGCGAGATGTGGTTTCCTCAAATGATCATTTCATTCTTTGACTCTCTTTTAAAACAACTCTCAGAAAAAACTGTCTGTGCTCATTACCACCAAATACTCATCTCTTAATTACTTCTCAACTCCTCGTAGTTTTCTGACCTTGCCATTTAAAGAATACTATCTCCAGGTTTACCAGCACTCTCTTAGTTGCTAAAGCCAGTGGCTTTTTTTTTTTAAGTGTTGATCCTTCCTGACCTCACTGCAGCATTTGAGTCTCCTCCCTGATTCACTCTCCTTCCTAGATTTTCATACATTACTGTCTTCTGGATCTCCTCCTACAAGTCTGACTATTCCTTCTTTGTCTACTTTGCTGGGTTATCGCATTTATTTCCCACTGGCTCTTTTGTGTAGGTGCACCTGGAGCCCTTTTCTCTCTCTGAGTTCTCTCTTAGTGTTCAAGTATCATCTCTATGCAGGGGACTCCTAACTAGCTCCACCTAGCCAGCCCCCAGGGCCCTTAAATTCAGTATGCTCAAAATAAAACATTATTTTCCTTAGTGCTGCCCCCCCTTCTGCAAAAGAGTCTCTCCTCTGTTTGGCATTTACATTCCTTCACAATCTGGCTCCAATTTATGCTTCTTGGTGGCTTTCACGTTGCCCTCCATCACTTAATGGCCAAACCACACTGGCTTTCTTGCAGTTCCTTCCCCGGAGCCTATCTCCTTCATCCATGAGAAATCCTCTCTTCTCATCTCTGCCTCTCAGAATCTCTTATTTTCTTCAAGGTTCAGCTCAGGTACCACCTTCTTCAGGAAGTCTTTCCAGATTTCAGCTGGACATTAATTTTCCTCCCACATGCTTCATGTTTATTTTGTATTTGTTTTGTATTTAGATCTCTTGGAATGAGTGGCTTCCGTTCAGTTTAATGGAAAGCCTCTGAGGGTGGAACTGTTTGATTTTTTCTCTAGATCTGCTTTGTACCTACCACAGTGGTGGCCACTTCATAAATGTTTGTGGAATTTCACTAATATGGACCGTTTTCCTCTAACACACAACCTAAACTATGTAACTCATCCTAGACTATTCTTGGCTATATTTTATTATTAGTTCTCCATAGGATAATGACCCAATTCAATTAAAGTCTTCCTTTGGTTCTTTTCCTCTATGAAAGGTACCAAGGTAGCATTCACTCATGCTGTCCATTAGTTGAACTTCATTCTGGATATATGTCCAACCTTTCTTTTCAGGTGCTTTTGGCTTTTATATCACTTTAGCAGATACTTATTGTCTACCAACAGCGTGTCAAGATCTGAGCCAGACTTATAATATTTATCCCAGAGGAGAGGGGCAGAAATATCATGAGGTATAAGATGTAGTTTCTACTCTCAAGGAGTACACACTTTGATTAAGTGCAATGGGAAGTGTTGCCTTTTTATAGTGATTTCTTTTGTTTTTCATAATAGCTTCTGAATTGGCAAGGCAGGAATTATTATTCCTATTTCACAGATGAGGAAAGTTAAGTGATTTGCTCAAGGTGACATAGATATTTAGCAACAGAATCAAGGTTCTCGCTCCAGTGCCCTGTGTGTCTCCCACAGCAACTATCCCATGGTTAGAAATCAGTTATTTTTTTTGTCAGAGGGTCATTGATTTAGGAATTAGAAGAGACCTTAGAAATCATTTAATTTGGTGGGGTTTTTTTTCTTTTTCTTCTCATAACTAAAAAGAAAAGGGTTTGTACTGACTCATTGACAGAATGGTTGCTATTGGGAAATAATGTAGATTTTCCTAGACATTCTCAAGACAAGGGGCTTATATTACATACATTTGTCTCATTTTCACACTTCTTTAGAGAGGCTGAGTTAGGGCATAGGAACCTTGGGTTAACTGGGACTGGAATAACACTTGTTTTGAGAGAAAGAGTAAAGTCAACTGATGAGCTGCTAACAGAGTGCTGATCTTCACGTGGGAGGTAGACTCTCACCCTTCTGAGGGATAAGGTATAAAAAGAAAAAGCAATTGCCATATAATGGAATAAATCCCATTCTGATAATCCTAAAGAAGCTAGTTAAAATGGCAGCCAAAAAACAGACCTATAATCCATTTGAGATTATTTTCTCAATGCAGACCAATGATAAAACTGGTTTTAGTCTGAAGATGTGAATAGAACTATCCAGGATGTGTTGATGCACACAAATTTGGACTAGCAAAGCGTGTATAGATTGTGACCTAGGGCAGTCCATTTCCCATAAGTTCTCTTAATTGCTATTACTTGATGGTATTTCTACTTGCCAATCAACATGTGATCTTCTAATATTTATTTCATTTTTAAGTTTGTAGGGCTGGGGGAAGAGTGATGTATTTATATGAATGTTTATGTATATACACACATATTTATATTCACATACATTTGCAGGTTTTGAATTGTGATTTCACTGGTTTAAGGAACTGGTATGAAATGCTGCCAATTTAGATATGAGGCTTTTCTGCAACTTAGTTTCTTTGGTTGTTGCTTGATATCCTTGGAAGTTTAAGTAACTTGCCCAGTTCCACACGTGTATGTCACAAGTGGATCTTGGACTCACTTGAAGTAGAGTCTTCCCAGCCCCAAGGTCAGTTTTCTATTCAGTGTGCCATGCTGCTTCTTCCTCCTCCTCATCGTTATATCATCATCATCATCATCAATGACGTTAATAAAAATGCTATTTATGCAGCATTTTATAGTTTAAAAACACCTTTAAATAAAATCCCTCTTTGGAATCTTTGAGATAGGAGTCTGGTGATTCTCCAGCTAATTTGATTCACTACATGATGGTGTTTGATATATGTTGATGAAACTCACCAATGTTGAGCTACTTTACGAAATACTCCTGACATAAAGTGGTTTAGGGAAACTTTTGGAACAAAATAGAATAAATCAAGCCTTTTTTTAACATGAAAAAAATGATCACATATAATAAGTACTTAAAAATGCTTCAATGAGTCTCTGATATAACTGGTGTAATTCCTCTATCAATATAAATCACTCCTAAGGCTTCTCCAGGTTTGTCCTATAAGATTCTTGTCCGTATCTGCAAGTGCTGAAGGCCTCCAGTTCCTTTAATATTTCATGGATATTAGTGGAGTACTCAGGCTTTCTGTTTGCTGTTATTTACTATTATTCCTCTATCCATCCTGAAGCATGCTTCTCTTGTCACCTTTTCATTGGCATTTTAGTCACCTGCATTTGTGATTTTTTAAAAGCTGTAGTATTCCATAATTCACAAAGTTATAGCTTCACCAGGGGAACATTGGTGTTAAAATATTTTTGCTACATTCACAACTTCATACTTATTATTTTAGAGGTGGGAAATAATACTAACAAACATTCTCTCAGAGAGCCCTTTTTCACATTCTGTGGCTGAGCAGAGCACATTTTGGAAAACCTTGAGCTAGTTCATTAACTTGATCAAATGAGATCATGTATTTAGTACCATAGATTTAGAGCTGGAAAAAAGATTTAGCATCTATCTAATTAAATCCCCTTATTTTACAAGTGAGGGGAGTCGGGGCCTGGAGAAGTTGTATCTTGTCCAGAGAATACCATACATGGCAGAGCTAGAATTTGAACTGGAGTTCTCTGATTGAGAACTGTTATATACATTTCAGCTATTTAACTGCCTTGAGCAGGTCCTAAAGATATTTAGGAAATGAGATTTTATAGTCACTTTGGTTTGAGGAAAGACCATTCCTTCTTAGAAAGATACTTCTGTCATCTTTTCACAGACCTCAAATTTCTTTTACAGGAAGCAAACTACAAATGTTCCTATAAGACTTCCACACTAACTTAAATTTATAATAAGCTATAAACATTCACTCCCATAGAACAGGTTTTAAAAGGAATATGGATGGAAAAGACTAAAGGAGAGTACTGGGCGTCTTAAATAGGATGGAAAGAATATCTTAGAGAAGAGAAAAAGGTAGAGAAGACTGGTGACTGAAAACACG
Source organism: Gracilinanus agilis (assembly GCF_016433145.1). Classification (NCBI taxonomy): domain Eukaryota; kingdom Metazoa; phylum Chordata; class Mammalia; order Didelphimorphia; family Didelphidae; genus Gracilinanus; species Gracilinanus agilis. The sequence continues at coordinate 261,595,636 of NC_058131.1, forward strand.
GAGTGGGGGAGAGAGAGAGAGAGATGGATGGATGCATGGATGGATAGATAGATGTATAGAGTGCTATAGAAGATCACTAGAGGAGTAATAAGCATTCTGTGGCTCACTTGACTTGGACTTCAGTGTTGTTACTTCTTATTACTGCTCTTTAAGACAGTTGATCCCTGGTTACAACTCATACACTGCTCTTAGCCTCAAACCTTCAAGGACCCTGAATGGGTAGACCAACAGAGAAAGAATCCTTGACCAAAGCAATCTCCCTTTGTGAGATAACTAATGTTGAGGGATGTAGAGATTAACCATTCTTTTTTCTTAAATTTTATTTTATTGAATATTTCCCAATTACATTTCTTTTTCCCCCCCTTAATTTTGAGTTCCAAATTTCCTTCCTCCCCTCACCCTTCCCCTGAGATGGTAAGCAATCTGATATGAATTTTACATGTGCAGTCATGTAATGTATTTTTCCATTGTCAAACTTGAAAAACACAGAACTACTAAAGTAGAAAAAATAAGTCTTTAATCTGGACAAGGAAGACAATGCTTTGATGGGCCACTACACAGAGTCACGTGCGCTAGATACTCCACAGAGACAAAGCTCAGAGGACTCTCAGAACATTGTCTCAGAGAAAAAAGCACCTTGAAAGGAGATTTTCTAATGAGCTGAAGAATTTGGGATCTTTTGGGAAATGTTGGAAGGTTCAGTTGATTCGCTTTACAATGGACATAAGAGAAGGAGGAGTTTTGGAAGAAGCTGGTGCTTTATAATGGATACCAGGATTGGATGATTCTAGCCAAGGGCTGGACTACTTGGGAGCAGCCTGCGTTCAGCCTCGGTTACCAGAAACAAAAGGGCACTTAATATTTGTTTACATCTACTAATACTATCTAGGCTGAGATCATTGAGTACTTTAAGGTTTATTGTTCGGTCTAAGACCAGGTCAGTCTGGGACTTCCCTGAAAGCAAGTTCCAAGAAACAGGGGCAAATTTGGGAGTTCCATAAACAAAGTTGACCTCATATTAATCATTTTATGGAAGAGAACTTGAACAAAGAAATGAATAAAGAAGGTGAAAAATAGTATATCAATCTGAAGTCAAACTCCATCCATTCTTTCCTTGGAGGCAAATGGCATTTTTCACCATGAGACCTGGGATCACTATATTGCTGAGAATAGCTAAGGCATTCACAATTGTTCATCATACAATATTGTTGTTTCTGTGTACAATGTTCTCCTGGTTCTGCTTTTTTTGCTCTTCATCAGTTCAAGTAAGCCTTTCCCGGTTTTTATGAAATCATCCTGCTCATCATTTCTTAAAGCACAATACTACTCCATTACAATTATATGCCACAACTTGTTTAGACATTCCCAAATTGGGGCATCCCCTTAATTTCCAATTCATTTCTACCACAAAAAAGCTGCTATAAATATTTTTGTACATATAGATCCCCCTGCCCTCCCCCCTTTTTTAAAAATCTCTTTGGGGTATAAACCTAGTAGTGGTATTGTTGAATCAAAAGGTATGCACAAGTTTAAGTCCTTTGGGCAGTTTCAAATTGCTCTCTAGAATGGTTGGATCCATTGGCTCCACTAACAGTGAATCAGTGTCCCAATTTCCACATACTCCCTCCAACATGTATCATTTTCCTTTTCTGTCATATTAGCCAATCTTGATTAATTGAGTACAAAGTATATACTCTAGCCCATTTTCTCCACACTTAGTCCATCTACCTCCTCCCAAACTCCAAAATATTATATTGTTAATGTACCACTCAAGAGACAGTATAGTGTAATTTAAAAAGAAGATGAGAAAGAAAAGAGGAGATTTTTTACAAATCATTTACGTGGGGCAGCTAGGTGGTTCAGTGGCTAGAGAACCAGTCCCAGAGAAGAGAGGGTTCAAATCTGGCTTCACACACTTCCTAGTTGGGCAAATCACTTAACCCCCATTTCCTAGCCCTTGCTGCTCTTCTTCCCCAGACCAATACTTAGTAGTGATTCTAAGACAGAAAGTGTGTGTGTGTGTGTGTTTTAAGTAATTTACCCTTTAAGGTTTCTGCAGCAAAATTTAGATATTGAGCTAAATGGTCCCTAATGTCCCTTTTTTCCCCCCTATCTCTGATGATTTTAGGAATTCATAACACTCAACAACCTTGGAGCCACCACCAACTCTTTACCTTCGTTCTTCCCTACCACCATATCCAGTTAGTTGTTAGATCTTGTTCCTTCCACAGCATCTTCCACATCCTAAAGATTTTAGAATCATAGCTCTACAGATGAAAGCTACCTCAGAGACCACCCAATCCAGCCCCCTCATTTTACAGATAATATCCATCCTCTTCTCTCCTCATATAGAGATCACCTTAATTCAGATCTTTTATCACTTCTCACTAGAACTGTTCTATTTTTCTAAGTTTTGTAGTCTTCTAATGATATTCAGACTTTTCGATTTGTCATTTCCATCCAGGAGAGGCATAATACTTATGTTATCTCTGTATATCCTCCCTTCAAGGTCATTTGTTTTGGCTTGCATAGAATTCACATTTTCTTTTAATGTTGCTGTCTTTTGCTTCTTTCCCACCAGTTTTTTCTACTAGCTTCCAAATCTGTTAGACTTTTTCTGAGGGCTTCTACTTCTTTTAAAAAGTTCTCCATCATATAATTAATTTCTTCCATACTGGCATTTGTATATTTCCTTCTTCTTAATGAGTCCTTATTTCAGTCTAAATTTCATCCTTAATTTCTTCTTTTTAACAGTTTTTCTCCCTTCCTTTCTTTCAACTATCCTCCTCACTGCCCCATGATTTCTTGGGAGACCACAGGATCCTCTTTTTTCACTGGTGAATTTTGGTTTATTTTCCTTTATAGCAAAATACTTATATGTTCTGGACTTTCTTTGAGTTTTACTCTTTCTTATTTCTGTCTTCATGATTTTCTCTGTCAACTAAGTTTTTATTCCAACTTTCTCAAAATTTCTCTCTTTGAAATTTTCTCTTGTATTCCCATTCATTTCCCTCCAGCATCTCTTTCTTCCTTCCTCTTTCTCTTCTTTCTTGACCTCTGACCTTCCCACATTGGAGGGGGGTAAGAAGGGGTCAGCTACATGGATCTTTGCTTAAAAGAAATTCAGGGAGAGGAGGAGATAAAAAAACTCGTTTTCCAAAGCCTTTTCCCTTGGGGCTGATTTTCTTTCTCTCCCTGCACCCCCACAGGGCCACTTATCTTTCTCCAGTCACTTTCCTCTTCCTTCACCTTAGGACATATACTTTCTTCTAGAGGGAGGGAAGGGTTCAGACAGAATAACTTCCATGGAGATGGAGGGATGGGCTAAGGATTCCTACAGCATGATCACAAATCACAAATCTGAGTTTGCTAGGGTTCACTTAACCTGGGCTAAGGGCAGGTAGAGGATCAGTATTCTACATGGGCACTTGAAGTATTTTAGTTAGTTGATGTTATTTCATAAGGTTTTCATTTTCTGTAGTGTTTCTACCTTCCTGTATTTTTGATTTGGCTTTTATTTCTAAATCTACTTTTTTCATTTCTATTTTTCTAAGGGCTTTGTGTTGCTGAAAGCAACTAGTCTCCACCAGAACTATTGCAATGCACAGGATTTGGAGTCAGAGGACCTAGATTCACATCTTGGCTCTCTCTCTGTGTAACTAGACAAAAACAAAGTGAAAGAGAACTTCTCGGGGCCTTGGTTTCCTCATTAGTAAAATGAAGAATTTAAATGATGAGGACTGTAGAATTAGAGGAAGGACCTGGATTCATATTAAACCTCTCACACTCTCAGTGACCCAGGTCAAATCATTTAAACGTCTCCGAGGCCCAGTTTCTTCTCCTGTAAATTGAGCAGGTTGGACTAGATAACCACCAAGATTCCTTCCAGTCGGAGATCTAGGATTCTATAAACAGGAGGCCTCTGAAATCCTTTTCAGCTGCCAAATTGCAATTCCTAAAGCATAGGTCTGAACACGTTAGCTCTCCCCTACCCAAAAAGCTTCATTGGCTCCCCACCACCTATAATATAAAATTGAGGTTCTTCTATTTGGCGTTTCATTTTACTCCCCTCCACTCAAACACACTATGTTTGCTAAACATGGAATTCCACAAAAGATTGTAGACCTGGAATCTCAGAGGCTCTCTAGTCCAACTTCTTCATTTTAAAGATGATGAGACCCTGGATTTGTTAAGTGACTTGCCCCAAGCAAGTCCCAGAGGTATGAAAAGACAAGCTTTGAATCCACATTCTCTGATTTAAGCCTTTCCAGTGGACTATGCTTCAATCCATTTTCCATTTCTGTGCCTTCAGCTGTCCCTCCTCACCTGTGCCTCCCTTGGAATCTCTATTCCCCTTTCAAGGCTCAGCTCAGGGGCAAACCCCTCCAAAGGCCCCTTCCTGATTGGCTTCCTCCCTCCTCCCCATAGTTAGAGCCTTTCTTCCTGCTTCTGAAATTACTTTATATTTTCTTATCTGTTCCTATTGTTTCCATCCAGTAGAGTATAAGGCGTTCAAGGGCAGAGGATGATTCATTTTGTCTTTATATCCCTAGCATCTAGCAGAGTGCCTGGCACATAGACACTTAATAAATATTTTTTAATTGAATTGAATTAAGCCCTGTCGGCCAGAGAGATTTCATGCTCCTTCTGTTGTTTGGTCACAGATTGAGGCCCCTTCTGGCTCTTTTTGTGCTTTAGGCCGCAGAACCTTTTCATTCACATCAAATTTCTCTTCTCTGCTGTGCCTGAAAAGGGTCTCTCTCCCTCTCTCTGTCTTTGGGAGTCAAATGATTATGCCGGGGATAGGCTCAGGTAGCTCTGGGGCCTTTCCCATTAAGACAGGTGATAATTAGTCATGGTGATGATTATAAACTTTCCTTCCCAGTTTCAATCAAAGGATATGTTCTTTCTAGTTAAATTGCATTTAGATGCAAATTGAGAATAGCATCTCAGTGCCCCATGTAAATTTAACACAGATTGTGGTCCTGCAAGAAGATGCTCTCACTCTTGATCAGCCTTTGCAGAGTATCTAGAGCCCTGTATTAGGTGCCAATCAGGAAAGATTTAGAGCCAACTCAGAGTATTTAAAGCTGCATGGAATCTTTTTTGTTCTAGAAAAGTGTTTGCTTGGGCAGGTCCCAGCAAGACCTAATGTCAAGGCACTGGCCTTGGAGGCAGGAAGACTTGGGCTTAATTTCCACCCTACTTATTACCTATGTGGTACCTACCATGGCCAAGTCACTTCACCTTTTTGTAATTCAGTTTTCTCAACTTTAAAATGTGGAGATTCCACTAAAATCCCTTCTGGCTCTAAGTCCATGATCCTACTACGTTTTTAGTATGGACAGAGCCTTTGACTGTGTGTCTGTTGTCTGATTACAAGCCTCACTAAGCTCAAAGGATCCTCTTCAGAATACAGGCCTCAGTGGATTAATTTTTTGGCCTCAGTGACTGATGAAGACCATCTACTAAGGCATAACAGCCCCATGCTGTGTTTGAAGTATTCCAGTAAAAAGATTGGCCATTGTTTTCTAGTAATTGCACATAAAATTCTGAAAAATAGATATTCTGAGATCAAAGAAACATATGTTTTAAAAGAGAAAATCATTACTGAGCCATAGGTGAGAGCTTGTCTGTGTATTTCTAAAATGCTGTTTCTATTATCCACAATACAAGCTTAAAAAGCCAGAATTTTCTCTCAGCATTAGCCAGTGCTATTTGAAATTTATACATAATGTCCCTTCAGCAATCCAAGGTCCAAACATCTATCCATTCACTTATTCTTCCATTCTATATGCCTTTATGAAGCACCTGCTACATGCAAAGCACTAGGTACTCGAGATATAAAGATTAAAAAAATAGAAAGTCACTGCTCTCCAGGAGTTTAGATTGTACTGAAGGATAAAACATATATGCAAAACATATACAAATTAATATGGGGGAGGCAAAAAAAAAAAAAGCCTCACGTAGGACCTGAGCTCCTGAGCTGAACTTTAAAGGGAAATGGGGATTTGAAAAGGTAGAGATGAAAGAAAAGAGTGTGCCCTGGAAATGAAAGGCATGTGAGTGGAATAATTAACAAAGAAAGATTAAACTATATTCAGTATTGTTCTAGAGTCAATAATATTTTATTGCATTCTGATCTTTGAAGTTTAGTCTTCTGTGTTACATACAAGGGTGGTCAACCAGGGTAACAATAGGTGCCAGTGATTTACCAGTCTTGGTGACAAAGGTCCATAAAGCTTTTTTTTTTTCCTTTTACTTTTTACTGCCAATTCATTTTATTATACTGATACTGCTGCAGGTTAGTTAAAGGGCCTATGTTTCCTTCTATTACAAAATTTTGAGCCTTATAGAACCAAAAAACTATTTTTAATCCCATCAATACAGCTTATCATTTTTTTCTATACTCACTCCAGAAATGTCATATAATACTATGAATTGCTACCTTGCAGTCTTAAAAGAACTATTTGGCCACCTTCGTATATATGATAATTTCTAGTTAACTACAAAATGTAAGTAGCAAGAACACTCCATTTTCCCAATTATCCAGAATAAGCAGTTTACTGTATTTTTCTATCTTCCTTAAACACTTTTTTTGTATAGCCAACTGTGCTGCAAAAATAAGGTTGTAGTGACAATTGCCTCAAGTCACCTGAATCCTAAACTTTCCTCAAGGAGTTTTATCATGGCTTAGCTATATTATGCTTTTTTATCCAGCCCTAAAGTCTTTTCTTACCTTCAGACTCATATTTTCAGCTGCCCAGCAGACATCTCCAACAAGGTGTCCATAAACATCTTAAACTCACACGTCCAAAACTGAACTCATTATCTGTCTCCCCACAGCCTTCCTCCTTGTTACTGTCAATGATGCTGTCATCCTCCCAGGCAAGCGGGACTGAAACCTCATTGGTCACCCTTGGCTCCCCACGCGCCCTCCCCACATCTGATTTGTGGCCAACTCCTGTCCACTTTAGCTTGATGACATTTCCCATCTACACCCCCTTCTCTTTTCTGACACTGCCACCACCTCTCGCCCGGAGCCATACAGCAGGCTGCCAGAGAGTCTCCTGGTCCAGAGTCTCTTCTTGCTCCAGTCCATCTTCTGCCCAGCTGCTGAATTAACCTTCCTGAGGCACAGACCTGGCCCTATCATGCCCCTTCCCCTTCAGGAAACTCCAGTCATTCCTAAGCATGTCCAGGATCAAATAGAAAATCCTGTTTGGCATTCAAAACCCTTCCCCACCTGCTCTTCTCCACATTTCTAGGCCTCTATAATACACCCTTCTTCTGCCCAACACTCTTCTCTATCACCCAGCTACAAGGGCCTTCTTCTTGTTCCTGGAATATTACATTCCAACTATATTCTCTGGGCATTGTCATTGACTTTTCCTCATGCTTGGAATACTTCCTCTCTCCCTTGACTTCCTTCAAGTCTCAGCTGGAATTGCATCTTTTTTTTTTTTTTTTTTTAAATAACCCTTATCTTCCATCTTAAAATCAATACTGTGTATTGGTTCCACGGTGAAAGAATGGTAAGGGTAGGCAATGGGGGTTACGTGATTTGCCCAGGATCACACATCTAGGAAGTGTCTGAGGTCAGATTTGAACCCATGACCTCCTATTTCTAGATCTGATTCTGAATCCCCCGAACTTCTTAGCTGTCTCCTAAAATCCCATCTTCTACAAAAAATCTTTCCTGATTCTCCTTAGTATTAATGTCTTCCCTTTATTGATTACCTTCTATTTATTTTGCACATATTTTATTTGCTCTCATTCATCTGTGAGCTCCTTAAGAGTAGTCTTAGAGGCAGCTAGAGACAGGAGGTCCTGAGTTCAAATCTGGCTTCAGACATTTCCTAGCTGGGTGACCCTGGGAAAGACACTTGACCCCCATTGCCTAGCCCTTACCATTCTTCTGCCTTAGAACCAATACACCGTAGTGATTCTGAGTATTAGCACATGTAGCACAGTTCCTGACCATGTAGTAGGTCCCTAATCGGTGCTTATGGACTGAATGACTTTCTGTCTTAAAGAGAACCACCCCAAAGAAAGGAGCACAGTGTTATGTCTGCTCCTCGCGGCACCTCGGCTTTAATGCAGTCAGCCACGTGGATTTTATATCATTCTTTAAGTGGGAAAACGCCTTTTAGGTTTGTAGAAAATCAGTCAAAGATAAAGTAAGAAGCCTTTGGAAAAGAAGACTGAAACTTGGAAGTCATCATCCCCCATCCTTCCTCCATCCCCTCATCACCCAGCTTCCTTCTTTCTGGGCAAGCATCCTTCCGGGCAGTCCTGGGCCTCCTTCCCTCCTCCGCAGATCCAGTCACTCTCGTTTTTGCCGATTCTACATCAGCAGATGTCTTAGGCGCTCTCCAGGCTCTCTGCGCACGGGGTCATTCCCCAGTTCACGTTCACACGACCTTTCACTGGGACTCTGGTGATCCTCTCCTAAGTGGTCCCCCTCTGTTCCCCTCCTTCCTCCCCAACACGTTCTTCAGCCAGGGGCGTTTCTAAGATAGAGATAGGTTACTCCCTCAGTAAACTCCACTGGCTCCCTGTTATGTCTAGGAAAATCAATTTGTCAACCAACAAGCATTTGTTAAGAGTTTACTATGTTCCTCAGCACTAGGCCTGCAAAGACTCTTTTGCTTGGCATTGATAAACATGATAACATATCTATAGATATCTACATCTATATCTATCTTTGCCTTCACAAATTCAGCCAAACTGGCCTTTTTGCTTCTCTTGGTGCAGGACATTCCCTCTCCTGTCTCCATTGCCCTTCCTTGACTGGGATGCCCTCCTTCCACACCTCTCCCGTGTATAATCCCTTGTTTCCTTCAAAACTCAGCTCAGTCATCACCTTCTCAACAAATCCTTTCCTGACCAGCCTCCCCTTCCCAGCTTTGACTACCTCCCCACCCAATTACTACATATTTATTTTGTATACACTTATTTGTATGTGCATGTGCCATCTTCTCACCCTCATCCATGGAAATCCATTTGAGGGGAGAGCCCATTTCGGCTTTATCTTTGTATCCCCAGAAGTGAGCATCATACACAGTGCATAGCAGTTGTTCAATAAATGCATGTCCATCGATTGTCTCAGTTATAATATGATATATAAGTTTAAAAAAGAAAATGAATTTGTATTTTGGAATGAGTGGAAATAAGAATCGTTTTGCTTCTGAAAGTTAAAATTGTTCTGCAATTAAAAATAAATTAAAATTAAATGATCACATTGAATCCCATTGCAATAAAAACATTATAGATGTGTGAGGCAGTGTAATTATATTTAGAGACATATACTATCTCTTTAGACATTTTGGCCTGCTTGGCTTCAAGGTTGGAGGTCTCTGAACATATGTTAACTCTGTGACCAAGAGCGAACCACTTAACCTAGAAGTTCCCTAGGCGTCTGGTGAGGACTAGAAATTCCTGATGAGTTAATTGCTGAAATGTATCAGTGGACAGTTTCCACACTAGAGAGTTCCCTACAATGATAAAATCACAGATCTGGACACCCCCCAAAAGCCCGTCAATATTGGATTGATTGAACTTCCTGAACTTTCACATCTTACCAGAATGGCAGTGTGAAATGAGGAGATGGTTTCACAGGTTGTTTCTTTTTCCTTACTTTTACTTAGTCTTGGGAAAACCCCTGGAAATGTCAGTTTTGTTTTGTTCTTCATCGAGGTGAGAGATTCCATGTCCTCAATGAACATCCGATGGGCCACTGGTAAGAGTAGGTACAGTCACTCCCTCTAGTGGTTCGCCCCAACCTTGACGCAGGGCCGCCTCTTGGAACAATTTCTCTGCAGGGAGCTTGCAATTATAGAAACATTTAGAAAACAAATGTTCCCTGAAAGAAAGCTTTCCGATTTAGAAAATATTCTGTTTTGCAATCAGTTTAGAGATTCAAATATTAACTTAAAATCTGATTGAAATACTCTCCCTACTTCAGTCCATTTTTTTTTAAACCCTTAACTTCTGTATATCGGCTCCTAGGTGGAAGAGTGGTAAGGGTGGGCAATGGGGGTCAAGTGACTTGCCCAGGGTCACACAGCTTGGAAGTGTCTGAGGCTGGATTCTAACCTAGGACCTCCTGTCTCTAGGCCTGACTCTCAATCCACTGAGCTACCCAGCTGCCCCCACTTCAGTCCATTTTTTTATGTTGCTGCTGAGATAATCTAATTTATTAAAAAATCTAGATGGTCATGTCAGTTTTATACTCAAAAATTTTCCCTGGTTTCCTTTCTCTGGTATGAAGGCACCTCATTGATCTTGAGGCACTCTTCCTTTGTCTTATGTTGTGATTAAAAAGGTAAGATTGGGGGGCAACTAGGTGACTCCATGGATTGAGAGCCAGCCCAAGAGATAGGGGGTCCTGGGTCCCTAGCTGTGTGACCCTGGGCAAGTCACTTACCCCCCATTGCCTAGTCCTTACTACTCTTCTACCTTGGAACCAATACACAGTATTGATTCTAAGACTGAAGGTAAGGGTCGAAATAGATAAATTAATTAAATTAAATTAGAAAAACAAAAAGGTAATATTGGGGGCAGCTGGGTAGCTCAATGGATTGAGAGCCAGGGCCAGAGATGGGAGGTCCTGGGTTCAAATCTGGTCTCAGACACTTCCTAATTGTGTGACCCTGGGCAAGTCACTTAACCTTCATTGCCTACCCTTACCACTCTTCTGCCTTGGAACCAATATACAGTATTGATCCTAAGATAGAAAGTAAGGGTTTAAAAAAGAAAAGGGAAAAAAAGGTAAGATAGCTATATCTCATATTGAGAGGCAGAATAGTGTGGGTAGAATTTCAGTCCTTAGAAGGGGGGGAAAAAAAACAGGGTACAAATCCTGCCTTTGACATGACTAGTTTTGTGACTGTGGACAAGTCACTTAACATCTCAGTACCACCAAGCAAGCCTTTTATGACTGAATTAGAGATAAATTGCTCATCTGTATTAGCAGAGGAGGATTCCACATCAGAAGTTCCTTCTACCTAAAAAAAAAAATTTTTTTTAGGCATGAGAGACAGCTAGGTGGTACAATGAATAGCGCTCCAGACCTGGAATTGGGAGAACCTGGGTTCAAATCTGGCCTCAGACACTTTCTGGGTATGTGACCTGGGCAAGTCACCTAATCTCAATTGCCTAGCCCTTGCCCTTTCGTCTTAGAGTTATTACTAAGTTACCAAGAAAGTAAGGGTTTAGGAAAAAAACTGCAGCTCCGAAAGCAAAAATCTCATATTCTTCTCCTTTATGCCTTCTCTGGCCTAGCCCAGTTGGTTCACTCTGGGTCACAGACCCATGCTGTCCTCTCATGGGCTGGCATCTTCCTTTAGGTTAGTTGCTGGGAATACCAATAGAGACAAAATATATACAAAGAAGACACAAAATAGCCACCAGATATGGGGACGGACTTCCTGTGGGAAGGACTGTATGGGAGGAGGAGGAGGAGGAGGAGGAGGAGGAGGAGGAGGAGGAGAAAGAACAATATCCTCTGAGGGGCAGAGGCAGTGGAAGTAGGAAATAGCCCAGGTGGGTGAGAGCCCAGCTCACAGGGGAGGAAGTCTGATGCCCAGGGGGGAAGGGCTTTCGAGCCACACAGCCCAGTTTGGGTTGGATTCTCGAGCTGGCAGAGCCGCCAGAGTTCTAGGACGGTCTGGCAGACAACTAAACGGAGGAGGCGGTTCAGAGGGAGAGAGCCTGGAGACAGGGAGACCATCGAAGAGGCTGTTGCCATGGGTTATCCCGAACTCTAAAGGTGACTAAGGGAGCACAGAGAAGAGATGACGGAGGGGCCGAGGCTCAGCAACCTGTCAGATCTGAGAAATGAGGCCGAGGAAGAGGCTGGGAGTGGTGGCCTTGGGTGGAGGTTAGGGCTCTGGGGAAAAGGCAGATGGTTCTACTTGGGACTCCTGGGTGCTTGAAATGCCTAGTGAGACCTACAGGGGGAAAAGCCTCCGAGGCATTGCAGAGATGATGTGGGGCTGCAGATTGTAGAGAGGCCTGGGGGCCTTCGTGCTGTCTTTGACAGAGCCATGACTTTGGAGTCAAAGGACCTGGATTCAAATCCCATCTCTGACACTTCTTTTGGCAGTCAATTTCCGGGCTTTGGTTTCCTCATCCTTAAAAGGAAGAGCGTGTCTTAGACAGCTTTTGAGGTCCTTTCTGGCCCCAAGTATCATCATTTGGATATATATTTGCAAAATATCATTTCATAGTTGAACTAAAGGGAATTGGATGATATTCATGATGAGAGAACATGTAGAAACAGAAGAGAAGGGCAATAACATTTTCATTTTTGTCACGCATTCCTAGTGCCGAGCATGATGGCTCAGGGCTGAGTCCTGAGAATGGTACATCCAGGGTGAGGGATGAAGCCAAGAAGACTAAGAAGGAATGGGCAGAGAGGTGGGAGGGGAGCGAGGACAGAGCAGGGTTAGGAAACCCAGAGAGGAGAAAATTGCTTTTAGGAAGAAGTGGTTAAAAGTTTCAAATGCTACAAAGAGGTTGAGAAGGATGAGAAAGGAGAAAAGGTTACTGGATTTTGCAGTGAAGTGATTAACTCTCCTTAGGGAAAGCACTTTTTGTTAATAGTCAGAAACTGGATTGCAAGTGGTTGAGAAGGGAGGGAGAAGTTCAAAAAGTATCCTCAACTTTTAGTGGGACTTTTAAGTGAACTTGTAATGTCTTGTCATTTTAAAATTTTCATCACCTATACAATAAATACAATAAACAGCACTTCCTTCACAGAAATAAACTCTTAAACAGATAATGTAACTGTTGATGAACTATTGAAAATTGGCATTTAAAAATTCATTCTTGTAACTAGAAACGGAATAGATGACTGCCAACTGGGGAATGGCTAAACATTGATAAATGCAAAAAATGGAAAACCTAAAGATAGCGATTAAATTTTTTAAGAAATACATTGTAAAGACATACAACTTTTGAAAACTTTAGCACCTCTCATCAATGTGGACAGTGGACAATCATGATTCCAGAGGCCTGATGCTACCTGCTTCCTGACTGGGATGTGGTGGGCTCAGGGTACAGAATGAGCCACATATTTTTTTGGTGTGGCCAATTTGGGAATTTGTTTTGCTGGACTATATAAATTTGTTACAAGGCCCTTTTTGCCTTTACTTATTTTTAAAATCGAAAAAGAGGAAAAATAAATGCTCTCAATTTGAAAACAAAAGGAAAAATTAATCATTACACATTTTAGTTTTTTTCTTTTTTAAAATAAACATAATTAATTGATTGATTGATTAAGAATATTTTTCCATGGTTACATGATTCATGTTCTTTCTCTCCCCTCCCCCCTCCCCTTTACCCCTCCCAGAGCCAAGGAGCAATTCCACTGGGTTTTATATGTATCATTGTTCAAAACCTAGTTTCACTTTTCAGTGATAGGAAATGTAGATCATGTTCCTGTTGTCTGCTTAGCTGAGTTTCCCTGTAGTGATAATGATATTTCAGTTATCAGAGTGGGCATATTTTGTTTTAGAGTTTTTTTAAGATTTGGAGCAAAGAAAACAATCACTCTTTTTTTCCTAATATGAAATTCTGTAAATAAAAATATTTTGTTTATTTTCAGTTAAACAATTATTGAGCACTGAAATAGAAACATTAATGTTGTTAACAACTAATATATTAGTTATGAGTTTAGTCTCTGCCCCTTAGAAAGATTTTATCAACTAATTTTGATTATAAACCCCATAAAGTCTTCACTCATGTCACTGAGGGAACTTAATGTGTGCTAGGTAACTTAATGGATTTATAATTTTATTCAAAAATGTCTGTTCTGTTTAAATCTCTTGAATAAAGAGGCAGTTTTTGTAAAAAAAAAAAAAAAACAACTATATGTGTATATAGAGAAAGAGCTAAAAAGATATCACTTTTTTCTCAGCTTACATTCCAGCCTTGTAGATTATTGGAACATATCTTAGATCTCTGTTTCTGTTTCGAGTTTCTGGTGCTGCAAATAATAAGAAATACAGTATAACTTGAGTGTTTTCTTCATATTGCAATAAATTCTATTTGAGAAAAATGTTTTTCTATATATCCATTGTGATCTCTCTGGCATTATTCAGTGCCCAGAAACTTTTGAACTTCTTTTGATGGAACCAGGTATGCCCTTACTCCTTCTTTTTCTTGAATAATTCCTAATTCAGTACTTCCTTCAAAGCCTTACTCAAAACCCTCCTCCTAGCAACTATCTTCACTCACTACACCATCATGGTGCACTAATGATACCTGGTGATGTTAAAGACGTTAATATTTATTTAAAAATTAAATTCAGAATAATTATTTTAATATCTCCTTTTCATAATATTATTTATAATAGTATCTGTACGCATTGGATATTTAGTCTCTTTCCAAGGAGATTGCAAACTCCTCAAGGGCACAGATTAGGTCTTTCTTCTGTTTTCCTTGTCTTTCCCTTTGTGTCTGATGTAATGCTATTGAACATAGCCTGCCAAGAATGTAGCAAGGCTCTCAAATACTTCTCAGATGCATGAATAAATGAATGAATGGACTTGCACAACTGATAAGAAACCTAAAACAAGAATTTGGATGTTTTAGGATTAGACCCAGGCAAAGATTTCTTTGTGAGTGTCTTAACTTTGTTTATTTTTTATTCAGATGCTAGATGAAAACCATCACCTAATTCAGTGTATTATGGACTACCAGAGTAAGGGCAAGACTGCAGAATGTACTCAGTAAGTAATAGTGCCAAAGGGCTGTTTTCCTTGCCTTCCAATGGTGCTTTTTTTTTTTTTTAGTGGTGTAAGAAACACCTATGTGGAAAAATGTATTTGCCAATTAACAGATATTAGCTATTAACAGGCTCTAACTAGGACATATACTTTCCATTTCCTGGTACCATTCAATATAAGTTAAAAATGCCAAGGGGAATAGATCCTCTGATTATTTATGTAAAAATTTTTATTAAATTTTGGGCAGCATGGCCAAATGGAATGAGCAATATGTTTGGAAAAATAGAGATGTTGGGTTCAAATCTTAGCTTTGCTTTTCACTACTCGTGTGGCCTTGGGCCAGTCACAACCTTTATATGGGCCTAATTTCTAAAATGAGGAGATTAGACTAACTGATCCCCAAGGACCATCCCAGCTCTTACACCTCTATTATTGTAAATAGTTTCTTTGAAAGATATTTTGCTAGGCTTAAGTTAACATAAAAGCGAGTGTTCTGTGCCATATCCTACTAGAGAAAATGTCCAGTAATAAAGAGTAGGTTTTCCTTTCAATTGTTTTAGGGCATTTGGTTGGCACATCAAACTTGTCACTTAGTTTTTGTGGAATCTTTTTTGTGCCAGGAGTTGTGCTATTCTTAGTCCCGGGAGATTCTCATTTTGGTTGCTGGTTGTTTTTTAATGTAGAAACTGGTTGCACAGATTAGAAATTATATAGTGTCTTGGGAGGAATCCTGCATATGTCTACAGAAAATAACAAAGACTGTAATGATGAAGATAAGGGTCTCTTCCTTATGTTCAAATAGACATTCCCTTAGGAGTAGAGAAAGAATAGTAATGATGGTAGTAGATGATGGAATAGATGTTTACACAACACATTAAATACTTTCCTCTTTAATCCTCAACAACAATCCTACAAGGGATAGACTGTAGGTATTATTCTATTTGACACATCAGGAAACTGAATTTCAGAGAGGTTTAAGTGACTTACCCAACCTCATGAAGCTAATAACTTACTAGCCTAAATGGGGTAGTGTATGTACCAAGAGTCCAGCATGGCCTGAGGAATTTTTATTTAAAGGGAAAGATCTGGAAGAATTTCAGAGATTAGTCCCAAGCTAGCCCTCTAGGCATTTATTACAGTCTGCTCTTTGAATGTTCAGAACTGTACATGCTAAACTCTTTGAACATAAGCCTATCTTTCCAGATTTTGTTTTGGGCAATTCTGAACTTCACCAAAAGCATAAAGTTAAGCAAAATTAATAGAATTTGATAGATAGGATTAAGTTACTCTGCAAATTTCTTTCCGCCGAGTTGCTGCCATTATATTTGTGATCTCCCATAGCAGCATTTTTCTCATTAAAAGAGAATCCTATAGCTAACTACCATCTAAAGAAAAATGGGCATTTTCTACTGTCATGAACTTATATTTCTTCCTGAGTTGTTATGGCATCATATTTATTGTTTTCCACTTCTGATGTGAGAACTTGCCACTTCATCATTGAGTATACTTTTTTTTTTAACCCTCTTACTTTCTGTTTTAATATCAGTTCTAAGACAGAAGAGCCCAGGGCTAGGCAATCAGGGTTAAGTGATTTGCCCAGGGTCACACAGGAAGCATCTGAGGACTGTACTTTCTATTGACTATCACCATTTCAAAAGTATTACTAAAATGTGTAAACTGAGTTGCCATGCACCTGATGCTTTCCTTAGTGGGTGGCATTTATATTCTGCCTTATTGATTATGGAACCATGGGATTCTAATGAAAAAGCCAGTTTGTTTTTTACTTTTATTTCATTTACTGCCCCCTTGTAGGCACTTAATAAGTACTTGACGGTTGATTGATGTTAAGGTAAAATCTTTGAGATATCAGTGATATCAAAGAGACAAGTCCACACTGATTTATATGAGAATGTTCAATATTGGTCTCCAAACCCTGAATAATATTATTTCTTTATCCCATAGATACCAACAAATACTACACAGAAATTTGGTTTATTTGGCAACAATAGCAGACTCTAACCAGAACATGCAGTCTTTGCTTCCTGCCGTAAGTACTTCTATCCAGTAGAAACTAGTGGAGGAAGGTTTTTAATTTTTCAGCACTTCACCAAATCCCTGATTCTGTGAGTGTGGGTACTCCTCCCGGGCAGATTTTCACTCATCAAAACCTTCCCATCTTTGCAATTCTTATCCATATCTCCCCATCTTCAAAGGTCTTACACCAAGAGGTGGTCCTGGGAACATATAGAGATATAAGGCTTAGACCTTGCCTTCTCTACAGATATGGGACAGCAATTGTTACAAGCATTATAACTAAGTGCTTTTGCCCCCAAGAGTTTAAAATTAGATCCCCAAACCTTTCCTTATGAAGTCTTCCTCTCTGTGTTGAATAGTATGATTCCATGGACTGGCTTCCTTTGAGAGAATGGGGAGGCAGTGTGGTCGAAATGAAAACCTGCTAGACTTTGATGTCAGAAAATCTGTATTAAAATTCTGATATAAACTAAATTATCATGGCCAAATCAGATAAGTTCTCTGAGCCTCAGTTTCCTCTTATGTAAAACAGGGACCATAATACCTGTACTACCTACTTCCTTTGAGTTGTGAGGTCCCCATGCTGTAAACTTTAAAGGACTTTGAAATGTGACTTATTGTTCTTGCTACTCCACTGGGAAAATAAACCAGATTTCTCATGCTTTCATTCCTTCATCTAAAAAGCCACTGTTAGTTATTTGATTCTTGGGTATATTTTATAAATCATAGATGCTAAAGTTATTTTGATTTTTAAACCCACCTTGGTGATACTTGTCTGAGTCCCTTTGAGTCCTTGTTTACAGTAACATTTTCTCAATGTCATTTTTGGTTTAAATCTTCCTATATGTGGAATTATGTGCAAAGGGCTTTAAAAGGATGTTTGTCCTTTGATTCAGCAATTCTGGGTTTGTACCCCCAAAGAGATAATATTGAAAAAATGTTTGTACAAAAATATTCATAGCTGCACTCTTTGTGGTGGCAAAAAATTGGAAAATGAGGGGTTGTCCATCAATTGGGGAAGGGCTGAACAAATTGTGGTATCTAATGGTAATGTAATAATATTGTGCTGTAAGGAATGATTAACTGGAGGATTTCTACATGAACTGGAAAGACCTCCAAGAACTGATGCAAAGTGAAATGAGCAGAACCAAGAGAACATTATACACTGAGAGTGAAATATTGTGGAATTATCCAATATAATGGACTTTATCCAGGACACTCCTGAAGGACTTATGGGAAAGAATGCTAACCACATTGAGAGAAAGAACTATGGGAGTAGAAACAAAAGAATAACTTATGACTTATCACTTATTTATATGGACATATGTTTTGGGGTTTTGATTCTATAGTAAAAATGAATAATATGGAAATAGGTATCAAGTGATAACATTTGTACAAGCCAGTAGAATTGTTTATCAGCTCTGGGAGGGGAGAGAAAGAAAATTATGTAAACATGGAAAATTATTTTAAAAAATAAAATAAATAATAAATAAATCTCCCTATATAGTTAGTGGTAGATGTGGGGAAGTGAAAGAATAAGAAAGGGAATGAGAGAAATGCAGTGGATTCAACACTGGTCTTGTTTGAGTCGCCAGTGTAAGGCCATTTCTACCACTGCCTAAGGCACCTTAGGTCTATAACGTTTTTATTGTTTAGTTGATTGATGCAAGTGACAAATATAAAGCATTGATCCGCTTGTTATAAAGTCTCCATTTCTCATACCATTCTCAGCTGCAGAAATTGAAATCCAGTTACTATTCTTCAGTATTTAAAATAAAATGGATGCCAAATTCTTTCTAAATTGACTTATTCATTCCAGAGCATTTATTAAAGCTCTGCTATGTACAAACACAATCAGCTAAGTGGCACAGTGGATAGAATGTCAGGCCTGGAATAAGGAAGATTCATCTTCCTGAAGTCAAATCTGACCTCTAACACTGATTAGTTGTGTGACCCTGGGCAGATCATTTAATCTTGTTTGCCTCTGTTTCCTCATCTGTAAACTGAGCTGGAGAAGGAAATGGTAAACCACTCCAGTATCTTTGCCAAGAAAACTCCAAGTAGGGTCATGAAGAGTCAGGCAGTGCTGAAAAATGGCTGAGGCAGCATGTACACACACAATTCTCGGTGCTGAGGAAGAAAGGTAAATGAGAAGCGGTATTTGCCCCCCCAAGAACTTATTGATAATGATGATGGCGCATCATTATAATAATACATATACCTAAAGGATTTGTGATTT
Organism: Gracilinanus agilis; assembly: GCF_016433145.1. NCBI lineage: Eukaryota > Metazoa > Chordata > Mammalia > Didelphimorphia > Didelphidae > Gracilinanus > Gracilinanus agilis. The sequence goes on from NC_058131.1 coordinate 261,614,644, forward strand.
CCTCAGTGTGGGTACTCCCTTCACTGATGCAGCTCACAGCCTCTCTGTAACTTAGCAGAGATTCTTTGAGAGTTGCTAGGGATGAGCACCATCCAAACGTAGCAAGACCGCCCTGGGAAAATAAACATGCAGTTATTTATACTTGGGGGTGGGCTCAGACTTTGTCCCTGAAAAGTACATGCTACAAGCTGGCATAACTAGAAAAATATTCTTTATTCTACAAGGAGGCATGAGAATAGGACTTTTTTATTTTTAAAAATAATTTATTTTTTTAAAAATTAATTTATTTATTTTTAGATATTTCCCCATGGTTACATGATTCATGTTCTTTCCCTCCCCTCTCCTGGAGCTGACAAGCAATTCCACTGGGTTATACATGTATATCCTATTTCCATATTAGAATAGGACTTTAGTAAAGGTTCAGGTGAATATAATTAATGTACTAATTACAAATGATTATAACAAAACATCTAACGTGTTTAAAAGTCAGTAGGATAAAATATTCCAATAGCCTAACAATATTATATTTTCTATAGCATAGTTATATAGGATTTTGTAATTACATGATAGCAATTATTGATAATAATGATGATAATAATAATTAAATCTCTTCTCATCTTTTTTTTTTTTTTTGAGTTCAGATAGAAACAGCCCTGAGACAATTCACTATCCTGTTGCTGTTGCTCATGTTGTCAATGATATTGCTGCTGTTGTTGTTACTGCTAATTCTAATTTATTCTTAAAAATCTTGCCAGGGACAGCAAAGTGGCTCAATGGATAAAGAGCCAGACCTAGAGGTGGGAGGTCCTAGGTTCAAATGTGACCCCAGATACTTTCTAGCTGTGTGACCCTGGGCAAGTCATGTAACCCTTATTGTCTAGTCCTGGAATTGATACTTAGCATTGATTCTAAGACAGATGATGGGTTGGTTTTTTTTAATATTTTTGCCTCAACACCATAAGGTTGGCCTCCAGATTATGAATGGGGGGGAGAATGAGGGCACACCTACTCTTGAAAAATACCTCCTGATGACCTGAGATCTCTGTTGATAGATGAGGGAGTAATACTATGGATTAAGTCCTGGATCCTTTGACACACTGATATACATATGGTCATGTGTATATTGAACATATGTGTGTGTACAAATAAGTGACTTGAAAAAAATCTTTTTGGTGATGTTAAAGTATAATAATATTCATAAGCTTGATATATGGTTTAGGATTTTGTATATTACGGTTTCTAATTTGTGTGTAAATATATGTGTGTGTGTGAAACATGTATGTCCAGTAATTAATCTTGTGTAGTAAAAGATCATGAGGTTAAATAAATCGGAAGTGTAGTTACAAGCCTTGTTTCTGGCAACACAATGTATTTTTTTTAATAGCATCTTGCTAAATGATAAACTTAAACTCCATTTTATTGTTTGTAGCCACCAACGCAAAACATGAACCTTGGACCAGGAGGAATGCCTCAGAGTGGATCCAGCCAATCTATCCATTCCCAGAGCAATCTCAGTGACGCCATTGGAACCGGCCTCCCACCTTCCTCTCTTATGCAGAGTCAGATTAGCAATGGTAAAGCCTTCAGAAAGCCTTTTGTGTGTGTGTGTGTGTGTTTAATAGTTGCTTGGCAACAAAATCATTAATGCAAAGTATACTTGAAGGATGGAGGTTTTTTTAGACAATGTAACTCACCTTTCAGGCTTATGAGAATTTACCAATCACATGCTGAAATATTCACAAAATGGCTACAGTCTGTTTAGAAATTGCCTTCTAAAAGACGAAATACAGTTTAGAGATCAGAGATATTTATGTGGGGACATATATAAACAGTTAACTGTTCATAGACACACGTTAATCTGGAATATAATATGCAGAGTGGTGGAAAGCTGTTATTTCAGAGTGAATAACAATTCATCTTGAAGATTCTCCAACTGTATCAAAAGGCACAAATATGCTCTTTTCCCAATATAGGATGCATATTTTTTGTAACAAATAAACAAGATAATCTTATTTATGATGCTGAGAAGTATTTGATAACTTTTGAAGAAAGCATAATTCATTTCCTTGCAAGCAGTGTTAACATTTTTTTCATTTATTCAGAACCTTTCTGTAGTAATGCTCTTCCTCTCTGATACCTGAGGATAACATGGGGTCATAGTGGCATAGACTTTAAAACTGAAAGGGACCTTAGAAATTATCCATTTGAATACTTCCTTCCCTTTTACAAATGAGAAACTTCGTTCTTGTGAGGTACAATAACATGACTAAAAATCAGGATTGGGGCTCCAGAGCCATTATTCTTTTTTTTAAGTATAATTTAAGTATTGTTCTAGAAAATTCCTAAATTGGTTTAAAAAATAATTCCACATCATTTAAAATAATCACTTAATTATTTTCCTAAAGCTACATTCAGTTGCCAACTTTATAAAGAAAGAAGAAAACCACTAAAATAGGAACCTTGATTCTAAGATGAAAGATTTAAAAAACTTTTTCCTATCAGACTTTTAAAAAAAGAACATAGTTTTTATACTAAGCTCTAATGCTCAGGCATAACTCCTCCTGGTAGTTTCCCATATTAGCAAGTAAAGCAATTTACCTTCGCTGCAAGTATTTAAGCACTTGTTTAGGGGAAAACCCCATAAGGAAAATTGTAATAAAAAGATGAAGGTGAGGAAGACAGTTTGCTAAATTTCATTTGGGCTCAGTGCTTATCTTTTTTTCACCTTTATAAACTTCTTGGTTTATTTTAACTCTGTATTGCTGGTTCATATGCTCATTTGAATGGCAGAATTTGAATGAATTTGGCTTTTGTGTTTAGGAAAGAGAGATGATGATGATGATGATGATGATGATGATGATGATGATGATGATAACAGAATTGTGGGAATTCTCTCCTCCACCAAATGAATGTGAGACTAGGTTCATACCAGACCAGTGAAGTACAGAACAGGCTAATGGGCCCTTTAAAAACTGTCAGCACAAGTTTGTAAATAGAAAAATGTGATACCTTTTTCAGAAAATATGTGACTGAAATAAGTGAATCAATATAAAGGATGAGAAGTAGATAAGGCAAATAGATGGTGACAGTCATGAGAGCTAGGAGAGAACTAAGAGATAGAGAATAATTTAATCCAAAGCATTCTGGGAACAAAAATAGACAATGGCCTATATGAATGAAGAGGTACTTTACAAATGATTTTTCAGGATTGACTAGAAGTCTAGAAATCCATGAGTCACTTTGGGAAATAATTCTTGCTTTGGGTCTGAGAGGTTAATGTGTGAGTAAATCTCAAAGCAAGTTAGAGACTGGAGTGTTTATTTAGGACCAATTCCTATGAAGGGAGTGCATATCAGGCCTCTGGGTGACATTTAGTTTATTGCCTTTTGGGTTCTGCTGAGTATGGTGTAGAACATTAAATGGAATAAGTTTTGGTTCTGCCACTTTCTCTGTGATTTTGGATTAAAGGTGTTTACTCCACTGAGCCTCACTTCCAAGTCTCTAAAATGGGGAAAATAATACTTAACTCATCTCAAAAGATTTTTATGAATCTTAAATGAGATAATCTGTTTATTTTTTAACCAGAATGTGTTATAAATGTTTTATTTTGTCGTTAGGTTAGCTTTTTCTCCCCCTTTATTCCAAGAATACATGTTGTAACACCAGAAGCTAAAAATAAATGTTTACAAAAAGCACTTTATAAATGACAAATCACTATATTAACATGGATTGTTATTTGTATTACTTTCATTCCTTTTTCCTTTTTAAAATAGGTCCTAACCACGTGTCCATGCAGCAATCGGGGCAAAACACTATGCCAACAACATCTATGAGCATGACCGTCAGTAGCCATGGCACAGGGCCAGGATATAGCCACACTGTGCCTGCTTCTCAAAATGTGCCAATGCAGGGCCAGGGATCCATAGGGAATTACGTCTCTAGAACCAATATCAACATGCAGTCTAACCCCGGTAACTCATCCTCTTCCCCCTTGCCCGTACTTGAAGCCACAGGCAGTTCCTTGATGTCCTAGCATGGATATAGCATGAAACAACACACATTCTTTTTGTGTGAAGAAGAGGATTTCTCTTCTGATAAATGTATATAAAATAATATATCATCCACTTAAGAAATCTACAGTGAGCAGTCCATCTATCCCAGTTTTAATTTTTTATGAGATCCAGACCTCCATATAAAGTGGGACCAGGAAGAAAGAGAGTGGGTCTAATGGAAGGAAGAATCTTAAAGGCTTCAGTGCCTGGAGAATGAAAACTAGAATAGTGACATTTCTGTATACAGTGTAAGACCTACTTTCTCTTATTTTCTAAATGTAGGTACATTTTAATAAAATTGACTGAGAAAGATGGGTGATCTGACCCTGCAGTGGAGTATTGGTTCGGGTTAGAATGCAGGAAATTTAATCTGGAGATTGAGGGGGGAAATGAACAAATTTCATAGTCTTTTGTTTGGAATGGTAGGAAGAGAGTAAAAGAATTCATTGTTGCTAACAGATAGAGTCCCGGTTTTAAGGAATATGTGTGGCAGGGGAGGAAGACACTGGTGGCTCATTTAGGAAAGTGTTCTTTATCTGTATTGTGTAGTCTCCATGATGCACCAGCAAGCGGCTACATCTCATTACAATTCTGCACAAGGTGGGAGCCAGCATTACCAAGGACAGTCCTCTATTGCAATGATGAGTCAAAGCAACCAAGGAAGCAGCATGATGGGTCAGCGACCAATGGGTCCATACCGGCCCTCACAGCAAGGTAAAATCCAAAGATGTTGCTAGAAAAAACTAACAAAGAAACCAGAAGTTTGGTTTTCCACACTCACTGTACCTCATCCCCACTTCCAGTTTTGCAAAAGGAATACAGATTGTGCAAGAAAGGACATGGAGAAGGTCAGGAGGGCTGAGTATTCTAACGATGTATCAATGCTTTATTTCCGTATTTCTCCATATCTAATTTTAGCAAAATAACGACACTCATGAAACATTTTACAATTCTGTGTAGCTAGAAGTTAGAGCGGAGTCCATCTTCTGTACTTCGATCTAATGAAATAACTGAAAAGCCTGGAAAATAAATTGAAAGTACAAAATGCCAAGAGGAGAAATGCAGAAAATGCTGGTTACTCAAGTTCATTGTTGAAGTAATGAGAGTTTTTGAGAACTGGAAGTAGAACTGCATGGCTAAATATTTGGGTGAGTTATTGGGAGTTCCTAGATAAGCTATTCTGTTGAGACAAGTGTAAGTAAGATTTACATGGTCCTTCATGGGGGCAGTTTTGGGGGACTATTAGTTGTTGCTATCATCTTAGGTTTCACCTTCATTTTCATCACATTATTGTGGTGTCTACAAAATCAATCTTATTTTATTGTAAGTACAGTTTTATCAATGCAGTGGCTTCTTTTATAGAGTCCAGAATATCTTTGAAATCCAGCTTTTCTAGATTATATGTTATTATATAATCTTGTAGATTATGTGTGTGTATCTGCATGTGGTATTTGAAAATATAAGACCAGAGAATATTTTCTTGGATTTAGAGGCAATCTAACACATTCTCTCTTCCTTGGCTTACAGGTTCTTCTCAGCAGTACATGGGGCAGGAGGAGTATTACAGTGAGCAATACAGCCACGGTCAAGGCACTTCTGAGCCAATGAACCAGCAATATTATCCAGATGGTAACTTGCTTATGGAGTGGGGAGGGTAGGGTTTGACTGAAAACTTGAGGCAATTTAAAAATATATATGAAGGACTTAGAAATTGCTTATGAAATCAGAGAGACTTCTAGCAATCGGGCCATGTTAGTTTGCTTAAAGCAGATATTCCTCCAGGTTGTTGTCATTTTTTCTCATGTAGGATTCTGCTATGACATCTTATTTCTGACCCTGATAGGACTGCTCATCCAGCAAACCAGACTTGAGTCTTCTTTGATCAAGAGCAGACATTTGATTATGCACCTGATAGTGTAGATTTTAGAGTGACTCCAACAGCTTACACTACTTCTGTTGCAGTGTGAAATGTGAGCAACCAAAGTGACAGAATTTAAATTGAACCCATTGGTGCTGTACCCTCACCCTTGGTTTCATCTGAGGGCTTTTAATTTTCTTTTTCATCCAAGGCACTGTATAGAATCCTCGAAATGTAGGGTTGGAAGGTGTAAGATGTCAGTTGTCTCACCCATCCCATCTCCAGGCATGGATACATATTCTTGAAAGATGTGTATAAATCTCGTTGTTAAAGAGCTCCAAGGCAGAAGAATCCAAAACCTTACTCGGTAACTTATAATGCCAGCACTTAACAACAGTCTGCTAATTTTTTTCCAGTCCTTTTTCTTCCTATTAAATCATTACCTCCTTAGTCTTCTCTTCTTTAGGCTAAATAATCCAATGTCTTTTATTCTTGGAGCCTTCTTTCTACTCCTAACCATTCCATTCTGCTTCTCTTAATTTGCATGTTCTCCTCATCCCAGCCCTCTAAAATTGTGAAGTCTTAGAAGAGGGATGTGGAGAATTATTATTGCATAAAAAGCTTCACAAGTGGTAGACTCAATCAATTAACATGAATTTATTGAACATTTGCTGAGTGCCAGACCCTGCGGTAGGCCTGAGGGATACAAAATCCAAAATGGAATAGTCCCTGCTCTCAGGGAGCTCACATTCTGCTGGGGAGAGGCAACTTGAACATGTATCGGTATGTAAAGAGTAAATGTAAAATTTTAGGGGATGGGGAAAGGCTTCTTGTAGAAGGTTATGCTTGAGGGATTCTATGAGGCAGAAATAAGGAGAGAAAACATTCCAAATTCCCCTTGTCACGAGGCCCATCTTTACGTTCATTCGCTAATCATTTGCTGAAGATCTCCTCTTGGTAAGAGGGAGACGCAAAGAGAGGTAGTAATAGCCGTAGGTGAAAGCTTAGTTCTTTCAGTCCAGGTAGAAGATTAGCTGTATTCACATAAGTAAATACAAAGTGTTATCAGATTGGTGCCACAGAACGAAGTTCTGCAGGGGTTCAAAATATGATGACAAGGTGGAGTCTAGGATTGGTAGATGCTGCTTTAAGGAGGAAACAGTTCATCTAGGTCTTGAAGGGTGGGTCCAGTTTCCATTCTAGGGATGGAAGACTGAAGGCATTGAGAGAATATTTTAGGAAGTTGGAAAGATATGAATAAGACTTGGAGTCAGGAAAGTACAAGATAACTTTCAGGTTATGATGAGCAAACCAGTGTTCAGATTCAGATACACCACAGGACAGATCATAAACAAGAACATATAGCCATACCCTGCCTAATGCTAAGGAAGAAAAGGAGAAAGGAGAAGAAGAAAGGGAGGAAGGAAGAAGAGAAGGAATTTTTGCTTTGTTTTGGGCAAAGTGGTATTCTAGGGAATAGTTAGATCCAGGGGAACCACATCACAGGGAAAATTTATTTACAATAGATTTATAATTCTAGTTCTTCTTCTGACTAGCTGTATGATCTGGGCAAATAACTTAGCCTCTCCCAAACTCAGTTTCCCCATCTGTAAAATCGGAGCTGGCGCTAGAAGTTCTCCTTTGTAGCCATGAGTCGTGTGACCAATCCTACGGGTCTCTTGTCTTTCTCAATGGTACTTGCCAGGACAGTCTAATTTAGGGCATGCCTCTTTCCGCCCTCCCCCAGACCACACACATCCCGAAGGCATTTCACAGCTTTTGATTTTGTCTCGGTGCCCCTTTGGTTCCAGGACATGGTGATTATGCGTATCAGCAGTCATCTTACACTGAACAGAGCTACGACAGGTCATTTGAGGATTCCACCCAGCATTACTACGAAGGAGGTGAGGAAACCGACTCTTATATTTTTGCCTGACAAATGTTTCAATGTGTAATAGCCCTATTCAGTAAACTATCAAAGTATATATTTAAGTGCTCTCTAAGTGCATTTTAGCATTGTGCTAAAAATACAAAGAAAGATGATATTTGAACTATTTGTGCTGGGTCATAAAGTTTATATTAAATAAAGTGATTCATAAATTTTATCTGAAATAACATAAATTCCAAAATTTCTTGGCCTACTTGGAGCAATTCATGGCATGCTAATGTGTCAGCACCTCTTTTGAGAAGCACTGCTCTAAATCCTATAGGGAAAAAAAGGAGGTGGAGGGGGAGGAAATAAATCCTATAGAAGTTAGTAAAATGTGAGGAGTATGTCACATAATTTGGCAAATTATAATATTGCAGCTTAGGGAAATATCTGTCCAGTAGATAGTCGTTAACATAGTTTTATATTGATCTGGATACTTTATGAAATCTTGACATTTAGATTATTCATTAGGCCATCACACTTGCCTTATGTCTAATGAAAAATAACATCAGCTCCTGAGTAGATAAGAATGCCAGGCTTAGAATTAGGAAGACTTGAATTCAAATCCAGCCTCAGACTAACTGGGTGATCCTGGGCAAGTCACTTAAACACTATTTGCTTCAATTTTCCTCATCTGTAAAATGAGCTGGAGAAGGAAATGGCAAACCACTCACAAAGAGTCAGACATGACTGAAATAACTGAACAGTAGCACTTGACCATTAATCTTGTTCAGTTGTGTCTGACTTTTTGTGACCCCATTAAAGGTTTTCTTGGCAAAGATACTGAAGTGGTTTGCCATTTCCTCCTCCAGCTCATTTTACAGATGAGGAAACTGAGGCAAACAGTTTAAATGACTTGCCCAAAATCACACAGTGTCTGAGGCAAGATTTGAACTCCATAAAATAAATCTTCCTGATTCCAGTGTGTTACTCACTGCATCACCTCATTTCCTTTAGCCATTAATCTTAAAGTGATGGTATGATAATACATGTATAAGCCAGTGAAATTGCTTGTTGGCTCTGGGAGTGGGGAGGAAAAGAACATGAATCATGGAACCATGGAAAAATACTTAAAGAAAATTAAAGCAGTGAAGGTAAAAAGTCTTAGAATAAATAGTAAAAACATAAGTTTGACCTATTGCATTGACTTGCTAGTTGGAGACAAATAATAAATATGGAAAAGATGTTTCAGAATAAAAAAAAGTTATCATTTAGATTATACAAAGAGCCAGTATTAGGCTTTATAATTGAGTTTTTTAGTAACACTTCTTTTTGAAGAGATGAACATTTCATAAATGTAAGTGATACATAATAGAACTTTTTTTTATTGTTCTTATATCTAGGTGTTATTTCCATTTTACCAATGGCAAACAGGTTGAGAAAAATTAAGTGACTTACTCAAAATCACACAATTGGCACCTACCAGATTGGAGGTCATGTTGTAAAGTAGAAAGTTGGCCCCCCAGTCAGGAAGACCTGGGCTCAGATCTCATCTCTGATCCATAGTGACTCCATTACCCTGAACCAGTTACTCCCAGTACTGCAGGCACTAAGTCTAAGACTTAGGCTGTGATGGATTTGCTGATCTGCCTTCGTAGAGAGAGTTCATCACAGGGAGTTTTCCACCAAAGAAATCTCAGGACCAGATGGATGAAAACAAACCCATACCAGAAACCTTGAGGAGGGAGAGCTGACAGTCTAGTCAGAATAACCAATGTCCTCTTGTACCAGCACGCCTTCCAGGATTATGACAAGAGCCCTCAAATTTAGTGGGGATCCAGAGTAAAGAATTGATCTGAATGAAGTCAGTAAGGAAGGGCCTCCGGGAGGTTTAGTAGTATTCATTCTTCCGTTCATTTATTGAGCACCTGCTCTCTGACACAAGCTCTCCTAAGCACTGGGGGAATTTCAGACCTAAATAAGGCACAGTTCTCTCGCCCTGGAGTTAAGTAACTCTTTGTGAATGATGATATCCTAGAAAAAGAATCTTTTGCAATTTTCAGTTTTATTGAGACATAACTGGAAATTCTAAAAGGTCAATATACTTAAAACAAATCTGAAATTTGGTTGTTTTTTTGTGTGCCTCTCAGCATGCTACCAGACAATAACTGGGTGACCTTTTTTTCCCCCTTCAGTAGAACATTCAGAATAATGCCTGTGGTTTCCATAGGATTTTTGTTAATCTTATGAGTCATGTTGATACAGCATTTAAAGATTTAACAAAGCTCCATCCTCACGGTGACCTCGGGAGGTAGGTGGTGCCCACATGCCTGTTTCCTGGCGTAATTGATGCTCAGAGAGGTGGGGGAGTGACCCAGGATCACACAGCTAGGAAGTATGAAGTGGAGTCTCCTAATTCCAAATCCAGTACTTGTTTCCACTATATCAAACTGTTTCTTTTCTCTTTGGAAACAGTGGCTATTCATTTCCCTCTCAGATGTCCTTACTATGGCAAATGGTGATTTGGATAGTTTTTTGCTATTTCTAGTTCATCCGCTAGACTATTCTGCCTTTAAAACTACTCTGGGGGTGAGGAGTGGGGGCAGCTGGGTTCAGTGAATTGAGAGCCAGACCCAGAGATGGGAGGTCCTGGGCTCAATTCTGGCCTCAGACACTTCCTAGCTGTGTGACCCTGGGCAAGTCACTTAATTCCCCATTGCCTAGCCCTTACTGTTCTTCTGATTCCAAGACAGGAGGCAAGGGTTAAAAAAAAAAAACCTTCTCTAGTTGGCTTTATAGCAATTTTGTAGAGCAGAAATTTTTCTAGAGAACACCATGATTCATCAGGCACAAGTATTTTCACAAGCAACCACAAATGCTAACTTTCCTTGGATCACCATGTTGTGTGGCCATATTCCTACAAAAATACCAGCAACAACAAAAAATGGTCATTGATGAGTTTTCCTTTAGAAACATGGGTTTCGCTTGTGTAGGGGGCGGGGTTCTGTCATCGATGGCACAGCTGTGGAAAGATACAAACATGTATTTTGTGGTGTTCTTGTCCTCTTGGTCGTGTGAAATAGTCCTGATTGTTGTTGAAGGGATAGTCAAGGTGCCTTACTTTGGAAGCCAATGCTTTTGAAACCTCTCACTCCGTTTTGTCCATATCAAAGGGCTATCTATCTATTTTCTCCAACTAAATAAGAACACTTTCAGTTTGCTTAGGTGGTTATGTTTAGCTTGTCATCAATGTAAGAAGAGAAAATATGGTACTGCCGAACACCAAAGTGTATAAGGTGCTCAGAAATATCCACCTTAATATGTTTAGGAAAACTCATCTGGCCTCAGACTCACAAAAAGGTCTAAAACTAAGCAATTTTGAGAATTGTCTCTTCCATTTAACAGTGTTGCTTCATTTGCCACTCTATTACTGGAACCAGAGTTGCATTTTTAGAAAGGATTAGCAGAAGTTAATGGCTGCTGAAATATTCTAAGGATGCCTAATAATTGGAAAGACTTAAATTAGGTTACTCAAGTATCAAATGAAGAATACAACTTTTATTTAAGAGTTTCCATTTGTTTTGTTGTTTTATATAATTGCAAATTGAATTTCCCCTGTAGTTTTTCAGTAGTTCCAATAAAAATTATAACTAAGCCTTATTGAAATAAATAATTTCACTTTATTTTTTCCTTTAAAGAGTTAGGAATAAATTAATGCTGTCTGTAAATTATGAACAAATATGGGGATGAGAGGGGGATTCTTTGGACACCAGCTGTTGTGTCCTGGCACATTTGTTGATCATGACTCCATTTCCTTACCTCTGGGACAGTTTTTGATTAGAAAAACTATCCATTTCAGGCCATGCTGTTTATTTGCATTTTCAGTGCTGGAGATGAGTAAACAATTCCTTAGATCCCATCTGCCCCCACTGTGTGCTTCATAAGAACTGGAATTAATGTAGATTTAGGATTCAACAAATTGCAAATTAAAAGCAATGTGTATTTTGCATTTTTTAAAACAAAGCCCTACTCGAAAGAAAAATGATTCAAATAGACAAATAGAACCTATTTATAAAGATGTTTTGAAAATCATCAAATGGAATTAAACTACCAAACTGAATATGAAACGGTAGTTCTTTAGACTCATATTAGAAGGACTTTGTTGAAGTATCTTAAAATACAGTAATTGCTTAATATCACTCTTTAACTTTTCTGTAATTGCTTAGTAATGCAGTCATTTCATTGTAAAAAATTCTTTTCTACTGTTTAAGCACAAAGATGAGGTTCTGACAGTTTTTCAAAATGATGTCTTCACAATGAATACTAGATGAGACTGGCCAGTTTTTAAAAGCAAGAATTAAAGCTTTAATAACAAAGGAAAGAAAAGAAGAAAAAAAGAATGACATGGATTTTTAACAGTATTTGTCATTGGTAAATTCAGGTCGAATTTCCAATTCCTTTTTTTCCATATCTAAAATGTGGTAAAAATCCCTATTACAAAACCCCCTCTATGACTAGTATGTACCAGTGTTTGCAAATGCAGCCCACATAATACTACATAAAATTAAGGAATTGCATAAATTCTGGAGTCCTTTGAATCCTGGCATATTGTATGAAACTTGATAAATAACAGTTTCATAAAAAAACATGATTGATAGGATTACTGACATTGAATCAGAAGGCATCTCAATGGCCACCTAGTCCAACCCACTCATTTTAGAAAGGATAGAAACAGGCCCAGAGAGGTTAGCTTGCCCATAGTTGAAAAGTGACAGAGATTTGAACCCAGGTTCTTTGACTCCATAGCCAGTAGTCTTTCCTCTGAACCATACTGATTCTCCAAGAAGGATTTCAGGAGCAAAGGAATGTTTCATTCACAGACTGAAGAAAATGTGTTAATTCAATCATTGTACCCAAAGGTTAGAATTCTGTGCAAGATGGCATTTGTCAGCTTCATTGTTTTAAACCCTCGATTTCAGAGAAACTATGGCCATAGCTATAATTAAATATGAAGATGTTGACTTTTGGACTCCTTTTCCTAGAAGATATCTTCTTCTCAATGTTAGATGCTCCCACTTGGGTATAGCTCTGATAAGCTGGCCTACTTGCCAATGAAAAGATGCTTCTAAATAAATAGATCCATTAGACCAGTCTTCCCAACCCCTGGTCCACGGATGACTTTAAAAAGGCCTTTAATTTCCCTTTTTTGTTAGGTGCAATTTATTAATGCCTTTTGTTTTTGGATCACAGTTATTTCCCACCATTCCCAACTTGCACTCTTCCTTGTGACAAAGAAAAACATTAAGCAAAAACTTCTGATACATAACCCTTGTCTAACAATAGATACAATATTCTGTCTTGGCAATCTTCCACCTCTAAGCCAAGAAGGAAGAGGAATGTTTTGTACTTTTCTGGGACTCCAAAGGCTCTTCATACTGAAAACTGTTGTCATAATTTTCCCTCCCCAAAATACCAGTTCTATCTTCTTTCTTTCTCCTTACCTTCTACTTCTCACAGGCTGAATTTTCAGTCTCCATTTGGTTAGCCATTGAAAGAATAACACAGTCCATAGAAGAAATGTTTGGATTGGGAAATAGATTCTCTTTGAAGCAAAAATTATGGGCTATTTTTCTTTGAAACAAATTTTCAAATACATTTGAAACACAGAAGTATGGAAATAAAATCTATTGAAGTTACAAACTAAAGATCTCAGAATATTTCTGTTATTGACTAGCAATTAAAGTTAGACAATGGCATCAATTAAAATGAACTGTCTTCCCTGTTCTAGGAAATTCCCAGTATAGCCAGCAGCAGGCAGGATATCAACAGGGAGCTGCACAACAACAGACGTATTCACAGCAGCAATACCCAAACCAACAGAGCTACCCAGGACAGCAACAAGGATATGGTGAGCAAAAACATTGGCATGTCTTCTGTATGTTGGCTCCCTTAATAAATGTCCATTCAGCACACTCAAACTTCTTTTTCTTTTAATATTCAAGAAAACATCCATTTCATTTCAGTTTTTTAAAATTCAAAGATATCTTATTTTCCCAATTTCATGTAATAACAATTTTCAACATACATTTTCTGAAATTATAAGATCCAAATTATATTCCCTTTCCATCCCTCCCCATCTTTCATAAATGGTAAGCAATTTGCTCTGGGCTAATCATGTATTATCATGCAAAACATTCTTCCATATTAGTCATTGTTGTAATAGAATACCCATATAAAACCAAAACCCCAAATTAAAATCATAAATTAATGTGAAAAATAGTGTGCTTTGATTCGCATCCAACTCCCAACAGTTCTTTCTCTCCAGGTGGATAGCATTCTTTGTCATAAGTCCTTCAGAATTGTGCTGTTCATTGTATTGCTGAGAATAGCTAAACCTTTCACAGCAAAATCAATATTGCTATTACTGTGTACAATGTTCTCCTGGTTCTGCTTATTTCACTCTGCATCAATTCATGCAGGTCTTTCCAGTTCTTTCTGAAATCATCCTGTTCATCATTCCTTATGGCATAATAGTATTCCATCACCATTATATACCACAATTTGTTCAGCAATTCACCAAATAATGAACATCCTCTCAATTTCTAATTCTTTGCCATTACAAAAAGACTAGCTTATAAATATTTTGTACAAGTAGGTCCTTCCCCTCCTTTTAAAAAAATCTCTTTGGGCTACAGACTTAGTAGTAGTATTACAGAATCAAAAAGTATGCATAGTTTTATAGCCCTTTGGACAGAGTTCCAAATGCCCTCCAGAATTGTTGGATCAATTCATAACTCCAACAGCAGTGCATTAGTGTCCCAATTTTGCCACATCCTCACCAACATTTATTATTTTCCTTTACAGTCATATTGGTCAATCTGATAAGTGTGAGGTGGTACTTCAGAGTTGTTTTAATTTGCATTTCTCTAATCAAGAGTGATTTAGAACATTTTTTGTATGTTATTGATAGCTTTGATTTCTTTATCTGAAAATTGCTTTTTCATATTCTTTGATCATTTGTCTACTGGGAAATAACTTTTATTCTTATAAATTTGACTTAGTTCTCTATAAATTTGAGAAATTAAACCTTTATCAGGGAAATTTACTATAAAAATTTTTCCCAGTTTGCCGTTTCCTTTATATTCTTGGTTACATTGGTTTTAAAAGCTTTTTAATATAATACAACACAACACAACACAACACAACACAACACAACACAACACAACACAACATAACATAATATAATCAAAGTTATTCATTTTACATTTTATAATACTCTATCTTTTGTTTGGTCATAAATTCTTCCTTTTCTACATAGATTTGTCAGGCAAACTATTCTACATCCTCCTAATTTACTTATTATATCACTCTTTATGTCTATATTATTTACCTATTTGGACCTTATCTTGGCATAGGGTATGAGATATTGACCTATACCTAATTTCTGCCATGCTGTTTTCCTGTTTTCCCAGCAGTTCTTGTCAAATAGTGAGCTCTTATCCCAAAATCTTTGAGTTTATCAAACACTAGATTGCTAAGTTCATTTACCCCCAAATATTGTGTATCTAATCTATTCCACTGACCTGCCATTCTCTTTCTTAGCCAGTGCCAGACTGTTCTGATGATTACTGCTTTATTGTATTGAGATCTGATGCTGTCGATGTATTTTTATAGCAAAGTATATTTAGAGGGATACTTTTGTAAGGAGTTGCAATGTCGAGACCATCCCATTTTGTCTAATGATGATGAAATATATGATATGGTTATATGATAACTTGGCTGCTAATATACACAGTGTTTGTGTTCTGATGACTAGGACTGACTTTTTTAAAGGTGAGATGATAGATTCTTTTGCCAAAACTCAACAAAGGAAGTAGAGGTTATATAATATTATTATTGATGTATCACTGGATTGATAACAAAGTTGTGTCGGTACACAAAGAAGAATGAAGAATCACATTAGCTGTCAAGAAGAAAAAGAGAAATAGGGCTATATCTGACAAATGTCAAAGACTCATTACTCCTTCTGGGGGCTGCTTCATATATTGATGCATCACAAGCCCCTTTTGCCTCGATGGGCAGGTTTCATGAGTGGCTACAGCCACACAGTGCCAGCTCTCCTAGGATGAGCCTTCAGCTTCTGCTGGAATGGTCCTCAAGCCTGCCCTAGAAGCTTCCTAACTTGGTGGAGTCTGCCAAAGTGTGTGCTCCATTGGCATTGCATTCGAGAACCAAGGGTCACTTCTGTTCTGTGATGAGTCCTAAAAGGAGGACCACAGGAATACAAAGAAAAAAATTATTTTCACCTATTTATGTTTTCACCAGAATTATTTGGAGTGCTTATCTATGACCGTGCAAGTTCTTAGTGTCACAGAATCATTAAAATTGGAAGGGACCTGAGGGACAGTTCAATCCAACCTGGACCTGAACAGAAGTTCCTTTTATAATACACCTCTCAAGTGGCCATTCCACCTTTGCATGAAGACCTCAAGTGAGGGGGAAACTACTGCTTCCTGAGGCAGCTGATCCTGAAACAACTCAAATTGTTAGGAAGATTTACTACATTTGCTTTTTTGCAGCCCACATTCATTACTCTTAAGTTCTGAGCTGTGGGGCAAAGCAGAACAAGTCTATTTGCTATTAACAGTCTTTCAAATACTAGAAGACTGCTGTGAGGTTCCTTCCTTCCAAGAAATATATATTTTCTTCTCCAGGCTAAGTATCCCCATTTCTTTCTCCCAGTTTTTAAATGGCATGATCTCAAGACCTTTTGCCGTACTGATTCAACTTCACTTAATGCTCTTCAGCTTATCAAAATCTTTCCTAAAATGTGGCAACCAGAATTGAATGCTATTTTCCATTTGTGGTCAGATCAGAGCAGACTAAAGGGGGCACTAACATCTCCCTAGTTCTGGGTACTAGGCCTCTCTCCGTGTAGTCTAAAATCAGCCATATTTCTTTTTCAGTCTCCAAAACCTTGAAATTTTTTAAGGCAAACTTCTCTCTGTTGACACCGATCTCCACATTATATGTCTGAAGCTGATTTTTTGAATCCAAGTGTAAAACTTTATATTTCTCCCTGTTATATTTCATCTAATTAGATCAGCCTATATTCTAGGCTGTTAGAACATTTCTGGAACCTGACTGTTTTCTAAGGTGTTCATTACTTCCTCCGTGTCTGAGGTTTTATTTTATTTTTTTTTTGTTACTTGCGTATTTGTTATGCATATCGTCTAGGCCTTTATTCAAGTCAAATGTTACATATAAAAATGTTAAATGTTAAAAATATATAAAAATGTCAAAAAGCATAAGTACAAGGTGCCCTGCTATAGGCCTCTTTATAAGTTAATATTAAATCATTCAAGACTATAGTTTAGTCCAATCCTAAAACCAGTTCCATTTATTTGCATTATTGTCTAGCATACTTTTTTTCATCTTTTTTTTTTCAAGCTTTGCCTTCCATCATAGAATCAATACCATGTATTGGTTCCAAGGAAGAAGAGCATTAAGGGCTAGGCAATGGGGGTGAAGTGACTTGCCCAGGGTGACACAGCTAGGAAGTGTCTGAGGCTTTAGATTTGAACCCCCAGGTCCTCCTATCTCTAGGCCTGGCTCTTAAATCATTGAGCTACCTAATTGCCTCCTCTTTATCTTCTTCACAAGAATAATGTGAGGGAATGTCGCCTCATTGCAAAAATCTAGGTAAACGCCAGCTGCATCATTCCTCTGATCTTCCACTCTAGAAAACAGGAAATGAGATGCGTCTGGCATGTCTTATCTATAGCGAAGCCACATTGGCTCTTTGTAACCACTATTTCCTTTCCCTCATGTTATTAATTATCCTTCAATAATAAACTCTAGAATTTTGCCAGGATTTGAAATCAAGTTCATTAATCTCTACTTTGCAGACTCTATTTCCTTCCCCCCTTTTTTTTTCTTAAAAAAAGGGACATTATTTATTTATTATTCTTGTGGTGTTTTTCTCATTGTCCACAGTCTTTCAGAGATCACTAATAATGATCCTGCAATTGCGTCTGCCACTTTTTTTGGTGGCCTCGGATATAGTTCCTCTGGGTCTGATGACTTGAATTTATCAAGGCCGGCTCTCTTACTGTGTATGTGACGCCATCATGGTGCTCTCTTGCTCTCTCCCTCCTTGTCTTAGGATCATAGATTCATTGCTGGGAAAGATTTTAGAAGCCACTTAGTCTAGCACGTTCATTTTACAGATGACAAAAATAAGGCACAAAAGAGTTCAGGATCTCACCCAGGATCACCCCGCTACTAAGTGCCTGATGCAAAATTAGGAGCTAAGTCTTCCTCCCTCCAAGTGCAGCGCCTTATCCATGACACGATTCTTCTTTTCATCCTCTGCTATCGCTGAACTTAGCCACCCAAACAGTAGTCCTATCCCGTCTTTAGTGGTGCTCATTTCCATATTATAGCTTTAAAAAAAACCACATACTATTTTTGTTATTGTTTTGGTTTGTGGCAGGCCCAGCTCATTCTAACTTCAGCATGATTAACACAGTGAATCAGGATTCTTATGGCCCCTTCCCATGCACGTGCATTTAGCCTCTCTTACCTGCCCTTGTTTCCATCTTCTGTACATTTTTTTAAAATTTTAAGTTGAATGTGTTTCTTTTTTTCTTAATATTTTATTTTCCCCCCCAGTTACATGTAAAAATAATTTTTAACATTCTTTTTTAAAAAAATTATTTTGAGTTCCAAATTTTCTCCTTCCTTTCCATCTTCCATCCCTCAATCTCTCCCACCCTTTCCCCCTTCCTAAGACAGCAAGCCATTTAATATAGATTTGACCTGTGCAATCATTTTTCTATATTAGTCATTTTGTAGAAGAAATCAATGAGTTTCTTCAACATCCCCCTTTAGACAACTGCAGCTTTTCCTCTGAATTGGAATTTTTTCCCTTTGTGTTTTAGGATTTTTTTCTTTCATTGATGTCATATCTGAATATACCCTCTCCAGTAGGCACAGTGAGCCTTCCCTTATGACAGTGAAAAACATTTAATAAAACCATCATACACAGCAAGGATCTCTGCCAATGTATGCTGAATACCACAGCCATAGGCCTCCTCCTCTCCAACAAAAGGAAGGAGGCACATTTCCTTACCTTTTCTCCAGGGACAAGATTGGTCATTATGATTATACTGCATTCATTCAACTTTGAGTAGTCCTTTCATTTGCATTACATTAGCCATTGGATATACTGTTTTCCTAGTTTTGCTTACTTCACTCTATATCCATTCATGCAAAGCATTCCATTTTTCTCTGAATTCTTCATATTTATCATTTCTTGTTAGCATAACAATATTTCACTGCATTCTTTATACCACAATCTGTTCAACTATTCCCCAGCCGATGGGGGATCAGTTGTTTCCGGTTCTCCGCTACCACTAAAAGTGCTGCCATGTATATTCTGATATTTATGAGTCATTTATTTTTTGTCTTGGATTGTCTTTCAGTATGTTCCCTGCAATAGGATCTCTGGGTTTAAGGCTAGAAGCAGTTTAATCCTTTTTCCAAATAATTTTCAAACTGTTCAGATTTTATTTCTGTGACTTTGGACTGACTTTCCCTATGGAAATCTTAAGCCATGAGATTCTGCCCATCCTGTCTGAAACGTTTCAGATCTACTCTCTTAAAATCTAGTGAGAATCAGATTGGAGGAGTTTCCTTTGTTGTTTCTTCCAACTTTTGAAGGATTTGGTTTTCATTAAGGCAAATCAAGAAAGTATTAGCTGCCCAGCTAAGACACAGACAGAGGCAGAGAGAGAGACAGAGATGCTCTTCCTACTTCATTCCTCTGAAACTTAGGTTTCCTTTCATGAGTATAATCTTAATAAATTCTCTCCCTGTCCCCAACTTAATTTAACCAGTCTTATTCATTCTGGATAAAGTATGCCATTCCAGAGCCATATTCCAGTAATGGGTCTCATCCAACCAAGTCTCAATAATACCATGAGGTCAAATTTACCTTTTTGCACTGGGACCTTTAATTCACCTATTATGCATACTTTGTACCTTTGTTTGCTTACAAATATCTGAAGACTTTGTGTTTTATTGCAGTCTTCTTTATTGGATTTTGTCTCCTGTGAATTTTTAGACATCACTACTTCTTTTCTTCTTATGTTGTTGCTATGACAACCCTCCAACAGTTTATTTTTCTTTTTCTTTTTTTTTAACCCTTAACTTCTGTGTATTGGCTGCTTAGGTGGAAGAGTGGTAAGGGTGGGCAATGGGGGGGGGTCAAGTGACTTGCCCAGGGTCACACAGCTGGGAAGTGTCTGATGCTGGATTTGAACCCAGGACCTCCCGTCTCTAGGCCTGACTCTCAATCCATTGAGCTACCCAGCTGCCCCCGCAACAGTTTCTTAACTTAGAGTCCAAAAACTTATTTTTTAAAAAATATATTCAGTAACTATATTTTAATGATTGGTTTCCTTCATAAACAGAAGTATTTTATTTAATGCATTTGAAAACATTATTCTTTGTGTGGTGGATGAAAGATAAAATGACGGAGGAAACAAAGATTTGAGCTTCTGAGCATATTAGTTTATTAAGCAATAGGTGCCAGTCGCCTAAAAAATTTGGACTAGGCCCCTCAACTTTGGCACTGGACCCAAAATATATGGGGACACTGTTTTTTTATACATGAAAAACAATCAAATAAAACCAGTTAACTAAAAGAAAAGAATTAACCAGGTTACAAAATTAGATAATCGGATTTCTAATTCAGGGAAAGATTAAGGACTTTCCAAGTTAGGAGGGAGAGAGCGAACAGGTGTAAAATTCCCTGAAATCAGAAAAAAGAGATATCTCACTATCCCCAAGTGTTTGTGTTCAATCAAAGGAACACAGAATAATAACTGATTGACCAGTACGGGGCCAGTTTTCAGATTTGCCTCCAGAATTGAGTCACAAGATAGAGTCTGTGAGGTTCATTCAATTCCTACTACCGTGTTGTTGTTCTAATTCCCTCATGAGAAGGGTCCATTTTGTTCACCAGACTTCCCCAGTGACACAAAGTTCAGACCTCCTGCTCAGTGGCATATAGTTTGGTGGTATCTATGGGGAGTTTTCTCCTGTTCCCTTCCTTTTTTACTTTAAAGCTATTTTGATTAAATTTGCAAAGCTCTGGGCAAATATATTCTCCAGAACCCATTGTTAGATTTACTTCTCTGACCAGAAATGTGTCATTTCTGTATTTTATGCCATCATTTAAAATCTAAACCCTATTCTAACATTCCATCTCCTTCACTAGCTTCCCAAATTTGCCTTCCTCTTTTGAAGACTACCTTCCATCAGCAGTAACGATGGGGAGGTACCAAGTCCCTCTGCCTCTGAGGGCATCACTTTTTTTGGCTTTCTAATCTTCAACAATACTTTCTGCATCCTTTTTGCTGATATCATTTGTACCTGGGCTATTATATATGTTGATAGGAGTGAGCTGCTTTGACTGGACCTAGGAGATTCCTCACTAGGTTGGTCATGTCTTGTACCCTAGGAAGATGGCAGACCTCCCTGTCATTATCCGGCCAAGAAAGAGCTGACTCAGCCGGGACTTTTGTTCATTAACAAATCCTTATCTTTCTTTCCTCTGACCTTTCTCCGATGATCTCTCCCACAGGGCTACCTCACCATTCCTTTCAAGGTAAGCAGCAGCTCCCTCTTCAGAGAGTTCGGTTAGTTCCCTGTGCTCTGGGCAGAGCCTCGCGTCCCTTACTTAATTTCTAGTGTTCACTGATCCTTCTTCATAGCATTTCAGCTTTAGAACTGGAAGGATCATTAGAGGAAATTAAGCTTCTCATTCTTCAGAGGAGGAAAATGATGCCCAGGGAAGCCAGGAAAGAAGGGCTTGCTCAGAGTCACACATTTATTATGTGTCTGAGGCAGGATCTGGTCTGAGGTCTCCCTGGTTCTACATCCAGGACTATTGAAGCAGATGGTGCGCAGGATGATGCTGAGCTTGGAGTGAGGAAGAAGGGAGTTCAAGTATGGTATCTGACCCTTATTAGTTGTGTAAACCCTGGGCAAGTCACTTTACTTCTCTGAGCCACAATTTCCTCAACTGCCAACAGTGTGGTTGTGAAGATCAAGTGAGAGATTTGTAAAGCACTTAATGCCGTACCTATAAATGCTATATAAACGCTTGTTTCCTTCCTGCCTCCATCCACTGGTTTGCTTGCTGTGCCATCCTCCTTCCCTTTCTCCCCAAGGTCATATTCTTCCTTAAGGAAGTACAGTTTCTTCCAAGGTGGCATTGAACCATCAAAGACTATTTTTTGGATCTAGCCATTCAGTAACCGTTCTATTGTCTTACTTGTCTTACCTTGCTTTTGCCAGTGTCTTCTCTTCCAATTCGAGTTCCCGTTCTCTCACTCCTCCTCTTTCAATTTCTCCAAAAGTCTTCCCCATTTTCCTCTCTCAGAATCCAGGCTCTGGTCTTCTTCAGAATTTCAAAATCATTCGAAGATCCTTCAAATTTTTTTCTCCTACAATGCAAGTTCTTCTGCTCAAACTCCCACACTCCTTTTCTTAAATGATCTCTGAGGCCTCATTTGTGTTTTGGATGGTGCAAATTATGCAACTAAAAAAGTAAAATCAAGGGCTCTAAATATTTAATATTTATGCCTTAAATATGATTTCAATATTGGCACATATTCTATCTGAACTTTAATACTATATATTCCTTCAAACTCCAGAAGAGTTTGAAATCATTTATGGTACTGTAGGAATGAGGGCAATTTCTTTTTTTTAAATATACTTATTTTTATTTTCTATCTAGAACATAATATAGCATGCAACATAACATAACACACATGATTTGTTTAAAATATGTAATAAATTATAATAAATATGTTTATCCAAGAGAAACAAATTCTCACATTAGCTATGCCCCAAAATATGTCTAGTCTCTTTCCCCCCTCCCTCCCACTCTTCCCTTCTCCCCAAGAAGACGGGTAATATTACATAGATTGTACATATGTTATCACATAATGCACATTTCCCTGTCCATCATGTTGTGAAACAAGAGACATATTGCTTACACTAAAGAAAAATTCATGAAGGAAATAAAGTGAAGAATGGTATGTTTCGATCTCTTTTGGACTCCATCTGTTCCTTCTATGGCAGTGTATGTCCTTTTTCATCATGAGTCAATTAAAGAGCTAAATTAAATTAGGGTAATTTCTAAAATTGTGATTTCAGCAAAATTTAGGGGTTTAAACAAATATAACAGAGGATAAAAGTAACTTATATTTTATGAATGTATAAATTCATGTTGTATAATTTTTGTAATAATTCCCATTTCCTGGCTGTTTTCTCAGGTCCTGCGCAGGGAGCTTCCTCACAGTATTCTAGCTACCAGCAGGGACAGGGGCAACAGTATGGAAGTTATCGAGCTTCTCAGACAGGACCGTCTGCCCAACAACAGAGGCCTTATGGTTATGAACAGGCAAGTTTTTCTAAAACTTTCCATTTTAATGATCTATTTTACAATTCTCTCTATCCTCTGATAACCACACTCAGAAAGCTACTATAGAAATTTATCTTGATAAAGGTTAGTTTTTAAAGCATAGACACATGCGAAAGCAGTGTGACTTAGTGGATGAGAACATCTTGAAAGCTGGGAAGACCAGGTTCAAATCCTACATTGGAAAGGTGAATCTCAGCAAGTCACTTAACCTCTCAGGATTTTAGGCAACTCTTTAAAGTCCCTAGACTGGAGTGACCACAAATCGACAAAAAATGTCCTTTTGCCACTAGTCAGATTAAACATTGTGCCCTTGGCATTAAAAAGTTCATAGGTTCAGTTCACTATTGTGATAATTAGAGTAGTTCTGAAGGAATCTGAAAAGAATAGTGGAACTCTAAATTTTGCCTTAAAATTTAAAACTAAGGGCCTCTGGTAGTAAATAAGTTTGGCAAACCAGAAGACATTTGCTTTTGACTAGCAGCATGCAGACAAGTTAGAATGGAAAAACTGGACTAAAGTATCCAAATGACTTGCTTGTTTCTAATTATGATAGAATGAATACACATGATTCAGATCAATTCAACATTAATTAAATAGCTGTTTAGTAAGAGACCCAGTGTTTGAAACTGGGGATATGAAGCCCCAGAATAAAATAGTTCCAGATTTCAAGGAGCTTACATCCTTTTAAAAACTGCATTTTTCGGGGGCAGCTGGGTAGCTCAGTGGATTGAGAGCCAGGCCTATAGACGGGAGGTCCTAGGTTCAAATCCGGCCTCAGACACTTCCCAGCTGTGTGACCCTGGGCAAGTCACTTGACCCCCATTGCCTACCCTTACCACTCTTCCACCTATAAGTCAATACACAGAAGTTAAGGGTTTTAAAAAAAAATTGCATTTTTTTTAAACCTTTACTTTCCACCTTAGAATCAATACTGTGTATTGGTTCTAAGGCAGAAGAGTTGTAAGGGCTAGGCAATGGAGGTTAAGTGACTTGCCCAGGGACATCCAGCTGGGAGGTGTCTGAGGCTAGGACCTCCCATCTCTTGGTCTGGCTCTCAATCTACTCTGTCACCTAGTTGCCCTCTAAAAATTTGAATTTATTGTTTTAATCAACAAACATTTATTTTCTTCCCAAATGAAAAGAAAAACAAAACCCTTGTAACAAATATACATATTATACCTACTTTGTGTTTATATTCCTAAACCTTCCATAGGATTATTACTAAAATTATATCAGAATTCCACAAACTAATTTATTAACAAGTGAAACAATAGAAATAAACAGATTTTAAGGTAACCAATGTCCACCTGGCATCCTATAAACATTGATTTAGTCTGTGTTTAAGAAATATGATTTTATTTTTTAAAGGACAAAAAATGGATAAGAAAAAATCTAGAAAGCTGTTTTAGGCTTCAAGGATTGCTCTTATGTCTGTGCTGCAGGATCTAACATCTAGTTTTCAGTCAGTCAGCAAGCATTTATTAAGCATCTACTCTACTATGTGCCAGACATTGTGCTGAAAATACAAGTTAAAAAAAAAAAAAGCAAAAGACAGTTCATAGTCTAAAGGAGGAGACAACATGCAAACAATTATATACAAATAAGATATTTACAGAATTATTTGGAGATAATCAACAGAGGGAAGGCACTAATATTGAGGGGACTTAGGAAAGATTTCTTTTACAATGTTAGATTTTATTTGAGACTTGAAGGAAGCCATGAAATAGAGATGAGGAGAAAGAGAATTCCAAGCATAAGGGACAATTTCATCGTTTTTTCCCCAGGGTGATCAGTCTCTAAAAGATTTACACCAAACAAATTCATAATATAATGATTTCTAAACTAGTGTCATTTAATGATTTAGAAAAGGAAATTAATGGCTGTTCATTCAGGCCAACCCAGGAGAACAGTGGTACAAAATGCCTGGGAAACCTGATGAATCATTGTAAGGTGGTTTGGTGAATATACGATCCGGTTAAGAGTTAAATTATTCTAAGGGATATTTTCATCAAGTTGTGATAGCCTGATAGGTATTCTTTTCTTCTAATGAGATAACTGAGTCAGCTCACCAGGATACCATCCCCTTATATTCTACAGGGGACCCTGACCAGGTCTTATTCTCCATCAGTCCTCTAGAGCCCTCAGGGTGCTCTTGCCTTTTCTCATTTCAGAAGAAGCTACAGTTTCCAAGTTTGCAAAATAGTTTTAGATTGCCAGCTTTCAGGTGTCACTTTAAACTCCTTGGTAGCATAGTCATAAGGCACATTGTAGGATGGATCATTTCTTGGAAGGAGATTTTAATAACTAATTCATACATATTGTATGCTTTGGGTGGGCTTCAGTCAAAGAGAGTATTTCTTGCCTGATTTAGGTATTCTCCTTGCCCTAGGGCAGGGGTCGGCAACCTTTTTGGCCATGAGAGCCATAATCACCACATTTTTTAAAATGTAATTTCATGAGAGCCGTACAGTGCTCACAGTGTGCGCTCCTGTAACAGCGGCTGAAAAAAAATGGACTTTATGGCTCCTGCAGAAAGAGCCATACGTTGCCGACCCCTGCCCTAGATCTTGTATTCCACCGTAGTTAGAGACGTAGAACCCTCTTTCCACGGACCGCAAAAATATAACCTTATTCACATTCTCTTTTAGGGCCAGTATGGAAATTACCAGCAATAAGGGACAAGCATCCTTGTTGGAATTATTTCAATACTACGTCCGTCTTTGGAACTTGATGTACAGAAGGTTTTGACTAATTGTAATATGTCGGTTACCCCTTAGCACAAAGCAGCGTCTGTATGTGAACAGTGTTCATTTCATGCCGGTTATGAAGCAGTGCACTATACTGGTACAAAGACAATGCTTTAATGGTTTGATATATTTGGTGCTGTGTATAGTATTGTATGTTGCTACAATGCAACTTTTTTTTTCTTTTCTCCTTCCTCTTCTTCCCATTCTTGATGTTTCTAAATAGCTTTAGGGGTCATTTTATCATCAGAGTTTTTTGTGCCCAGTTACGGGAAACATCTAGGATATTCTGCAATCCATGTATTCATACAAACAGACCTTAGGTCTAATTTCTCTATTCATCCTAATGTAGTTTAGGAACTTCTGTTTAACTGAATGCAATGCAGCTTGTCCGTGGTTTATGGTTGCCTCTGAAACGTATGCCTCTTAACTATACTACTTTAGGGGCAGGGGCATTCTTTGTGGTATGTCCATTTCCATGCTACACAATGAAAAAGATAAATATTTCATTTACTGGAGTTATTGTGAACAATAGTTTCCAGGGCTTACTAATTAGATACTCATGTCTCATTCTGGTTCAGTCTAGCTGAGAAGCTCTACATTTTTTGTATTAAAAGGTAAAGAGGGATCAAGTATTCAAGAATCTGAATCCATAGAGGTATCTTAGTGAACAATATAAATTGAGGAGTATGGTATGAAGGGAAAGAAAAGGGAATTCTTTGGGGATTGGTCCATTAGAAGTTAGTATTGCTTTTGTTCTGTGTTTATCTAATAAAACATTTCTGGCATTTGAATTTTTAATGTGCTAGATCTACATTTATAAATATTTTTAAATATTAATGCCAAATTTTTCTGTCAAGTGGTTAGTTGATTCTTTGTATATTGTTTCTTCTAGGGTAGTTCAGATCTCTAGGCAAATTTTGTAGTCATAACTAAAGATTTCTGGGATAAGTTTATTTTGCCTCTCTTTTCCTACAGGGACTTATTTGGAATACAGATCAGGCTTTAAAAAAAGGAATACATATTTCCCCTTTAACAATTCATGTTCTATTTTGGATAAATTAAAAAGTAGAAATTTATTTAGTGAATTGTAACTAGTTTGATTTCTAAGTGAAAATTAAAACTGAGATCCTGAAATCTGCGTAAACAATAGAGGAACTCATTTTGAGCAACTTTATTAAAGGAATAACTTGAATAAATGTCTAATATCATATGTTTAAGATGTGATCAAACTTTCCTTGGATAATGAAACTTTTATTTAACAGGAAAATAAAAAGGACTGGGGAAAATTACTTCAACTAAACACAAATCTTTATAGTAGAACAAAATATAACCTGAAGGAAATGCCATCTTTTTTTATATGTGTTATTCTGGTGAAGATAGTCTTTTTTTATTATTGTTGTTACAGGTTTTATATTTTGAAAACTCAAGTAAAAAAATAGATATAACATATCGAGGCATATACATTTGCTTTCTTCCCTTAAAATAACAGTGGA
The DNA here is from genome assembly GCF_016433145.1 of Gracilinanus agilis. Lineage (NCBI taxonomy): Eukaryota > Metazoa > Chordata > Mammalia > Didelphimorphia > Didelphidae > Gracilinanus > Gracilinanus agilis. Next base: position 261,642,163 of record NC_058131.1, read on the forward strand.
TCAGGATCACAGAATTTTAGAACTAGAAGGGACCTTAGAGGACATCTACTCTACCCCTCTTATTTTACAAATGGAGAAACTGAGGTCCTAATGACTTGCCTTAGATCACACAGTGAGTTAGTGGCAGAACAAGAAGGAGAAGCTTAGGTCTTCTGACTCCCAGACCAGTGCTTTTCCTGTTGTTCTTCATTGCCTTTCAATCCACCAACAGATGCATCAATTGATAAATTGATCAACAAGTAATATTTAATTGCTTTGTAACCATGTGATGAAATAAAAAGAGGATTACTTTTTTCCATCCTGAATCTCTCATATCATCCTTGATGGATCTAGTGGCAAAAAAATAGTTTTCTTCTTAAAAGGCCATATACTCTTGGCCTCTTTTCATTATAGTCATTAAATTTTCCACTGGTAATCCCTTTAGTTCTCCATTTTGTTATCTCCATAGTGTGGGATATATACAAATATAACTCAACTTTATTACAGTTGAAGTAATTTGTCAGTATAGACTATAACAAATAGATATCATCAGCTTTGAGAACTATAAATCTTAAGGCATTAATTTACTGAGTTTATTTCAGCACTCCTCTGGGGCAGCATCTCAGCAGCTCAGGTTTAAAAGCTCCAACTTAGACTTCGAGTTAGAAGGGACTCCAAATCTGCTCTTCTCTGCTTCTAGTCATTACAGCCCAGAGCTGCTTCACAGGACCAGGAGATCCTTTTGGGTTTATGATAAAAGCCCAGTACCTTGGACTTCTTCATCCATGCTCATTGCCCATCTTAGCTGCCATGCTTTTACTTTTAAAGACTTTCCATAACCTTCCCCATTTCCTTCATGCTCATCAAATCTCAGAATAGGAACAAGTCCCAGAGACTAACCTCCAACCAAAGCTGGGATCTTCTCTTCAACCTCCTTGTCAAATAGTTATCTACTCCCTTCCTGAACACCTCCTGTGACAAGGAACTTATCACCTCAGATTTCAAAACATTTCTTTCTTTAGGCAATTTGCTAGAAATAAATTTGTTCGTCCTTTATATGTTGCTTTTTGTTTGTTTTAACATTATCTATATTAAATGTTACTTGAACTCTGCCGTTGCTGAATCAACAATTCTTAATAGCTAAAAATTATATGAGCAGTCAAATTAAAGGGATTTATCCCCTGTGGTATTGTCATTTCTTTCCCTTCATTACAATTCTAATACAACCAATTTGAAAATTCACTCGAGGAATTTGAAAATTCCCATTGAAAATATTTAAAGTTTTAAATAGCAAAGAAGATGCAATTTATTTTGTTCCTTGCCAGAACAGAAATATGCCTCTTATGTACGTTTTTAAGTGCTAAAACAATACTTTTGAGACAAAAAGGACATTTAAAAAACATTACCACTACTGTACCAATTTGAAATGTCTTACATTAAGAATTTCTTGAATGTTGTGTATATATTTAAAAGAGCACTTTGGAAAATAGTTTGTACATTTATTTCCTAATTTATACATGATTTTTTGGTGTTAATATTTCTAACTGTTAATAACAAAATGTTTATTTAATGTGTTGTCCATTTTTATGTATTTTTGTGGGAAGGAAAAGTAATGCCAGCAATTCTGACTTTTTCATCAATTGTATCACAACTTCTGTAATACTGAATGTTTAAAAAAGGCTTAGGCTAAAATGACTTGATCGTAGAGTGTGTTGATGGTACTTTTTTATAAACCAATGAAAGACTTGATTGAAGACCAGTGAAGAAGCAATTGGGGGCTTTGGGAAATGGATGCCCATACTCACCCCTTATTGTCTGACATATCATAATACATTTTAGAAATGGTGGTGACGTTTTTCAGAATTGTTGAAAAAAAAAAAAGAGACTGGTATGCAAAGATCATCATGCATCATAGTTTTGTGTTGAACAGTGTCTTTTGATGATATAGCTTTAGAATACTACAAATATTATTAGGAACTCATTTCAAAAGCCATTGTTAAAGGTATCATGGTGGGAAAAGGTTTTCTAAAAGTTCCAAGGAAGCCTTCATATGTCTATATGGGTAGAGACTAAGTGAACCTCTGATTTTGTCAGATATTTTATAGAGACGAGTCTATAGCATCCATTCATTATTGTAAAAAGGGGGAAAGTGTTTTCATTTTCATTTGAAATTTATAGCCATTACTACATTCCTGTTTACTGAACAAATCCGTTTAGTCTCTGTCAATTGTGAGTAAAGTACATTTTTCAATAATCATCTTGACTGTTAATTTTTTTTTCTGTCAGATTTGAGTTCAGTGTATAAATGAAGTTTATGCTTTTGATGTAACCTATTAATAAACTGGTTCTTCTAAAAATCATATTTAATGCTGTATTCTGTAATTTCTATGAATTTTGAAAACAGATAGATTAGATTTAACTCTCAATATATTGTTCATCAAATCACATTCAGGCATTTGTTAGTCTTGTTTTTTACTTTTCTGACTACAGCAAACAATAATACTTCAATATGCTTAATAATACTAAGGCTTCCTTCACATTGTAAAACTGATCATCATAGTATTCAAATAACTAGAAATCAGTTTTAACAACACAAATATGGAAAATACTTGGAACATTTAAGTATTAATAATAATTGTTACCTTGAATATATCTAGATGCCAAAACAATGCCTGATACTACCCTCATAGTTTAGAATTGCTAAAAATTGGTCCACAAATATTTTAAAATATTGATTTAGACAAAAGATACAAAAAATCTCAACAGGAACTGTCAGTGTTTTTATAAAGTCTACATACTATTTGGTTTTTAACTGGGAGTGTTTAATTTGTTGGTTTTCCAATTATTCAATTTTAATTTGATAAACATTAACCATCTATGATGTGTTTAACCCTGTAGAAAGCACTGGGGATACAGATGAGAAAAAAAGAAAGGCAGTACCTGCCCTCAACAAGCTTATAATCTAACACAAAAGAAAGGGGGTCAATAAAGGAATATCTGGTGAGAATATCATTTCTGTGGAGTTTAAGCCAAGCAGAGCTGTACAAGCAAAGTGGAGAGTTAGCTTGAAAGTTCAGATTATAGACTTCTTTAAAGGAAAGTTTTGGGAGGAATTTAATGCTCAACCTTCAGCCCTCCAGTCACAGGGAGAGGAGACTGCAGGAATTGGGAAGGTAGTTATATGGAAAATTTGATCCACTCCCCTTTTTATTATAAATACAAATTTTCCCCTAAGGACTACTTGGACTGAATCCCCAAAATTTTGATATTTTGTCTCACTATTATAATTTTAAATGAAAATTTAAATTGTTTCTATGATTTGTTCTTTGACGTGCCCAGTCTTTTTAGGGTATAAGTTATTTTGTCTCCAATTTTGAGTCTTTTCTTCAGTGTTCCCTTGATTAAACATATTTATTGCATTGTGATGCAATGTAATGGATTTGTTTAATATTTCTGCTCTGCATTTGTTTGTGATCTTTTTATGCCCCAATATATGGCCAGTTTTTTGAAGGTGCTGTAAACAGATGAAAATGAGTACTGATTTCTATTCCCATTCAATAATTCCCAGAGGTATACTATATCTAAATTTTCTAAAATTCTATTCAACTACTTCTTTTGTTTGTTTAAATTTATAGAAATCTAAGAGGAGTAAAGTTCCCTACTCTTGTAGTTTCATTAAACATAAAAGCACCAAATGTAATTAAATTTTTAATTAAATTAATTTTTCCATTAAGTATCTAGATACAATGCCATTTGGTACATATGTTTAGTACTGTTATTCATTATCTATAGTAGCTTTCAGCTAATTATAGTATCATTGTTTATTTCTTTTAGTTACTGTTTTTGTTATTGCTTTATCTGAGATCATGATTGCGACCCCTGCCTTTTATGCTTCATTTGAAGCATAACAAATTTTGCCCTAACCTCTAATTTTAATGCTATATGCATCTTTGTGTTTTGAGTGTATTTCTTGTAAACAAAATAATGTTAGACTGCTTTTAAATCCATTCTGCTAACCTCTTTCATTTTATGGGTGAATTCATCTCATTTGCAATTATGCTTTTTAATTACATATTTCTGCCTATCATTTTCTCTTAGATTTTTTTCTTCTGTTTACTAACTTAAAAAAATAAAGCCCTTACTTTTCATTTTAGAATCAATACTATGTTTTGAAGGCAAAAGAGTGGTAACGGCTAGGCAATAGGGGTTAAATGACTTGCCCAGGATCACAAAGATAGGAAATGTTTGAGGTTAGATTTGAACACAGGACCTCCTCTCTCTAGTCCTGGCTCTCAATCCACTGAGCCACCTAGCTACCTCCCTGACTATTCTTTATAAAGAAGATAGGTGGTGAAAGAGGAGTGTGCTCAGTACCAGTGCTCTAAATTTAGAGTAATCTGCTTCTTTTATCCCATTCTTCTTGAGTTTCTCACCTAGAGTTCAATAAATTCTTATTCTTCTCTCCTTTTCTTTTAATCCTCTCTTCAAAATCCACCCTTCTTACTTAGAGTTTGTTTTGATTCTGACCAATTCTTTCCTTATTTTATACTTTCTTTTATCCATCCCTTTGCCTTCTCCCTCCTGTTTCCCTGTTGAGTGAAATATATTTGGGAACTCAACTGTGAATACATTATTCCTTCCTTTGGCCAGTTCATATGAGAGTGATGTTCAGCTGTTCCCTTCTTCCCCCATTTCTCCTTGTTTCTATGGACTTTTACTTATGCACTGCAGTTAGTTGAGATAATTTACCCCCTCTTTCCTCTTCCTCACCTCTAGCCATGCTGCTTTTCTTCCCTTCAGTTATTATTCTTTTAAGATCATCAAATATAACAGGACTATTCCCAGGACCCCTATCTTAATTAGACTCCCTCTGTGGCCCCTGGTAATGATATATTTCTTTTTTAAATTTTTTTTTTTATTTTTTTAAACCCTTAACTTCTGTGTATTGGCTCCTAGGCAGAAGAGTGATAAGGGTAGGCAATAGGGGTCAAGTGACTTGCCCAGGGTCACACAGCTGGGAAGTGTCTGAGTTCAAATTTGAACCCAGGACCTTTAGGCCAGACTCTCAATCCACTGAGCTACCCAGCCGCCCTAATGATAGATTTCTAATAGAATGTGAGTATCATCTCCACATATTAGAATAGAAAGTTTCTCCTTGTTTATTTCCCTGTAATTATGTGATCTTGTTTACCATTTTATGTTTCTCCTTATTATTCATGTGTTTATATTTCATAGTTTCTATTCAATTCTGGTCTTATCAGGAATGCTTAAAAGTCTTCTCTTTTATTATAACTTCATTTTTCCCCTTTAAAATTATACTGTTTTACTGGGTAAGTTATTTTGGTTGTAAGCCTGTATATCCTTTGCCTTCTGGAATATTATAATCCAGATCTATCTGTTCCTTTATAGAAATTGACAGTTAAATCTTACATGATCCTGACTGTGGTTCTTTAGTATTTAAATTATTTTCCTCTGGTTCCTTGTGGTATTTTTTTTTCTTTGACCAGAAGTTGGGAGTTTCCATTTTGAAATTTCAGGAGTTGACCAGTGTATTATTTCTATTTCTACTTTACTTTCTGCTTATAAGAGATCTGGGGAGTTTTCTTTTAAAATTTCTTGAAACATGGTTTCTAGATTCTTTTTATTTTTTTCTTTCTTTTTTTTTGTCATAGCTTTCAGGTAGTCCAGTTATTCTTTTTTGCTCATCCTTCTCCTTCTGGTCTGCTTTTCTTTGTAGATCATCTTTTGCCTTCTTTGCTTCATTTTTCAGCTGGCCAGTTTGGGCTTTTAAGACATTATTTTCTTGTTTTAGATCATGTATTTCGTTTTCCCAATTGTCTCCAGCCTCTGTTGATTGTTTTCTGAGTTCTTAAATTATTTGGATTTTGAGTTCTTGAGTTAATTGAATTTTGAGTTCTTGAGTTAATTGAATTTTAAGTTTTTCCAAAGCCTGTGTCCATTTCACTGAATTTTCTTTGTTTTTGCTTGGTGTTCTTTTATCTTCTTCTGATCCATTTGCTCTTTGTTCAATTTTCTGGACAAAAGCTATCGATTGTGGTTTCTTTTTTCTTTTTCTGTTGTTTACTCATGTTTTTTCCTTCTTTCTCCCTTGTAATTGGCTGTAATCTTGATCCTCTGATCATATTTTTGAATTTGGGCTATTCAGCCCTGAGAGGGCTTCTTTTCTGTTTTGTTGATTAATTAGGTTAGTGGGGCCTGAGGCCAGATTTTCCCCAGCTTTTTAGTTGGGTTCAGCTGGAGGATCCCCCAGCTCTGTTGTGCTGTCAGATTTGGTTTTCTGTTCCCTCTGAGCCCTTTGTCCTTAATTGGTGGTGAAGGACTTTACGGAGGTTTGGAGCCTTACTGCTTCCACGCTGCCATCTTCCCAGAATTCCACCAACTCCTAGTTGAATTATTCTTAAATTTCCTTTCCTCAATCTGTTTTCAATATTTTTTGCTATGGAATATCTTTCGTTTTCTTTTCTTTTTTTTAGTTTTTTATAGTTAGTTTTAATATTTCTTGTCACATGGAGTCTGGTCTAATATTTAGGAATTTTATGCTTGGGCAAGATTTTGTGTCTCTTGTGCCAGGTGTTTTAAAGAAACCTCAGGTGGGGGAAGGGAGGCAGAGATGGGATCTGAGCAAGGTCCTGCCTTAGCTCAGCTCTCAAGGTGCTCTTTAAAATCTAAAGGGAATAAGATGATGACTAACTAACTACTCTAGATAAAATACTGCCAAATTATAGTTAAACCCCTCACAGACTAGAACTATTCTCTGATTTACTCTCCTTATTCAATCCACAGACATTTAAGGTAAGGGAGGAAGGTAGGAAATGAGGTAGGGTATGGAGATACAAAGGGTTTATATAAACTAACAAATTTCTTAAATAAATATTCCAAAACTAGGCTAAATTTCAATTCTTCAGATANAATACTAAGGGACTTCTGGGGAATGAAGTCCAAGGTTCAAAATCCCCATTTATATACTTGAATCCAACTCCTTCCCTTATTCATCAAGTCCTTTAGCTTATCTGATGGCTCAGGAGAGTTGCTACAAGGGACCCTTGAATCCATCTGGGAATCCCAAATAAGCAAATGGGTACTCCTGTAGACCAAATAAATCACATCCTTTTGACTCGTCACTCTCACTCTCCATATCCAAATCACTGAGGAATCTTGTTTCTATCTGCTCAACATTTCTCATGCCCCTGCTCTCCCCTCACATAAGCACACCCCCAGCCTAGACTATTCTGACAGCCTCATATCGGATCTTCTGATCTCTTCCCAATTCAATCTGTCTTCCACTTAGCTGTCAGTGATTTTCCTGGTGTAGGGCGGCTGTGTCCTCCCCACTGATCACACAGCTCGATAATCCTCAGGGTCTCCCTATTACTCTCCAGGATAAAATATTAAAACATCTGCCTTTTAAAGTCCTTCACATTTGGTCTTTCTCTACTTATCCAATCTTTTTTTTAAACCTTTATCTTTTGTCTTACAACTGATACTAAGTTTTGGTTCCCAGGCAGAAGAATTGTAAGGTCTAGGCAATTGGGATTAAGTGACTTGACCAGGGTCACACAGCTAGGAAATATCTGAGCCTGGGTTTAAACCCAAGACTTCCTTTCTCCAGGCCGGCTCAAAAACACTGAGCCACCAAGCTGCTCCTTTAATTCCTTTCCTAATTCTTTTTTTCATAGCTCCCATATATTTTTCAATTTTTTCCTCTATACTCTCATTTTATTTATAAAACCATTTTTGTTATAAAGATTTTTTCCCAATTTGTTGCTTCCCTTCTAATTTTGATCGTATTGGTTTTGTTTGTACAAACCCTTTTTAATTTAATGTAATCAAAATTATTTTATATTTTATAATATTTTCTATCTCTTGCTTGATCTTAAAATCTTTCCTTTCCCATAGATCTGACAGGTAAACTATTCTGTGTTCACCTAGTTTACTTAGAGTTTCATTCTTTATATTTAAGTGATTCACCCATTCTGAATTTATCTTGGTATAGGATGTGTGAGATGTTGATCTAAACCTAATGTCATAAAACCATTTTTAAACAAAAAAAAAATCTTCATTGCTTTCAGGAATTCAGTTTGACTTTGTGTCCAAGTTATGTTTTTCTTTGAGACTTTGTTCATAAAGGTTTTGGTATCATTCTCTTCTTCTGGGGTTGCTCACTGATTGTCCCTGTCACCCTAATAGATCTTTATAGTGGATTTTTTTTTAATTTCCTCATTCTTTCAGCTTGCTTCCTGACTTTGATTTTTATATTAGGGTCAGATTCTGAACATTTCTGGATCTGGGCTGAGATTTTGTCCTGTTGGTTTCTTCTGTTGCTTTGCTTTCTTGGCAGGTTTCTGGCCTGGGCTTGATCTGCCCAATATTCTTGGCTTTCCCCTGTTTGGAAGTCACAGAAAACTGCTGCTGGACTCAAACACTGTCAGCTAGCTAGAAAGATTTGCACGTTCATATTGACAACTGCAACCTCCCCTTTAATCTAGATGATCTGCCCTACTTATTCTGCTATAGATTTCAGACCAGGCTGGAGGCTGGAACTGAGAACCTACTCGGGTCCTGCAGTCAGAGCCACATAAGCCACCATTTGCTTCTGAACTTTTCCCTCAGTTACTACACAGCCTGAAGCCAATACTCACTCCTCACCCTAGAACACTACTCTTATGCATCTGTCCCCATCTCAGTCTGCCCTGGATCTGTAACCAGGAACTGAGGAGTGCATCACACTGTTGCAGGCTGGTCCTGGTTCCTATATCCTGCACAAGGTTGTGGTCCCCCTGAATGGATTGTGGAACCCTTCTTTCTCTGATACAAACCCCAGTCCTCTCTTATTTTTTGCCCACAAGGACGGTTCCTCATGGCATATGGCAGACCCTGTCTCCCAAATCCACAAAGCTCTCTGTTTCACCCACTGAAATATGACTGAAAAAAATTTTTTTCTTAGATTTCTTGATCAGGACTCTGTCTAGTATATTTTCTAGATTTTTTTTGGAAGTGACCTGAAGGGCAATAGAGAGCATAGGGTGAGTGTGAAGGATATGCCACTAATAATTGACATTCAATAAAGCATGTTAAAGGCTATCAGCTGCTGTGTCCACACCTTCTGTCCTCCTTTTCTGCAGTGTCTTCAGCACTTCCCCAAACTCCCCATTCTTGCCCAGGCGGGGAAGTTTGATGTGGACACCAGTGTGTAAGCCTGTGCCCAGGTTGGAGGGGCACTTTAGGATATAGCCCAAATGAGGGTTCCACATGAATTCATAGTTCTCGGTCTTGAAAGGTTTCAATCTTCTTCATGGAGATGACCCTCAGGTGATCCTCCTCATAGATCCACACCAGGAAGGTCTTCTTGTCGTGCCCAATGCCCCTGCCATCAGGCCCATCTTGGGCCATGCCAGATGCCAAGAGGAGTGGGGAGACAGGCTTGTCAAAGAGAAAGCGGTCATCCATCAGCTGTTGCTGCTGCTGCTCAGGCATGTTCAAGGCAGAGTACTTCCCATTCAGGTCCCCCTCTAGGCTGGCCAGAGCTTCCACAGAGAGCTTCTCTATGGCATGGCGCTCTCCTCAGCTACAATGCCAGTTCGAACACGAGAACTCAGCACATAGTTAGGGTCCAGATCATCACCACCCTGCAGACTGTCAGCATTGAGGTCGGTCTTACGCTCATTTGAAGGCTTGTAGCCTCCATGTCTGTCCTCCATGATCGGATCAAACAGCTCCTTGAACACGTCATAGCTCTCTTAGCTCTCTTCATGTCCAGCCACGCAGCCCACAGTCATGATGAATGGGTGCCCTGGGTTGTTCACCCCGGTCTGGATGACCTCATCCAAGGTAAACCGCTGGGTGTGACCTTATCCGGAAGTTTTTCATAGAGCTCTGGAGTCAGCAGCGCCTTATCCCTGACTTTTGGGCAAGCAGAGGTCGGAGTATTCCTCCCCGTGGCATTGTGGGACATCATGTCGTGGCTACTGGAAAACGGCTTGAAGGCGGGAGGCGAGGCTGCTGCGGGGGGTCGCAGAAAGGCGTGAAGATCAGAGGGTGCTGCCGTGGCAGTGGTGGCAGCAGTTGCTGCTGCCTTCCCAGGCCAAGTTCACCAGAGCTCAGTCACCAACTCGGATTCAACCATTCTTGAAAGCAATTTCGATCTACGCCCCAAAGGGTTATAAACTAGTATATATTCTTTGACCCAGATATAACATTGCTAGGTTTGTATCCCCTAAGAGATTTAAAAAAAAAAAAAGGTAAAGGACCTTTATATTCAGAAACACTTAGAAAAGCTCTGGGGGGGGGGGGGCAAAATTTGGAGAGTGAAGGGATACCCATCAATTGGGGAATGGCTGAATAAGTTATACTATATGATTGTAATGGAATACTATTGTACTGTGAGAAATAATGAGCAGGAGGAGCTCAGAAAAACCTGAAAAGACTTAACTGAACTGAAGCAGAGGGAAATAAGCAGAACCAGGAGGACATTGCGCCCAGTGACAGGAATATTGTACAATGAATAACTGTGGATAACTTGGCTAGTCTGTTTACAATGATCCAAAACAATCCCAAAAAAGACATGATAAAAAAATACCAGCTGCTTCTAGAGAAAGAACTGATGGTTTCTGAATCCAGACCAAAGCAAACCTTTTTCCTTTCTTTATTAATTCTTTTTTGTTCAAGTTTCCTTCCACAAAAGGATTGCTATGGAAAAATTTTTTACATGATTGCACATCTAAAATTTATATGAGATTGCTTACCATTTCAGCAGGGGACAGAGGGGAGGGAGGGAGCGAAGGAGAGAATTTGAGATAAAATTCTTTATAAAATGTTGGAAACTTTTTACTTGTAGTTGGAGAAAAATTAAATTGATTTAAAAATAATCAAAAGATCTCTTCAAGGAATCAAATCTATTATAAATTTCTCTGTCTACATGAGCAGCCCATTTTCTTTTTTGATTATACAAGTCCATGATGAAATCTTTTACATTTTTTTTTTGAATGTTAGCCATTATTAGCAAATGCTGCACATTTACCCTGTGCTTTCTGTTGTCCTTCAAGTCACCTAACATTTTGATTTTTCTGAAATTGTGACATTCCATGATTTAAAACCACATGTCATTGGGATATTTTTTCCACTTGTACTATTGGTGTAGGGATCTCTCAGTGATAAATTTTCCTTTACTAATGCAGACCTGTCACTAATCTTATAACTTCTAGAATTAGAAAATTAGAGAAGCATAAAGAGAGATTGCCTGACTTGGCCAGGATTACATGATAGGTAGCAGGTGGAATTTGAATCTGTCTTTTTCACTCCAAGGCCAACTCTCTATACATTTATTCCATACTTCCTTACTCACCAGAAGAATATTGATATTAACACTAGGACCAGATATGTCAATTGATGCAAAAATATTATAAATTTTTCTGAAATAAAAATTTTTATCCTACCATCTTGTTTTTTATTAAAAAAATGCACTGTCAATTGACATAACTCAATCCTCCAGGTATTTGTAAATTCTGGTCCTGGTGTTAAAAAGTTGGCTATTAGCAGTAAAGACCTGTCTGGCATCTTTGAAAGTGCTGAGCAACTTCTTACTCCAGCCTGAATTCATTCTGCTAGGTAATTTTGGCTCAGCTCATTATCTATCTTGCAGAACTGCCAAAAATATGCTTATTTATAGACTAGCTCAGTGAACTTCCATATGACAATATCACAACCTGAGCAATATGTTTGTATTTTTCATTCACTTGGTCTGTGTACAAATTCTGGTTAGGAGCTATATAACAGAGCATTGCAGTGCAAGAAGAGGCTCTGAACCAGGACAAGAGGCTCTCATGTAGGGTATGTCAGCAGGTACCAACTGGCAGCTTTTTCATTCATTATGTAGTTCTGGGTCACAGATCCAGAGTGGACTGAGGAAGAGACCTGTGCTCAGGTGTGGCATTTCATGGTAAAGAGTAGATACATGGTTCTGGGTTGTGTACCAAGAAGAACAAGTTCAAAAGCAAACAGCCACATGCCTTGGACCCTAGGAGCCACCCAGGGTTTTAATTCTAATTTCTATTCCAATATAATGCCTGCAGAAGGGCAAGAATTCCAAACCAAAGGGAAACTTGGAATTTTAACACTAAGAAGCCTCAGAGTTCTTAGCTGCCCGATAAGATCTGAGTCTAGCAGCAATCTACTATTACTCAGACCCAAATCCAGGTCACTCATTTGCAGAATTCAGAACAGGCAGGGGCAGGAGAGGGAGCAAAAGAAATAATTAGACTGCCCAGAATTAGAACACTGAAAGCTTGCAGGTCCCTGCCTGAGCTGACTCTGAGAATATAGAAAACATTATACTCAATACCTCAAGACAGCAACAGTAGGACCAGCCCAGACCTTCCTTCCAAAAGTGTGTGGAGTCTGGCTCTAACAAAAACCCAAATCAGGAAGTATACTGGGAGAAGTAGGAAACAAACCAAAAAAGAATCCCATTATCAAAAGCTATTATTGTCATAGGGATAATCAAGCCAAAACCCAGAAGAGAATGTCTCTAAAACATCTATAATCAAAGCTTCAAAGAAAATCATAATTTGGGCACAGATTGGGCACTGAAACTAGAGAACTAGAGACAAAACTGGAAAAGAAATGAGAGCTATGGAAGAATTAGAAAGGGTAATTAACATCCTTCCACAAGATGTACAAAACAGCCCAAACAATAAACTCCCTGAAAATTAAAAGGACTAAGTCAAAGATAATGATTTCATGACAATGGGAAATATTAAAACAAACTTTAAAAAACTGAAAAAATACAAGAAAATGAAAAGTATCTCATAGAAAAAAACCACTGATCTGGAAAACATATGTAGGAAAGGTAATTTAAAAATCGCTGAACTACTTCAAAGCCATAACCAATAAAAGAACCTAGACACAGTATTTCAAGAAAACTTCCCAGACATCTTATAATCTGAAGGCAAAGTGGAAGGAGAAAGAACTGGCTGGTCAACACTCAACATAATTTTCAAAATGAAAATTCCCAAGAATGTTATGGTCAAAACCTAAAGCTCTTGAATCAAAAAAATCATTGCAAGCAGCCAAAATAGAAGAATTAAAGTACTAAGAATCCGTATTCAGGATCAAACAAGATTCAGCAGCCATCCCTATAAAGGAATAGAGAGATTCTTGCAATTCAGTATTCCAGAAGGTAAAGGATATTGGTGTCACAACTGAAATTTAGGTAAACTGAAGCATAAAATTCCAAGCATGTTCAATGTATTGGAAAGGCTAGCAATTAAGAACAAATTTTTTTTTCAGCTTCTCAATAAGCTAAGAGACCACAAGGTATGATCTCACGATCATACACAAGAAATATATTCAATTGTATCACCAGCATCAAGTATGGGGAGACTACTGGGAGACTTTAGTGTGGAGATTAATAGAGAATAATTACTATGGCATTCAAATATGTAAATCTGTCAGGACTTTTTATAAAAGCTCTAAAAATATTGAGATCATACTGAAAGAAATGGCAATAGTATTTAAGATTACACAAACCCTCCAGCCACCTAAATGGACAGAACACATATTTTGTCTGTCCTTAGGATCTTCTTCCCTATATACCAATAGCTTGAGATTATTTTAGGCATGGAACAGAATCAGCTGCAAAGTAAACAATTGGATGCCCTTTCTTTCATCCATTCTGAACATGGAATTAGTTCTGAAGGTCATTCTCATCTTTTCCTTTTCCTCCCTCTAAACATGGAAGTAGTTTCCAAAGGTGTGCACTGATATCTTTCCTCCCTCATACTCCTTAATATTCCATAAAAACCTAATGAACAATCCATATCACAGTGTCTTAAAACTTATGATCATAGGGGGCAGCTGAGTAGCTCAGTGGATTGAGAGCCAGACCTAGAGACAGGAGGTCCTAGGTTCAAATATGGCCTCAGACACTTCCCAGCCATGTGATCCTGGGCAAGTCACTTGACCTCCATTGCCCACCCTTACCACTCTTCTACATTGGAGCCAATACACAGTATTGACTCCAAGACAGAAGGTAAGGGTTTAAAAAAACCAACATATGATCATGACAATATTTTAAGGCCCAATTACAAACTGGGCTGGGGTAGGAGAATTCATGATTTCAGAGAAGTCTGAAAATGCCACCTCTTCTCTTCATGATTATCTAACTTGTCCCTTTAGATTTTAACACTAGAAAAAAACTCAAGACAAGAACAAGATGACAACAAAATAAAATTTAAATGAGACAACAGATTCTCTAGAAACACTCTTTTTTTGGTGAACAAAAGAATTATATAAACTGCAACACAGCAATTCCAAGTAATTGTGTAATTATTCTTACCCAATTAAAGAATTATTATATTGTTTGCAAACAAATATGACATATTTGAAGGATATAATTCAGAAGGATAACCTAAGAAGTATCAGACTGTGAAAAAAATGTGAGGAAAGAATCCCTCATTGCTATATTTCATGAAATTCTATAAACAAATTTCCCAGAAATATTAGAAGTAAAAGATGAATTTCAGTTTGACAGACTTCATAGCACATTAACAGGTATGAGTCCTAGATTCTACTTGCCCAAATACTTTATCATCAGATGTCAAAACTAAAATGGCAAGGAATTTATTTTACAAGCAGCTAAGAAAAAAAATAGCCAATTAAAAACCATTAGTTTCTAGTTATTTAGAAAAAAATAAAACATGGGGGACAAAATAATGTAATTATATAAAAAAGGTCTTTCGAACAATGTAAAAAACAGCTTCATTATCACATGCTGGGAGAGCTATAAATTTGTGTCATCTTTTTGGAAAGCAATGTGGAATAATAAAATAAGAGTCACAAAACTTCCTATCCTTTGACTTACTGACCCCATTACAATTACAATGACCTATAGATGTTATTGATGGAAGGAGAAAAGTCAAAGTTAGAATAGTTTCTAAAAATTATTCCACTAATGACTGAAGTTTACAGTTTTATGTATAATAATTTTGTTTTGTCCTTGAGTGCTCACATATTTCTTTACCTCTTCATGCTATGCAACAGATGTTGACCCCTAAGCTGCAATTATTTTCATCATAATCTCTTTGCAAATGTTTATCATGGGTTCTGCATTATGAGGTGACCAAATGTTCCATGAACTGCTGTTTTTTGTTGCCTTTGAACACATGATAAAACTAACTCTGCCAACTCTTACATTTTTCTCTCCAAGAATAACTTTTGAACCATCCTTCCATTTGGCTACAACTTCCTTTTGTCTTCTTGCTTCACTTATAGTAAAAATGTTAAAAATTATACCATTCAATTCCTCCTCAAAAGCATGTCCCCTCTCTGTGATTGATAGAAAAATAGATCATAAAAAACTAAAGAAAAGTTATCTTTCATAACTATAGTTAAGAGATTTCATATCACACAGAGAACTATATATGAAAAGTAAATTAATGAACTTCAATGCTGTAAGGAAGATACCTAAGTTTTCTATTGAAATCTTTTCTGCAGTTTTGTGTAAGAGGAAGGTTTCTACTCATTGGGGCCCTCCCCCCTTCAATTAATAGAATCATAGACAGTAGAGGCACCTCAACTGAATCAATTTGTCAATCAACAGGCATTGATGAGGTTTTAATGTGTAAATAAAATGTACCTTTCAGGTGCAAATATCTCTTTGATTGAATCATAACATAAGTCAATAGGAAGTAGTGGCACAAATTTTCCTACAAAGGTAGGAATGTATTCTGAGGATTATTGGGATTTGGCCTTGGGAGAAGGGCGGATGATACCATGCACAAAAATACTTGTTATTGGCTGAAACAATTGGACATAGCCCTGGGTTTACATATAAAAATAACAATCAGTCCAATGTCAAAGCAGTCCATTGACTGTCATCACTGAGGCTGGACTATCAACAGAAAGTACATCCAGCTGAGATCAGAAAGACTAGATCAGTGAGAAATAATGCTCATAAGTAGGAGTAGAAAGTCACTGAGAACAAGAAAAGCTCTGAAGGGAAAATGGACTTCCTGTAATAGGAATTACTGAGGAAAGGTCACTTCATGACATATGACTCTTTGTGGATAACAGAAGTGCCAGCTTTGGATTCTAAAAAGGCAGAGACCCTTAGAACCCAGTAAAGAGCTATGCCTAGGGAGAGTTTCATGAGGCTTCCATGAATGGAGAAAAGAAAAAATCCCACTAGAAGCTGTGAATTACCTCTTTGCCAAATGAGTCTTACTACCATTGTACTCTAAATAGGAGTCTACTTTTTTCATGGACTTTTTTGTTTTCTTAGGAGACTGGAGCCAGGTTTATGGAGAGAATGTTTGTAGTAACTGTTCTTACTATCTCACTTTAGAAAATACCTTTTCTAAAAGCTAGGTTAGCCTACTTGTTGATGGGAAGTATACTGATAAGAGCTTCTGAGCTACAGTAGCCACCCAAAGAATCACCTTAGAATCCTTTGGAGACCCAACCCAAAAGAACAAGTTGAAGGAGTAACACTGATAGGAGGACTGAAAAAATAAGTTGGGTATGAAGGGAAGGAATTCAATTCAATTCAATTAGTATTGATTACTGTTTAAGATGTTTGGGATGCAAAGATAAAAATGAAATAATACATGCCCTCAAGGAACCTACATTTTATTGGGGAGAAAAAGGTGTACATAGATAAACACAAAATAATTTAGGAGGAAGAGCATGAGTTGGAGAGTCAGAAAAGGCTTAAAAGTAGGAGGTACTCTTAGAGCTGAGCTTTTCAAAATTGAGGGAATTTGTTTACTGTAGACAATGGATAGTATGCCGTGCATGAAGGACATCCTATACAAAGGTAGGAAGGTGGGAAATGAAATTTCATGTATGGGAAATAGGAGGTAGATTAGCATAACAGGTGCATAGAATGGATGAGGAGAAGTGAAATATCTGGAAAGATAAATTGGAGTCAGATTATGAAAGGTTTTGTGCATTTTAAGGCCTAGGAGACTATATCTCCCAGGACTCTCTGCCATAACTTCCTCAGATACATCCCACTTCCTTTGTGAGAGGTGTCAGAGGAAAGTATAAGAAGAGAGAGAATTTTGGGGCCTTTTTCCCCCAGAGTACCTAACACCGCCCCCCCCCCCAAGGTTGGAGGAACACTTTTGGAGAGCCTAATTTCCCTAGCTTTCCCTTACCTTTCTTTACTACTTAAATAAAACCCAGCTAAATACCCGCCAGAGACTAGCCTGACTATTTTCTGCCACAAGATCCTAGCCTACCCTCTGAAGGGCTCAAGTCAATTTCCTACTGGGGCTGGGGGCTACCCTGGCTACCTTCCTTCCCTTCCTCTGGCTTCCCTACCTTCCTTTTCCCTTCCTTTTTCCCAACCTTCCCCACATCACAACTTTAAATGCCAAAAAGAGGAGTTTGAGTTTTATCCTAGAAATAATAGAGAACCATGGAACTGGGAGGTGATGCAGTGGAGAGAGTACCAGGCCTAGAGTCAAGAAGACTCATCTTCCTGAGTTCAAATACAGGCTCAGACACTTAACTAGCTGTGTGACCCTGGCAAGTAAGTTACTTAACTCTGTTTGCCTCAGTTACCTCATCTGTAAATGAGTTAGAGAAGGAAATGGCAAACACCAAGTGGGGTTACAAAGAGTGGGACACGACTGAAAAGACTGAACAACAATAGGGAGCCAAAGAAACTTCTTAAGCAGAACAACATGGTCAGAACTGTGCCTTAGAAATAATTATTAAGATATGTGGAAGATAGATGAGAAAGGGGAAGGAATGGATTAAGGGAGACTAATTAGAAAATAGCTGCAATAGTTCACATGAAAAGTGATGGGAGATGAGTTAAGGTCCCCAATATTCTATTTTTTTTCCTGTGGATATATATTCTTACTTTTGTGATTTTTAGTCTTATTATTTTCTTTTCATGTATGGATCTTCTCTGTCTGTGAGTATATATAATTTACTATTAACAAGTTAAGGAGAATTTCCTAATGTAAAAGTCATTAATTGACTGAACTGAGCTCATTTTCAGTTTGTTGAGAAATAATGATTTACACATTCATCTGTGAATTTACTACTTATTTGACCCCTCTCTTTGCTGATGGCTGGTGAGCCCAGATTCATTTGGAAGGCTTGTTTGTAAGAGTTTAGTTACAGATTTAAAATAGTAGAAGCAAGATATCACAAGAAGTGCATACTAATTTGGTTGATATACAGTGTAAAGGAGAAAAGACTGTTCTCAAAGTAGAGAATCACCTATAGAGACTGCAACTGAGAACCTGTGGTAGAATCTAAGAAAGATTTACTTAGCCTAAAGAAGGTATTATTCAGATGTATAACACAATCCAGATCTGTCCAGAATTATCTCTATTCCAAACAGAAGCATTGCCACTCACCACAAATGACTTCATTTCATACCCAGCTACACTCCTATGGACTTCTAGGAACCACATCATTACACAAGATCATTTCAGCCCGGACCTCATACCCTGGAGTCCCTCCCTCTGATCAGAAAGGATAGAGATAGAGAGCTTCTTCCAGGACTTCCATTTAAGGAGGGTAATCAAGTCATCCTCTTCATTTTTCACCTTGTTATACTTCTCTGGACTTTGCCATCGTGCCCCAAGTGCTGGATACCTTTACTTCCTCTTTTAAGCTTCTTTTTGTTTATTTTTCCTCATTGGATTTTAAGGTCCATGAAAGCAAAAACTGTTTCTTTTTTCACTTAAAAAATATTCCAGGGGGCAGCTGGATGGCTCAGTGGATTGAGAGCCAGACCTAGAGATGGGAGGTCCTGGGTTCAAATCTGCCCTCAGACACTTCCTAGCTGTGTGACCCTGGGCAAGTCACTTAACCCCCATTGCCTAGCCCTTACCACTCTTATGCCTTGGAGCCAATACAAAGTATTGACTCCAAGACGGAAGGTAAGAGTTTAAAAAACATATTTGAAGTATTTAACATAGCATCTGGCATATTACTGTTTATTGACTGAGATGAGTTCCTTCTAAGCATAGAGCCAATGTTCTGATAAGGGTTCTTGGCTATGGGCAATAGAAACAAAACAAGAACAGTCACATGCTTTTGGTGAGGAGACCCCATAAAAATTCTTGCCATGCTTCCCAGCAAGTGTCATCACACATTTCCAGAAGCAGACTCACTAAGGATTAACATGGGATTCCAGGACTGGGAGCTCATTTAACAAAGACAAAACACAGTTCCTTCAAGGAGTTTCCATTCTAATAGGAGGAGAGGGCGGCCTGAGAGTTTGGCACATCTGATCTAAGTCCGTTTTTTCATGATTAAAGAAAAGGAGGACTTGAAGCCTACAGCCTTGGGGAAGTAAAAGAGCTGGCTAAGATACAGTCAAGAGACGTACACACACACTGACACATGAACGAAGACACACACAAACACGCACACACTTACGCGTGAACCACAGAGGCACACATTTACACACACACAAACATACACCGAGACAGACTCAGATCTAGACGCACACACAGGAAGCGGAGGAAAAGAAGAGCGAGAGAAAAGAAGGGAAAGAGAGCGAAGAAGCCAAGATTTCGCGCAGACTCATTAGGAATGGGGTTTAGGTGTGGCCAGGGGGCAGTAGCCCACCGAGCTGAGCCGGAATGGAGGGCGGGATTGGGGAAAATCCCGGAAGGCCAGAGGGAGGGGCGGGACCAGCGACTGAGAAAGCCGGAAGTGGTGCCGGAAGTTCCCTACGAAGCTAAGTAAGTGTTTTTCTGCTGGGAAGCCAGGCACCGTTTGCTGGGGAAGTTGATGTTGGCCGAGGGGAAGGAGAGCTCTGGGATGCAGCGAGGTTGACCCCCTCCCCCCCAAAAGGGCAGGGCTAGGTGGGGACCCTAGGAAAAATGGCCCGGGTCTGTGGCATTTGATGGCTGGGCCTTCCAGCCTCGCATCCTGGGCCCCGACCTTGGCCGGTGGGAGGGGTCAGCGTGGGGGAACTTGAGCCAGGGATATCCAAAAGGAATCCAAAGACAGTCCAGGTCCCAGGCATATCCCAGGTTTGGGGGAGGCATATAGAGAAGTACCTACCCTGGATGGTGGGCTGAGTGATTATTGTTCCTAGAATCGGAGTTTCAGAACAATTAGAATTATATAAATTGAAAAACAGGCCCAGAGAAGGTAATTGATTTTCCAGGTCATAGTTAGAGTTGGCCCTTGAAAACAGTTATCTATTAGACCAAACCTCCTTTTTGATATATACGGTGCATGTTTTGAATGGGATTATAGTACAGTGAACTGTTTGTACTGTGTTAGGCAGAGTCTTAGATGTGGAAGTGATTTGAAAAAAAGTACTTACAGGCTTTCTGTAACCTGCCTTAGAGCATGTCAATGAATTCAACTAGTATTTTATTCAGTAAACCCTTTGTTTAATTTTATTTTGTGCAGTCAAGCTTTTATTAAACATTGTGTGTGGCACCGTGCTAAGCCTTAGGGAGATAAAGAAAAACAAAAGCAGGGTCTCTACTCTCCTAGAGTGTTATAATGGTAGACACGATATGCAAATTATCTGTGTACATTCAAGATATATTTGGTATTAAAAAATACTCTGAGGGAAGGCACTAGGTTAGGAGGAGGAGAATGGGAGACCAGGATAGGCCTCCTGGAGAAAATGGGACTTAAGAATTGATTTCATTGATTGAGATAGCTAGTAGAAGCCTTAGAATCTACTCCTTTCACAGGACTAAAAAGAGTGAATGTCACAGGAACCCAAGTCTTCTGGTGCCTATTCCTATGTGCTTCTGCTCCCCTTTCCTCATATGCCCTCACCTTCACCTACTTGCTTTTACTTAAAAATTTGGTTATATTCCAAAGCACCCAAATCTTTCATTTCTTCTTAATCTTTTAATTTCTAAAGTTTATAGCCTATTGGTAGTCTCATTACCCAGATCCAGGGCTGTTTCTGTATACCTTTCTTTGAAACAATGTAACTAGTACTTACAAATAAAGACACCTAATTAAGGAAATTGAGAAGAGATGTTTACAATTAAGCATAACTTAAAAACATGCTAATGATTCCTTAGGCTGGATAACTTACAAGTTCAGCATCCATATGAGTGAGGGAATAGTCTTTGCTTTTAATTTTGAAATATTAGTGTCTTGAAGAGTCAAGCTATTCTAATTCACTACCATAAAGAGAGGAGGGTTAACTAGTGGTGGACCCAGATACATTTTGCTAAGTTAGATAAATGGGCTGAATTTTATAAGATCCATTTATATGCCTTTAACATCATATTACAGTCTTGACAAAGGCTAGGTATCCGAGTTCCATAGCCAGCAACTTTCTGAACTGAGTAAGATGTGGATGTCTCTCTCTTACTAGCCTGTCTTACATCACTCTCAGAGAACAGGCATAATAAGTCCAAGACTCTTCTCTTTGCTCCCTAGACCAACAAAGCAAACCCAACTTTTGACCCCAAAGACTTGGAATATCAAAAGAGTCTTTTTGTTTGAGTCCTAAGCTCTAACTTAGTTATTTGTTGGCATTTAAGCAACTCAGCCTCTTTGGGCTTCAGCTTAATTCAATTCCTGGGAACTAAAGGTGCTAGGCTAGATGAGATCTAAGTAACTTTCCAACATTCTAGATTCATTTAATTCTAAACAGGTGTTTAAATACCACTGTTAAAAAAAAATATGATTAGGGTGAGAAAGTCATGGGCAGGTTAGCAATTTGTAGTTTTTAGTGGACTTTTGGTTCAGTGCAACATGATCTTAGGCTGCATTCATAGAAATATAATTCCCAGAATGAGGGTTGTGATAGTCCTGCTGAATATTGTGTTCAGTTCTGGGTGCCATGTTTTAGGAAGGAAATTGACAACTGGAGCATATCCAGAGGAAGGCAAATAGAATGGTTTTGTGGTAAAGTGGAAAGAGCCCTAGAATTTGAGGATTTGAGTTTAAATCCTGCCTGTGATACTTACTACCTGTGTGACCTTGGGAGAGTCATTTAATCTCCCTGGGCCTCAGTTTTCTCTTCTTTAAAATGAGGGTTGGCCTCTTAGGCCTCTTCTAATTCTAAATATGATGAGATGACTAAAAAAAATTATGCCATAAGTGGATGGGTTGAAGAAACTAGTATTTTTTAGCTTGGTGAAAAGAAGAGACTTTAGAGGGACTTAAATATTGGCCTCAGGTATTTTTATGTGGTGAAGGAGTTGGGTTTTTGTTTTTTGGTATGACTCCAAAGGACAGAACTAAGAGCAATAAATTTCAGAGAAGCAGATTCTGATTCAGTGTAATGAATTCGTGCAATCATTAGAACTGTCCAATTAAGATTGTATTATGACAAGATTATCTATCCTTGGTGGTCTTTCAGTGGTAGCCATAATTTCCACTTGTAGAATATAGTATGCAACATTTCTGTTCAAGTATAGTTTGGACTAGATGACCTCTGAAGTCCTTTCAAACTATTAAATTCTGTGTATAATGTATGGAATTACTTTAAGAAAAATAAAGTCAGGAATGCCCTTTGATTAGGAAACCATATGAATAGAATGGTTGGAAATTGGGAGACTAATTCTAGTCACAGATCTATCACTAACTGACAACTTGACCTTAGACAAACCACTTTATATCTGGGCCCCATTTTCCTCATCCATCAATTTTGGCGGGTATCAGGGAAGGAGGAGACCATATTATTTCTGAGGTCCTCTAGTTCTAAAATTCTATATATACTAAATATTTTAAACTCTATACTAAATGAGGGATGGATATTTTTATATTCTAGACATCAAAGAATTTCAGAATTAGAAGGGATTGGTTTGAGGCACCATAATTTATGTCTATCCTTAATATTTTGGATTTACTATTTGGATGACTGGTCCCAAGACAAACTAAAGATTTAATTTATGAAATTAACTCATTTAGGTGAGCATGCTACCTTCAAGGCTTGCCTCCACATTATCAAGAACTATATTGGAAGGCAAGTGGCCTTGGATTCCAGCTGCAAGTACTCTTCTTGATCCTGGCTATCTATTTCAGCAACAGATTTCTCTACGACCTCTCTTCCTTAGCTGTGCAAAATGTGCAAACCATCAGAAACCTAAACAAAAAAGAAACCTTTCAGAGAAAAAGTTGGTAAGAACTAAACATAAATTCATTTCCCCTTCCCAAAGAGTAGTATTTAATTTAATGCTATTTTTAGACTTCATATTTAATGTTGCCATTAGCTGTTGTAGAAGCTAAGAATTGCTGTTTTGATGGAGTTTTTCTTTATTGTCTTGCTCTTCTGGTCCTAATTATAGTAACATGGTCACAGTTATTCAGGGAAATATTTTTGTTTAACTTGTTTATTTTAATAGCAAGTTTTCCAAAGTTATATGATCCATATTGTTTCCTTCCCTTCTTACTATGTGTAATGTTCTCCTGCTTGTGCTTATTTCACTTTGCATCAGTTCACATAGGCCTTTCCAGCCCTTTCTGAATTCATCCTGTTTATCATTCCTAATAGCATAATAGTATTCCATCATCAACACATACCACAATTTGTTCAGCCATTCTGCATCTGAGGGACATCCCTTTGGTTTCCAATTCTTTGCCACCACAAAAAGAGCAGCTATAAATATTTTTGCATAAACAAGTTATTTCCAGTTTTTTTTTTAATCTCTTTGGGATACAGACCCAGTAGTGATATTACTGAATCAAAAGGTATGCATTCTTTCATAGCCCTTTGGGCATAATTCCAATTTGCCCTCTAGAATGTTTGTATCAGTTCACAATTCTACCAGCAACACATTAGTGTCCCAATTTTACCACATCCCCTCCAGCATTTATCATTTTCCTTTACTGTAATATTGGCCAATCTGAGAAGTGTGAGGTGGTACCTCAGAGTTGTTACCTCTAATCAAGAGGGATTTTAAACATTTTTTCATATGATTATTGATAGCTTTGATTTCTTCTTCTGAAAACCACCTATTCATGTCCTTTGACCATTGGGAATGACTTAGATTCTTATAAATTTGACTTAGTTCTTTATATATTTGAGAAATGAGACCTTTATCAGAGAAATTTGTTATAAAATTTTTTTCAAGGAAAATATTTTTGAAGCTAATGAAAATAATTGATTTTATAGAGAAACTTTGGGAAATAATAAAAGAAAGATCTGTACACTTGTGATATATAGTCATATACATTCTCCTCTTTTAAAAAAGTATCAAGCAAATTTACTTTTCCTAGTTCTCTAATTCCAACTTAAATCTTTTGGGATGTGAACTAATTAATGTTTCCTTATGTTTTGTTTTCTGCTAAGTGGGGAGATTGTAGATTAAAATTATTAGGATAACTGCATTTGATTTGAAAATAGGATATTTACTATCTATTTAAACTAAAATCTAGCCGAATTTCTGCATGGTTCCCACCTGTTTGTCACATGCATTTTTAAACTGAGTTATTATGGAGGAAATTGTATAATCTGTACATAGATACTGCTATCCAATTAAATTCTTTTTATGAACAAATTATTAATCAGTGTTGATTGCACTGAAAATATATGTTGATTCTTATAGCAGTAATTCGCAGTTTTTCCATGTGGTGGTGCCAAAGAAATTTAAAAGGCTTTAAAAAAAAATTTCCATTTGTGAAAAAAGTGAATATATTGATGAAGGGGCTTTAAGTTTATTATAGAAAGGATTTTTATGATGGTCAAGATTAATAGCAGATTATTATTGTGTGCATACTGTATAGGGCCAGATTTTTTTCAGCTCAAAGACAGTTTATCTGAAATCTTTTTTTGTGTGTGGAAGTTTGGTATCCTTAAAAGTTGATGACCATAGTTTATTGTGAGATTGACTTTAAGTGCTAACAAAAACTAAATATCATCTTCATTTGTTCCAAATTATTAGATAACTTTTCTTATTTAATCTCCTTTTCTGGAGAAAGCCATTAGTAGAAAAAAGATTTAAATATATCATTGAATTGTTTTAAATCTGATTTTCCAGTCAGATAGTATACTGTTCTTAAAATGCCCCTCTTGCTTACGAGAAAGAGACAGACTTTAAAAAAAATCATTCATATATTTAATTTAGAATATTTTTCCATGGTTACATGGTTCATATTCTTTTCCTCCTCTCCCCCCTCCCATAGCCAATGAGCAATTCCACTGGATTTTACATGTATCATTGATCAAGATCTATTTCCATATTATTAATATTTACAATGAAGTGATCATTTAAAGTCTGCATAAGAGACTTACTTCTGAAGAACTTTATCTTGCACTTTTTGTCTTGGAATCATAATTATGTTATGTTGGTAGAGACCTGTTCTTCGAAAATTGTATTCTTAAATAAATAAGTGATATATTTATATATTACTTTATAGTTTGTAAAGCAGTTTCCTCACAAAATCTTCTGAGGTAGTGCAAGTGTTATCTTCACTTTACACATGAGGAAACTGAAGGCAAAGAAGTTTCATGACTCACCCAATAGACAGACAGCTAGTAAGTATTAGAATTTGGATTCAAAACTATGTCTCCAGACTTTTAAGACCAATGATTTTTCTTACTATACCAGGCTGCCTAAAAGAATAACCTAGCAAGAGGTTTTATTTTTAAAAGTTTGGAGAGTATTTCTTTTTTTGTTTTAGGTTAGCTATCTTAAGTTAATTATTAAAATGTTTATTAAGGATTGCATACTTACTTTAATACATCTGGAAGCTATGATTTTATTAGTCTGAGTAATACTTCATGAATAAAGGATGAAACCCCACTTAAAATGATTTTCATAAGTTGCTATGGTCAAACCTTTGATTCCTTCCCCCCTCAGAGCAAACAAACCAAATAGCCCAAATCCTTACTTGGTGGTCAATGTCCTAGTGATGAGCTTTTCTAAATTTAGTTAGAATATACTTGGAGGATACACACATAGTTGGTCTAGACATATATTCTTAAAAATTTGCTAGAGTAAGACCTGCTAAAATTTATTTATGGACAGAATGATAGATATGAAATGAGTGAGTGCTTCACTGGCATCCACAAAACAAAAAGAACTAGGAAAGTTATATGCAAGAATTTCATACAATCAGAGAGTTTGCGAGCTATAGAACTGATGGAATCTGTTGAAGTATTAAAGTGTTTATAAATAGGAAGTGTACATGATATAAATGTATATACATATATAATGTTAAACAATTAAAGATATATTATTAAAGGAAAATGGCTTTTGCTTTGTAGAAACGATATTTCGTGGATCATCGAAGAGTATTTGTGACTGGAGGCAATGGAGGCAATGGGATAAGCTGTTTTCATAGTGAACCCAGAAAAGAATTTGGTGGACCCGATGGAGGAGATGGGGGAGATGGTGGCCATGTCATTCTGAAAGGTAAATTGCTCTTTCTTGTTGGGCAGCATTCCTTGTTTTTGTAAAGACTTAACAACTATTACTTTTGACATATTTTATTAAATCTATAGATATGACTACAAAGAAAAACTGCACTCATAGATTATGTGAAAGAAAATGAAAAGAATTTTTTTCTTCAGACATATTGTTAATTTAGTAACTTCTAATAGACTTGTACCAAGAGAAGATTTATGTTTGTTCTATTTGTTCCATTTATTTAGATTCAGTTTTAGTTCTGTTTTGTTTTTTGGCTGGACCACAGAAAATTTATGGAACCTGCTTATTTTTTAAAATTAAGTCCTAAATAATTTAATAAACCTTGGTTTAATTTTTAGTTGACAGGCAAATCAGATCATTATCTTCAGTCCTTTCAGTATATCGTGGGTTTGATGGAGAGCCTGGTGGAAACAAAAACTGTTATGGGCGTAAAGGAGATTGCCTCTACATTAGAGTAAGTCATACAACTGAGGTTTTGCTGTGTAATCAATACATAGGATAACTTAGCATAGCTTAGGTTCCTCTCTTAATTTGAATTTTATATATGAAGTCTTGGGACAGAAAAGGGCAAAAATGTGTCTGCTATTCAGACCAAAAAAGAAAAGTTCAATACTAAAAGGTGGCTTAAAAAAAATCTTCCCTTCCCCCAACCCTCCAATATGCTTCTCTTCACATTTATATCAAACCATTGCTAGTCCCTGGGCATTAGGAAATTTCATTTGAGTCTCTATGTATGTGGCAGTACACTTCTTTTTTCTCTCAATATTTTTTCCTTTGTTTTCTCTTTCCTATTACTTCCACTTGTTATTTTACTACATCATAAAGTTTTTAATGTCTTAAAAATGTCTTATTTTTTATAATTTTTTATAATTCAAACAGTCTTTCACAACTTCTTCTAAGTTCAGTTCTTTGAGGACAGGGACTGTTTTCGATATATTGTGTGAGAAACACACCCAAGTTTGTAGCAGGATCTCACACCAAGAGGGGAGACTCAAACTCCATTCAATCTAGAAGTAAGAAAAGAATTTTATTTGAAGAGGAAGAGGTTTATGACAGCCTAATAGCTGGTGGAATAGTGTGAGTGCTAATTAGGTAGCCTTAGGACTGATGGATAAGCCCAGGCTACTAGAGTAGTTCCTCTGGAGCTGAAAGACTAGCAGCTCTTCAGGTTTAGAATAGCAGCTCTGTAACTGATGGAGTAGTAGACTCAGATGTGGAGTTGCAACCTGAGGTGTGGATCAGGGTTTGCATATTTATTGAGGGTCTGGGAGCTTCTAGAGAAATCTTCACCTTTTCCCCAAACCCTGGAAAGTGGACATGGCCAAATTCAGGTGGTGGTGTGGTTTGGGATTTGACACATACGTCATAGGGAATAAGGAGCATGCGCATGTTTGAGGGATTCTTCTAGAATGTCAGAGTCCCTAGTGTGCAGGTCCCTTGTTCCTCATCTCATCATTTATCCATGTGGGAGAGGACTTGCTACTCTTCTAGAATGAGAATATTGGGGGTGGGTGGGGAATGCATTACATTGGAGGACATCTGTAGGTAATTAATTATGCCTAACAGTTCAGAACTAAAGTAAATGTAGAATAATATGAATAATTAATAAACCAGATTATGCACAAAGTTGGTAACCAATATAGGTTATTACAGATCCAGTATAGGTAATTGATGTTACAGAATGGGTAACTGATCAATCTGCAATTCATACTTGACTAATAGTGAAACTACAGGTTTTGCAGTTGAAGTTTAACTAGTGCTAATTGGTGAGTACCACAGGATTTCAGAGTATGAGGGTCTTGTTCCTATTACTACCCATTGCCTGTCTCCATTAAATATACTTTATGAATCTGCATTACTGAGTTTAACAAAAGCATTGCTGAATTTAATTAATAAGCATAAAACTTTTGTCCCTTTTTGGTTTTGACTCTTTGCCTATAGAATAAATTCAGAATAACCCTCTAATGGTTGTAAACAAGATATAGATCTATGATCTTTTCTTTACTTTTAAGGTTCCTCCAGGCACTCTGGTTAAAGAGGAAAATGAAATTGTAGCTGATCTTGCTCAGCCAGGTGATGAATATATTGCAGCTTTGGGAGGAGCTGGAGGAAAAGGCAATCGATTTTTTCTGGCTAATGACAATCGAGCTCCAATGACTTGTACCCCTGGACAGCGGGGTCAAGAAAGAGTACTCCATTTGGAACTGAAGACTATGGCTCATGCAGGAATGGTAGGTGTCAATTCCTTCATATGATTTTGTCTCAAGTTCACTATCTTTCCTTTATTGGGGAAAAGGATTACATTTTAAAAACAACATTTTATAGGAATGCATTTATAAGGACTTATTAATTTTCCAGAAATAATGAAAAATTGAGACTTTAATCTTTCAATTATTGTGTTGTTGAGTTTAATATTAGTTCATATCATCCATCAATATTAGTTTCCATTCTAGAAATTCTTCTTTTGTTCCTGATTAGTTTCAGTAATTTAAAAGTGTGAAGAAGTTTTCATAGACTCATGTGACTATTTAAACATTTTTCTTCTAGGTAGGTTTCCCCAATGCTGGAAAATCATCACTTCTTCGAGTGATTTCCAATGCAAAACCTGCTGTGGCTTCTTATCCATTTACTACTTTAAATCCCCATGTAGGTATTGTTCACTATGAAGGCTACCAACAAGTAGCAGGTAAGTTTTCTAACACACTTGAAATTAGGGTGATTTTTGAAATAATGGCTAATTAAGGAAAATGTAGTTGAAATATCCAATTGGATTCAATTGAATTTAGCTTCCTATTTAAAATGTAAAAAAAGTACTTTCACTCAAAATGTTCTAATAATGCTGTCTTTATACATTCCTTTTTTGGGAGGGGATGATCTTTTATTATTAACTGGTAACTTAACTTTTAAGAAACTTTTAGTTTAAATTTCAATGATGAAGTGTTTTCCACTACTTTCATTTTTTGTGCTTTGTTTTTCACAGCAACATCAGTCATGTGGGCCACATGTGATTTAAAAAACTTCCTATGCAATTTAAGAAGGGAAAAAAATTTATTTTAGGAGATGATGTACTTGTTAAAATTACCAGTAAGCCTGCTGGTAATGTTATTTGTGTAGCTCTTTGTATTTCCAAAGTGCTTCGCAATAATTCTCAAGTTATTTTTAGCATATAGAAAGCTATTTTTCTCTTTTAAATAATTTTGCAGACTAGAATTTGTCAAGTATCATTTTGATATTTTCTCCCAATATAAGTTGCCCCCCAATTAAAAAAAATAAGTTTTTATCTTTTGTTTTTAGATTGCCTATATATATCCTCTGTTATATCCTTCCCCTCACAGTGAACCAACTCTCATAATAAAGAATAAAAAAGGGGGGGAAAGAGTTCAGTAAAACTAATCTGGAAAAGATTGATGTCATATACAGTGTTCTACACTCCTTGTTCCCCACTATTGCAAAGAAACAGGTAGAATTGCATTTTCATATTTTTTTCACCCAGATATTTCAAAGCATTTTTCAAAAAGGAAAATTAAATTTACGTCCACATTGACCAACTGAAATATTGAAGTATTAAAGGAACCTATTAAAATTCAAGTAGTGAGTTGAATGAGGAAGTTATAATAAAACCCAGTATTTTTGACTACCACTATTGCTATATATGATCATGTTTTCACTCAACCAAGAAAGTTTTCACAGATGAACTGGAGGCGAATCTTAATCACATATGGTGTTCACTGATTATACTTTTTTGCCTTTTTTTTTTTTTTTAAATTATAGTAGCTGACATTCCTGGTTTAATAAGAGGAGCTCATCAAAACAGAGGCTTAGGTTTTGCTTTTCTGAGACACATCGAACGATGTCGCTTTCTGTTATTTGTGGTGGATCTCTCAGTAGCAGAGCCATGGACTCAACTTGAGGATTTAAAATATGAACTAGAGAAATATGAAGAAGGTTTGTCAGAGAGACCGCATGCAATCATTGGAAATAAGATTGACCTTCCTCAATCTAAAGTCAATTTTCCCCAACTTCAGGCTCGACTAGAACAAAAGGTCATCCCCTTGTCAGCATTGACTGGAGAGAACCTAGAGGAATTGCTGTTACATTTGAAAGAATTGTATGATGATTATGTTGAGACTGAGTGCAAACAGGGACGGGAACCACTGAATTGGTAGTGATTCAAGCTAAACAAGCATTCCTCCTTGAAGGAAAAAAATCCTAAAACTGTTGGAAAGTTGAAAGTGGAAATAAGAGTGAGAGCATCAAGGACAGTGAAAGTGAAGACTACCGCATCAATAAAATGTAATTAATTTGTTGTTTATGTGTAATCTTTGTGTGAAAGTACTTTATAAATCATTTAATTTAGTAGGTTTTTCCCCATCACTGGTCAGGCAGGGGCTTTATTCTCAAGTGATACATGATCCTTTAATGATCCTTATACCTTCTGGCCTAGGAAGTGCCGAATCTGCACTAGCCTTCCTTTTGTGACAGCATATTGCCCTGCCAGCCTGCTTACCAATGCTTAATGCATCAATCAGCCTTGTTGGTTAATTTGCTGAGATTGAACTCATTTGTGTTAATTAACAGCTGTAATTAGCAGGAGGAGACACATTGCTGATTGATGTTATAAAATGCTGCTTGAGAATGTAAATATTCACTAGTGAGCTTGAAACATACATTCTCCTGTTTTATATATTTTTTCTATTTATTTTGATACTTAATCACAATAGTAGCCTTTTTTACAAAGGCTATTGGCTTGCCTACTTGCAGTGTTGTATGAAGAAGCTTCAGATTTTAGAGATGCTAAAAATTATCAGCAGAATGTTCCATATGTCCCATTGGAATTGTAGGGATCAGGAGTACTTTTGCATACATCTCTGTTCTGATGTAATTTAGTGCAGAAGATATAAATTGCAGGATGATTTTTTCGTATTAAAAACTCTGAAAAATTTAGTAGTAAACCAGTCTATATCCTATCTGTTTGCAAAACAGCCTGTTGTGCCCTTTTGAGCTGAACACTTAAAAAGAATCAGGAAATATGGTTTTTGAATGAGTGCATCCTGAGATGTTGCCTTCTGACTCAGAACTTTTTTGCTTCAAGCAGAATATTCAGTAGTTATTTTAATATTAGATAATGTACTTTCAGACTTCATTTCCATAATGTGACTATGGCTGAGTAAGAAGGCTATATAGTCTTCATTGTATGTGAAGAATACATTCCTATTCATAAATGTTTTGCTGGAAATTGTGAAAATCTTATACACCTTCCAGGGATCATTAGCTTATCAAAGTCTGCCTGATCTTAAAAGCAGAAAACTATAATTTCTTCATAGATTATGACCCAAGGTCAATTTTTATTCCCTCCCATTCTGGATTAATAGCTGATAGAATCTTCCACTTACATAATACTATGTGAAGATAAGTGTTATCTAAAAGAACTCTTCAATGTTTGGGTGGCTTAATTACGCCATGTTTACAGATAAAATTAGCTCCCAAATATTTTACCATGAATCAAACCCATTCAATTCTTAGTGGCAACAAGTTGCTGATTGTTGTAGAAACAAGGCATGAAGTTGTCCCTCAGATAGAAGCTCAGGTAGAGCCTCCTGAAAGTGCAGAGGCTCACAGAGAAGTTTGTAAAGCCATGAGACTGGAACCTGTGGAGCAAAAAGCAAAAACTAATGTGAAATCATGAGAGAAAGGAATAGGAGATTCTTTCAGAAAAGAAGGCATACCATAGAGTAAGAGAAATATATATATTTTAAAGTGTAAAGGGGTTGCAATTTAATGAAACGGGATCCCTGATGGTTAACATAACAACTGTGTAGTTGCTTGGATTAATCTTAATTTTGTGCATGCTTACTGATTAAATTTCCCTTGAATGATAAGCCAGCTTCAAGAGTCTACAGAAATGATTTTGTTTTTGATCTAGCTCCATCCATCTATGACTAGGAGACAGCCTCAGAGTTTTATTTTAATGCCTTATAATTTCAAAGGTTCCTCTGTTTTAGAAGCTAGAGATGGGTTTTTATATCCATTTACTTTCTCTTCTAGGTACCACAAAGGATTTTCTTAGAGTAAAATAAAATATGAGCTTATGTTAATTAACATTTGCCTTTCATCTTTTCAGAATAGGGCCAAGGTCTGCATGCGCAATTTGGGAAGAAAAATAGAACCACCCAGGATATCTCTGTCTCTTCTCTCCTGAATGAATGTGACTTTACCTCTAGTGTTTAAAATACCTGGTTTACACTCCCCACCCCCCCAAGGTGTTGGTCTATTCCAGATTCATTTGATATGCTTTGGATTTTGTTACATAATTTGCCAATTATCCTTTAATGAAATTTCACTTAGTCTCTTCTAACTTTAGACAGTGACTTCAAATGGTTTTCTTGTTAACTCATGTTCTCTAATAATCAGTATTAGTGTTGAAAAATGATTTTTTTTTCTTTCTTCTTGCAATAGAACACAAACATGCCACACTTAGAAGAGAGGTCCATACCTTCCTATGATGCTACTAAATGATTTTTCACTTAATAGTCACACATCAAAGCAATGGTTGGACATTTCTAAAGGAGTGTCAGTAGCAATGGCAGTAGTCAAATAAAGCAGCAATTTCCAGAAGGCACTTTACATACTGTGGTCAAGTACATAGTTTATAGAAGCAATTACACTGTGCTTCAGTAAAGCTTGTTCTTAGTTCAGAAGAGTCAGAAATTGGTGCTTTACTGTAGTATGGAAAATTCCAGGCAATCTTATTTACTTATCTTTATGAAACTTTTCTACATCACTGAATCATTTTTCACAATTTTAAAAATTGCTTTTTTCCATGAGCTACCCTTGTTTAGAAACCTAAAGCTGAAATCAATTTCCTTATGTAATTTCTTGTTTTTTCTTCTTTTCAAATAAATGGGTTTTCCTCCACAAATGTTAGGACACAGTTCTCTACATATGTTGACACTTTTATTGTACAGTTTACTGAAAGTTCACCAAGGCACCATAGAAATCAGCTGTGTTCAGTAAAGGCTTTTTTAAGATAATGCTTTTGCAAGGTATGATGCCTTAACTTCTAATACTTTTCAATGAAACCCATGCAGGGAGTCAGCTAGGTGGCTCAGTGGATTGAGAGCCAGGCCTAGAGATTAAAGGTCCTGGGTTCAAATGTAGTCTCATGATTCCTTCCTGTGTGATCCTAGTCAAGTTAACCTCCATTGTCCAGCCCCTTCTACTGTTCTGTCTTGGTTCCATAGTATTGGTTCCAAGACAGAAGATAAGAGTTTAAAAAAATAAGACCCGTGTTATCTTCTTTTGCTTATACAAGCAGTGGTTAGATTTTAGGCTTAAGGTGGGAGTGGGGGATAAAATTAAAAAATAAC
The DNA here is from genome assembly GCF_016433145.1 of Gracilinanus agilis. NCBI lineage: Eukaryota > Metazoa > Chordata > Mammalia > Didelphimorphia > Didelphidae > Gracilinanus > Gracilinanus agilis. The sequence continues at coordinate 261,675,860 of NC_058131.1, forward strand.
AGATATGGCCCACTATACTTGTATCCTATTTGCAGATCATTGCGCTGGGAAACAGAAAAGTTACAAAGTTTAGATATGATAAGATCTCCACTCAAAAAATTTTTCAGTTGAGGGTTGGTGGGATTTGATATGCAGAAAATATGTGAATAGTGGAGAGGGGAAGATTAGTTACTTATGGAAGGTCATGGAGAAGATGATCTTTAAGTTAAGCTCTAAGAGGTGACTAAGACTTCAGAAAGGAAAAGAAGAAGGTAGAATAAGGTATAGGAACAGCATGAATACAGGTGGCCTAAGTAGGGAAGGACTGGAGGTGTATTTTGTTTAGCAAATACTCTGGTTTAGCTGGAAGGGTAGAGTATGTGGAAAGGAACAATATGAGATGAGCATAGAAAGGTAGGTCGGTGGTAAATTATGATAAAGTACTTTGAAAACCACAAGAGAATTTGATCTCTAGCCTAAATGGAGACAAGATTATTTCTGTAAGTCATTATTCTACTCTGTTACTTTAAAATGCCAAATAATTTGGAAAACAGCAGATATTTGGCTTAGCTTTTTCAAATATAGAATAACAATAACATGGATAAAACAATCTTTCAAGTAAAGTTAAATGATAAAGTTGTTTCTCAACATTGGTCTCATTCCCATTCCTGTCTATAAGCTGCCCTAGACCATTCTCATGACTTTTTCCCCATAAAGACTTAAAAACATTTTTTATTTATATTTTTAAAATTAAATTAATTTATTTATTTAGAACATTTTTCCATGGTTACATGATTCATGATTTTTTCCCTCCCCTCTTCCCTCACTATCCAGGAACTGACAAGCAGTTCCTGGGTTATACATGTATCATTGTTCAAAACCTATTTCCATGTTATTCATATTTGCAATAGAGTGATCTTTTAACACCCAAATCCCAATCATATCTATATTGAGCTATGTGATTGATTATATGCTTTTCTTCTGTTCCCACAGTTCTTTCTCTGGATGTGAATAGTGTTCTTTCTCATAAATTCCTCTGGATTGTCCTGGATCATTGCATTGCTACTAGAAGGAAAGTTACATTTGATTGTGCCACAGCATATCAGTCTCTGGGTTCAATATTCTGGTTCTACTCCTTTTGCTCTGCATCAGTTCATTGAAGTTCTCTCAGTTCATATGGAAATCCTCCAGTTCATTCCTCTTAGCACAATAGTATTCCATCACCATCAGATACCACAATTTATTCAGCCATTCCCCAAACGATGGACACCCCTTCATTTACCAATTTTTTGCCACTACAAAGAGCACAGCTATGAGTCTTTTTTGTACAAGTCTTTCCCCTTATTATTTGATCTGATTTGTTGAGCTGTCATGTATCCTAAAGGGATATATGATGTTGTGTCTGCTCCATTGCTGTTTCTAAGCCTGTTCTCTCAGCCTATTACCAACTTAGTTTTATAACCTGACCTAAAGGAAGCAGAACATTTTTACAACCAAACCCACTTAACATGGGTTAAACATAAGGTAGCCAAAGTGCTATGAAGAGGATTATTAGATAATTTTATCTCTGTGATTGCACTTATCAAGGACTCTTATATGATCATGACATACAAAATCATGGAGAATGTCTTGCATGGAGTCCAAATGAAAGGTTCTCATTTTCCAGTATATGCTGATTAATTCAAGCCCCAGAGGGCCTAAAAAAATTCACAACTAGCCAATGAAGACCAGTCTAATAATCCACACAGAAATCAAATGAATGAGGAATGCCTATTGCCCAGACTGTGATTTACTTTTAGATGGGCAGCCCCTTAAGATAATTGATTAGTATACATATCTTGAGTGGGTACTGCACATAGACAATGAGCTAAAACTAGAATTGAACAGAAAGATAGCTGGAAAACATTTGGCAAATTGTATAGCCATTTCAACAATCCTCAGCTACTTCCTAACAGAAGCTCATGTCTTAAACAACTGACATGGCATCAAGTCATGAAATACCAAAGTCTCCAAAGAATCAAAAGTTGTAGATGACACGAAGACAGTGGAGAGGTGTATGGTGGGTGATTGTAACAGTACCAGTGAGAATATGTATGAGTAGGTAAAAAGTATCATAAAAGAATGTATGATCAAAAAAGGAAATTGGCTGGTTATTGTAGCAAGGTCAAAAGATGACATGAATTGTACCATGGTTACGATGGTATCCATGGAATGTTAAAAACACCTACAAGACAATCTCCAGCATGTTGGGGAGAACCCAAAGTGAGGATATATTGAAGGACACAAGAATTTCAATTTCTGAAGTCATGGTTAGGTCTAGATCTTACCCAATGGAAGAGAATACTCACATGGATGAACTCCAAGGTAGCCAGCACCAGCTTACAGATTGGATCTGTGCCCCAGCTGCCAACATTCCAGGAGTAGGTTCTTTCCAGGGAATCTCTTCTGACTCCTCCCTGGATCCTCTCAGCACCAACTCTCCTGGCAGGAGATGCCATCCCCTCCAACATTTGATAGCTGTTAGATCCTTCTCCCCAACAGTCTTTTTCCTTGGGTGGAAAAAATATTTAGAGTCAAAGGATCTGAGTTTGAATTTTGTTTCTACCATTTATTAGTTGTGATATCAAGCAAGGTTCTTCACTTCTCTGGTTCTGTTCCCTCATCTTTAAATGAAAGGAGCAGACTAGGTGAGTTCCAAGGTCCTTTCGAGCTCTAAATCCACGAAAGGTACAATTCTGTCAGCTTCTTTCTATCTTATGGTTCTTACTGACACCTAGCTTTGTTCTGGAGTTATCACATCTCTTGGCACCCTCTCCAGTACAGCTTTCTCCCCTCTTCACAGGGCTAGAAAGAGGAATTGGCAAATATGTTGTTTTTTATTACCATATCTAGATTATCCTTTTGCCACCATCACTTAGCAATTAACATTCCTACTTTAAAATTCTCCTTTCAGGTCCTTGTTGCTTTCATGTATGCACCTCCAGTTAACTTTCTTTCCTCCCAACTAGATTCAATACCTAATTCATACTCCTCCTCCCTAGGCTTTGCCCCTTTGAACCTCTTAGCCTTAACTCCCTTAACCTCCTTAACTCCTGTGACCTCTGTCTCTAATTTCCCCATACCATATAACTTGGTCTCCCTCCTCCATGCATATCACATACACCCTAGGTTAACTAAATTTGCTATAGATGCATGAATTCCTAGTTTGTTTTGCACTGAAATGTTGAAGTTTAGGTAAAAGTGAGTTAATCAGAGAAGAATTTGGTCAATTGGATGAATTCCCCAAACAAGCAGACGAGATTCTGAAGTATATTATGGAGTAGTATTGTTTGGAGGCATCTGAAAGGTACCGCCCAATGGAGTGTGGGCATGCACATTGGTGCCTTGCTGAGAAGAGATAGGGATCACCAAGATGATTATTTTTGAGCCCCACTGGTATGCTTCAAATTAGCAGTCAAACTAGAGACAATTAGCTCTAAATAAACGATGGTATAGTAAGAATAGTAGCTACAAAACATTCCCACCAAAAACCTGAGACACATTTCCTCACAAATACAGCATCTGTGGGAAGAGTAGAGCTGAAATTGCAATACCTCACAGAGGAAACACATATGGCCAAGGCAAATCATAACTAGAATTTTAGAGCCTCAATGGTTTTTCTTTTCTCATGGAATTGCCTCTGAAATTCGACTTTCAATATCCAGAGTGGTCTCTCTCTTAACTTTATATCAGAATCTCTTCTTCTCTATCTGCCTCTCCATATCCATGGCTGTGCATGATTAATAGCTCTTGTTTGGACTCTCCAGAATCTATGAACTTTCAAAGAACTGGATTGGCAAATAGCTTTGATAGTAGATACTATGGCTGATAGAAAGACGAGGAGAGAAAGTTCTCTCCTCCCTCCCAAAGGTGGAGAGCTCACATTTACCTGGATTACTGACTGCTTCCCACCCAGATTATCTCCTGAAAATGCCAGGACTGACTATCTATAAAGGGTGATCTGGGGCATGGCTGACTACTATTCATCCAATGATGCTGTTCCCTTATGATTCAGAGGTAGGTGTTAATGTTTCCTAAGTGGAACTATTGCCAACTTGTCAATACATTATCACCTCATCATCTATAATTCTATCCTGTGGGCACATCAAGGAAGCTGGAGGGTGGAGTTAGAAGGGGAACCAGATTTCACCTAACACATATAAACTGTAAAATTCCATAAATAAAAATAATACTAACCTAAATACTAACCAGATTTTTCCCCACATAGATACTTAAAGAAAACAACTGATTCCTTTTCAAAACAATACCATGAGGGGCAGCTGGGTAGCTCAGTGGAATGAGTCAGGCTTAGAGACAGGAGGTCCTAGGTTCAAATCTGGCCTCAGACACTTCCCAGCTGTGTGACCCTGGACAAGTCATTTGACCCCCATTGCCCATCCTTACCACTCTTCCACCTAGGAGCCAATACACAGAAGTTAAGGGTTTAAAAAAAAAAAAGAAAACAATACCATGAACCCACAAGTCCTAAAAGAAAGTTAAGTCAAATAAGCTGCATTTGCAAGGGAAAAACAATAGTTGCTCTCCCTTTCAGGTCCAACATTCTGTGGTTCTGTGACTTTATGAAAATAGCAGCAACTGGGGAATCATTTTCTGGTGGCACAGTGAATAATGAGAGGTGAAGTTAAGGAAGCTTGTCAATATGTGTCAAGTTATGGGAGGCATCAATAAACATTCCCTACCTTGATGGGAGCAAAGGTTTACAGGATGAACTAGATGAACATATCAGGTTTCAGTCAAGCCTTGAAACTCTGCCCCAAGGATCTTGAGCTAGATTGAAATTTTGAGAGATTTAAGTAGTTTGTCGATAAGCACCCAGATGTGATGGAGTGATGGATCAGGAGACCTGGTTCTAAGCCTTACTCTGCCCCTAGCTGGCTGAGTAGCTTTGGGCAAATCACTGTCCTCTAGATCTTGTTCTTTTGAGGGGGAAATTGGATTAGATGATCTTTAAGGCCATTTCTAGCACTAATCTATGTTTTATGGTTCCTTCAGTTCTAAGATTCTAGGAGAACTTGATTTGGTTTTTTATTCAGGGATCAGTTAAACATCTAAATGAGATCATCTTTCTAAATATCTCTTTGGGGAAAGGGTTTATTTCCTTGTTCAGGGGTAAATGATTGTTTTGATTTTTGTTGTTATTGCTTCCAAAGAAATTATATGATTTCTTCCCTTCTAAGAGTGATCAGCTGGGGGAAGGATGTTCAGATTTGGACAACCAATTGGAGTCAATTAACTCCTGACTGGTCTGTTATTGCTAGAAAAGGATCAAAAATTGTTATGCCCTGGCAAGGGTGGGTGTGATGTGGGTAAATTTTTTATTTCTGTCTGTCACTTTAATATAAATGGAGTGTATTCCAGCTATCCAGATATGGCAACCAAAATGAGGACTTTTCCCTCTGATCTCTAGTAAGCAATCATTCTTCCAGCACTTGTCTTGTTGCAAGAATATGATTGCAGCCTGTCCTAGCTCTCCTTGCTTTGATCAGTGATATAACCAAATCCATTGTCTGATTTTGACTGTATTTGTGATGTGTAGTTGCTAGGGTTGAAAAGAACTTGCTTAATTCATCACATAATTTCCTGTCAAGCTTCCTGGTACCAAGACTTATAAGAAACTTCTTACAAGCACAAGGCTAAGTGCCTCATGCACCTGAACTGTGTGGTATGTGATGACTAAAGACTCTATGAAGTTGGAGTTGATGTTAAAAGGAATAGTTGGTCTTGAATGGTCATCTCAGGCTATATGGAACTGGTAAAAGCTATATAGACTTATGGCTAGTTATTAGCACCCTCCATTCTATTCCCCCTTACTCCTATTCCCCCTTTTATTGCTTTGCATAGATTTTATATTGACTTATCTCTGTGTAATGGGTGAAGACCAAGTTCTTAGAGGAAATACCATATTACCGGTCTGCTTCTAATCCACGTGGAGGTTTAATGAACCTACTTCTAGGTATGCACAATGGAGAGTCCTTTCCTCCCACTTCAGAGTATCCATAGATATCCACTGTTTGCTATTAGCTTATTTGTTGGTGATGAAAAACCTTTGAATTGATATTTGAATACTAATTTGAATACTAATCAGGAATTGAGTGTGCATGCAAAAGGTCTGAGCAGATATCTCTTGCTCTCTTCTCTGTCACTTTTTTGAATGAGGTAGAAGAACTATTATGAGCTGCCAGATAGAGGGAAGGGTGGTGGGCTGTTTTATATCCAGCTGACTGGGACATTTGGAATGTCAGTGAAGCCAACAGAGGTTCAACAACTCAAACAGGTAAGAGCCTGTAGTTGAAGCAATTGAGTCCAGTGGAGAATCTGGCGAATAGCCTGTGCAGTTAAGCTCAAGGGCCTGCTTGACCCAGCCAGCAAGGATCTAACTCAGCCAGAGCAAGGGAGTGACTCTTTCTCCCAGAAATGCACATGATAGGAACTCCACCAAGGGATAAAGGGACTCCCAGGGCTAGGAGGTACCCTTTGGTCCAACATGTTTCCTACATGTATTACAAGCAAGGGTTGGGAAAAAGTAACCAAGGCTCTACTTCACAACCTTAAGGATCACATAGAATTGTTCCTAGGACATAGGCTGCCAAGACCTGGCCAAATTTTGACTTTCCCGTCTCAAACACAACTTTATTTTTTATTTTTTTTAATTTAGTATCTGTATTTTATTTTATTTTTTAAATTTTTATTTAGAATATTTTTCCATGGTTACATGATTCATAATCCTTCCCTCCCTTCCCCCCCCTTTTCAAACACAACTTTAAACATTCTCCCAGCCTTGAAGAATACAATAGAAGACTTCATCCCTCTTCCTGCTGTAATAGAGATAAGGCAGTTTTCTCTTAGGTAGCTAGTTGGCATAGTGAGCTGGAAATCAAGAAGACCTGAGTTCAAATCCTTTCTTAAGATACTTACTAGCTATGTGCTCCTTGAACAAGCCACTTACCCTTTGTTTGCTTCAATTACTTCAGCAGTAAAGTGGGAATAATAACAGCATCTACCTCCCAGAAGTGTTATGAGGATCAATGAGATAATATTTGTGGAAGAAACAGTTCTGGGAGCTTTCAAAATTTACATAGCCTGAAGAAAATGAAACCTTTGGAATTTCCATGCAGTGGCACAAAGAAGCCGCCATTCTCAAAGGCCTAGATTTTTCCTCCACTTTAAACACTGAACTGCAATCTGCTGATGCAGGAATCTGTAGCCATCAGTGAAACACCACGGTAAAAAGGACAACTTTTCATAAGCAAATGTGACAGTGATATCTTTGGGTTCACTTTAGAATTTGTTTAAACTCTCCTGATTTCTTGTATTGTTTCTCCAAAAGAGAGATCACCACCTATGGAGTTTTTGTGGCAATAGCTTGCATGGACAACATTCCTTTGAGGTTTGCAAAAACAGTTTACACATATGATCTCATTTGATGCTCCTAATGAACTCTTTAAGGTAGGGACTGCTATTATCCTCATTTTTCAGATGAGAAAACAGGCTGAGGGAGGTCAAGTCACTTATCCAGGATCTCACAGCTACTAAGAGTATGGGGTTGGGGTTTGAACCCACATCTTTTTTACTCCCAATCCTTGATCCATTATACCTTGCTGCCTCTATGCTTATAAGCCTTAGAGACCTGAGTGTCAGTATGCCAAGTAACTGTTTGGGGGTGGCAGCAGTACAATCCATTAAATACAGCCTCCTCTTCTAAGCTGTCATTGCTGCTCTCCTGTCTGCCTTGGCTGATCTCCTTCCCACCCACAAGTCCCCATCTTGTTCAACAAACATTCCATTCAACTTTTATTGAGCACCTAATAGAAGCAAATCCCTTGGCTCCTTATTATTACTATCATCACCTTCTTCCCCGCCCACTCTTTCTTGTTAGTATCTTTTCCTGGGGAAACAGAAGAAAGGTATAACAATTACTTTCCTCAAAAGCATAGAAAGACCACTTCCATTTTGGTACAGAAAGAATATTGTAAAGGTCATGAAGAATCTCAAAAATATTTTGAATAAAGATAGTAGAAACCTGCTCTGACAGCAAAGGTACCCTGCTATTGGCTGTTTTATCAGAGGGCATTCGTGGTTTTTCCTGTGTTAATGATGAGACCAAGTACATTGGCATTTCCCTTTTTTTTTTTTCAAATAAAATCCTTACCTTCTATCTTAGGATCAATACTATATATTGGTTCCAAGGCAGAAGAGTGGTAAGGGCTAGGCAAAGGGGATTAAATGACTTGCCTCTGGTTGCACAACCAGGAAGTGTCTGAGGTCACATTTGAACCCAGGACTTCTCTAGGTCTGGCTCTCAAACTACTGACATTCCTTTCTAATGTATTTAGCATCTCATAGGAATGTTTTCTCACTGACTGCTTCAGCCCAGAGAAATAAAACCTAAGGAAAAGTCCCATCTGAAGAGAAAACCACTGAGTATAGTTCATGCCTATGTCTAATGGTTGGGAAGGGATAACCAAACTCACTGTTTGAGAAGGGACGGAGTAGCAGAAGGTGGAAGGTAGCTTTGGATGTATTACTGTTTAGAATCAAAATTCATGCAATTAATCAGAAAGAAACATCATGCTTTCTTTTGGCTATTTTGGAGCTCATTGAGCCCCAACCCACTCAAAATCTGGTGAGAATTGTAGCTGGGAAGGGTCTATCATTCTGATTAAATGAAAAGGAAAGAATAATGGGGAAGTTCCAGTGCAGTGAGAGGTTGGGTGGATGTACCCATACCAGTAACCAGAACAGGGCGAATAGACCAAAGTGCTGAAAGGAGAATCATGTTCAGTCATGGAAGCAGGATCCAAATCAGAGATTCACAAGATCTAAGAGGTCGATTGGAAGGAGGCAAGTTCAGGTCTTAAGCTGCTAGAATCTGGTGTTACAAGACAGTTAACTAGATAAGAACATGGATTTAATTTGTCACTCTCAAAGGCTGTATTGGGAAATGCAAACGTGAAGGTCAGCTTTGTGCTGACCAGCCACATCCTTCCAACTTGCGAAAACCCTTATCAGAAGGAGAACTTATGCTGTCATCTCTTCCATTAGACTGCCTACAATCTATGGGGCAGAGGGCTCATTCATACTCCTTTCAGCTAAACGATGACATGTCCATGACATCTTTGCCTTCATTAACTTCTGTGGAATTTATAGGACAGCAGATAGCCATTATGACATATTGCTATATAAGAAGCCATAATGCTGCCCATCTTTCAACCACTGAAATGTGTGCCCTTAAAGTAAAAAGTTGCTCATAAATGATTTTCATAGAAATATAGCTTTTGCTGATTCTGACTTACCCCCATTCCTCCCCCATAATCTTTCCCTTTAGGAATAAATATGACAGTTCCCAGGCTGGCCATCCTAGACAGACATACACTCACACAGCATTTCACTGGTACAAGCAGCACAGCACTCACTAGTGATGCCAGTAGAGAGGGATTGGTTTCACATAGGCTTTCTTTCAACAAAGAAGAAGTTGTTGGTAATGATGGCAAAGATGCTGAGGAAGGGAGAAGACAGAGCTATCGGTCAAGGATCTTGATTTTTCAGTAAAATTTGAGCACCTATACTGAAGGTGGGGGATGCAATGAGAGATTTGAGGAAAGAAGAGAATATTTTGAACAGCTATTGTGGAGAAGGGGTCAGAGAATTGAATAGGGAGGAGTAAAAGTGTTGTCTGGATGCACTGAGGGTCTAACTGAGATGAAGTAACATAGATTCATAGCAGATCCATTTATCCTGGTTGTGCCCTTATTGACACCCAAAGACATTGAATGGAATTCATAGAATGTGAGGAATATAAGGCAGTGTGACTTCAAGGCTACCCAAGGGCTAAGTAGCCTGATTGACTAGAAGCTAAATGAGTGATGAAGAGTGTTTGCTGCTTGATTTAATTGCTTGTTATTTAACTTTCATTGTATTTAGCAAAAGCACTTTGTCTCAACATGATGGTATGTTTTATTTTGCTGTGATTGGAGACATTCACTGAAATTTGGTGCTGGCAAGTTTCAGTTTGAGATAGATGATCACCCCCATTGAATTCCATGAATCTGAGAGCAGCCCTTGCCTGCATGCTGACCTGCATTCCATCTCTAGCCTCCATGTCTTTGCATAGACTTGATCTCAGTTTCTAGAAGGTATTACTTCCTTACCTCAGTTTCTAGAAGGTGCTACTTCCTTACCTCCATGAAGAATTCTTAGGTTCCTTAAAAGCATGGTCCTTAAAGGCAGGTGACACTTTCACCGTGAAGGCTTTCCTGATCCAACCGTGAGATCTCTTTCCCTCTTCAAATTATTTTACATTACTTTATTTTTACTTTGTATTTCTTTATTTGCCCTTTTGTATTTCTTTAGCAGTATGCAAGTTTTTATAGTGCAAGAAATGTCTCAGTCTTCCATTTTTATGTCTCCAGTGACTAGTTAATGGAGTTATTATGTATTTGTTGAATAAATTGAATTATTGAACTGGGAGCATCCTTGGAGGACCCTCGGTGCTCCATTTGCAATGGAATTGGACTTGAGGCTGATGTAAATAAACCTAGACCTAGGTGGTGGGCTAACTGTGATGAAGGGGTGGATAAAAGGATCAAGGGGTCCTCTGTATACTCACAAGTGGTACTGAATGTTATATAGATTCTCATAAGCATTAATAAAGCTGAGGTGGATTTGTAACACACTGAAATGTCCAGTCTGTTAACTGAACATGAAATGGCAAGTATAATTTATGTCAAATGTTTGAGCATCTAATTATTCTGCATCATGGGGGCAACTGCATGAGAGGAATGAAAACTACCCACAATCTAAAACCTGGAGAATTAAGACTTGTCCAGGGGTCATAAAACTAGTTAGTGGCAGAGTCAAAACCAGAGCCTAGAACTTCTGGCTCTCAATCTAGTAGTCTCTCCACTATACCACAGAATTTGAAGTCAGAAGACCTGGATCCAGATCCTGCCTCTGCCACTTACTGGCTATGTGACCCCATCTCCTTGACCCTCAGTTTCTTTATCAAAAAGAGGAATGCTGTAACAAATTGACAAACATGACAAAAGATAGGAAATAGTTAATTTTGGGGAGGCTATGGAAAGACAGACCTGCTAATATAATGCTGGTAGAGCTGTGAATTGGTCCAATCATTCTGGAAAGGAATTTTAGAATTATGTCAATATAGTGACTATGATGTCCTTACCCTCTGATGCAGAGAGCCTATAGCTAAGCACAGACCCCAAGAAGGTTAAAGGTAGAAAGAATATTTTCACATAGACCAAAATATTAATATGAACACTTTTTGTAATAGCAAAGGACTAGAAACAAAGCGGATGCCCATCAACTGGGAATGGCTAAATAAATAGCAATTCAAAAATGTAATGTGCTATAAGAAAAGATGATTATGAAGAATTCAGAGAAGCATAAGAAGATGTTAATTAATGCAAAGCGAAGTAAGCCGAACCAGAAAAACAACATTCATAATGATTACAACAATGTGAATGGAAAGAACAAAGAAAACCATCATACTGAATTCTTGTAATGATGATGACTGAGCTTAGCTGAAGAGCAGAAACAAGAAAACGCCCATCCCTGCCTTCTTTGCAGAAATGGGGGATCATGGACATAAAACATTGTCAGATTTGGTTGTTATTTTTGTAAAATCACTCTTTTTTCCTTTTTTCTTTTTGATTCTGTGTTGCCGGGGATAGTTCTCTCAGTAGTGGAGAGGGGGAATATAATAGGAAATGAAGATTATCATTAATTGATAATAAGCTATCAATAAAAAATTTTAAACTAGGGATAGTGATTGATGACCACTAAGACCCCTTTCAACTTTGAAGCATTTCAGTATTTTCTCCTTGAAATTGAACCTCTTATGACATTGATTTTGCTCTATGAGGTAGTTTTTATTTGTTTATTTTTATTTAGCCTTATTGTGGTGGGGAGGGCTGTGCTTTGGCAAAGAGGCAGGACTGGAATGAGGACGAGTTCTTGGGCAAGCAGAATGGGGCCATCTAAGGACTCAGAGTTAGACACAAGGGCAGAAGGTTTGTCTGGCTGGAGGGGAAGCACAGGGCAGATTCAGGCTGATGATAAGAGCAAACAAGAAAATCCAGAACAGGAATCTCTTGGAAGCTCACAATCAGATCAGTTCTCCTTTGAGTCAAGAGGCAATTGACAGCCAGTTTCAAGAAGGGGCTTATGTGGTCAGAACAGGCCTGGAGGAATGTTTGCATGAGGCATGACGTTTGATCTATCTGGTAGTTCTCTGGAGCTTGTATTCCTTGCAATTCTAAGGCAGGTCTCTGATCATTGCTATAATGATAGACTGCCACAGAGCTACTGCTGCTAAGTGCCTGGGTACCAGATCCAGGCTCCAGAGTACAGCCAGCCTCAGGCTGAAGGTGTGCAATTAGGCTTCAACAGTCTACATCTAGCTCTGGCTTTTAGGGCCATTTCACCTCCCTGTGACTTCTTGGAAAGCCAAAGGGGAGGGCTCTGGAGACAGCCTTTAAAATATTACTTTGTTATTTTTCCAAGTTTAACTGGAAATGACACAACCAAAACACTGCTTTCTTCCTTATCTATCAAAAGTAGGGGTGCTGTAGCAAATTGGCAAACCGTGACAAAAGATAGGAAATAGTTCATTTTGGGGTGACTATGGAAAGACAGGCTTGTTAATACACTGTAGGAGGAGCTGTGAATTGGTTTCAATCATTCAGAAAAGCAGTTTTGGAATTATTTCTCCCTATAAATCTTCTGCTCAGAACTTGCAGTGTTTCTCCTGAGAATGAAGGCTGGACTAGAAGGTGTTCTGGACTTTCAGAATCTGACCTCACCCTTTCATTCCAAACTCACAGGATCAAAGACTCCAACTGGGAGGTAACCTCAAGAATCTAGTTCAACTCCCTCCCTTTTCAAATTGGGAAACAGATCCAGAAAGGAGCTGTCCAAAGTCCTGATAAATTTTGACACTGAGTTAGTTAGACCTCTAAGTCCAAAGTGTTTCCCATTATTTTCTCCATCCTTCTTCCCCAGGTGGGACAGGGGAAGTAAAGAGCAGATATCACTGTGTAAATGTGAGATATTTGTGTCCTTCCCTGCAAACTCTAGTGTTCCCAGATGCAGATCAGTGGCTAATAAGAGTGGACCAATTTATTGGCCTGAATCTAGATTAAAACCCAGCTAACGACCCAGTATAGAAAATGCCGGTGAGCAGCAAACCCTATTTGCATGAGGTAATGTAATTGCTGAAGCATTACTTGTCAGGGAGACATCTGGGATATTACTGCTGAAATACTCTTGTTTTGATTATCTTATTCATGAAAATCATACTGTTATGCCACTGACTATTTCCTGCTGTTTCCCCCGGATTATCAATCAGAAAACACATCTGGCTGGCTAGTCTGCCTTGTCCAGGAAAGGCAGCACTTTATCTTGTTTAGAAGGATAGGCGGTGACATATGATTGTGCCTAATAGCAAGCTCATTTCCCTGGGTACCACCACACCAGGCCAGGCCCTTTTAGAGGAGTCTAGGGAGTGGGAGGACCATCAGAGCCCATCCCCGATGCCCCACATTCATGGTAATTAACGTTCTGGGCAGGGAGGACAAGGGCATTCATCATAGCATCTTGCCAATCTAGAAGGAGGCAAGGCTGATTTAGTTTATCTAATCACCATCCCTCAAAGGCCTTTGCAGTCTCCCAGCCCTTTCTCTAAAGGGAAGGGGGGCCTTGAGGAAAATAACTCTACTGAAAAATGCAATGGCATAGTCATCCTGAGCCGAAATAAAAGGAGAAAAAAGGTGTTCTCCCACATGGCTCCTTGCTATCAAATTAAATCTAGTATTTGAACTTATCAATACCTACTATAATCCAAATCCTTATTCCCTAAGCACAATGAGCAGAAGAATATCTTCACTAATCTACTTTATGCAAGAGGGAATGACTTATTGTGTCACCCTTCTCAAGTAAAACATGAGTAAGTTTCCTGGGTGCTTATGGAGACATAATGATTTACCCCTAAAGAAGGGACAGTAATGATGGAATTGTAGGCATTGGGCTGGTCAGTTGAGACTCGTATGTGGCTCGAGGGGACTGTATTACCCTTTAAGTCACTGCCCCTAAGTTTCTGCCTTTTCCTCCTATGTGGAGATGGTTATGATCAGAGCTTAAACACTGCCTGCAGTTTGGGTATTGAGCAGCCAGGCAAGTTATTGTTTGGAAAGCCTATTACTGCTGTGTCTGAAAGAAGGAAACAAAGGGAGGGAGAACCCAGGTTGTGTTGCCAAGGCTGCCACCATTAGCTGCTGCATTTTGGCTTCTTACTGCCCAGTTATCTACCCAGCAGCCTGAGGAACCTGTACAAAAGGCATGGATGATCCTTGGATTGGATCCTTCAGTTCCCATCCATGCTGGTTATTTGGTGCTGGGCACATGCCTATCCAGGTGAAATCATGGTAGACTCTGAGAGTTTAGTATTCTGTTTTTGTTTGCAATGGTCTAAAGCCCAAGTTAAAATAAAAACCAAGGGGAAAGAAAGGAAAGAGGAATGAAAATCACATTCAGAAGTATTTGCCCAAATCCACTTCTTTCATGAAGCCCTACCTGGCTCATAGTGATCTCTGTTTTCTCAGAACTTCATGACTTACTGTCTAATCTTATTCAACAATATCAAATTATCTGATAGCATTGGTTACTTTTTGGGCTACATATCTTTGTCTCCCCAATTAGACTGTCAGTACCTAAGGGTAATTCTCTCTTTTATTTCTTTGTACTTCCTTCTTCCCTTACTTCCATCATCCTTTTTTTCTTTTTTCTTTTTGTTCATCATCCTTCTTGAAATACTTATTATTAAACTCTTACTTTGTGATGAGATAGAGGATAGAGGGAGATAAAAAATTTAGATAAAATGTGGTTGTCCTGTCCTCATGGAAAGTCTTTTTATTCATTCATTCATTCATTTTTTTTATTTATCTGTTTGCAAGTTTATTTATTTATTTATGTGTTCATTCAACAAAAATTTCCTTGTGCACCATTTATGTGTTGGGACTTATGCTTAGATGTGTGAGGGATACATATTGTTATTGTTATTGATAATTATAACATTATTGATAATCATAATGTTATATATATTTCCTCACTCCAACCCTGAGAGATGGGTAGCACAATTATTACTATTTCCATTATATAAATAACTTGACCAAAGTTATGCAGGTTAGAATCAAAGCAGGGATTTTTAACCAGGATCTCCTGTCTGCATGTCTAGTTCTTTTCCCCTGATTTCTTTCCTGAGGAAGCTTGAAAGGGACTCATGTAGCTAGAGTACAGCACAGAAAAGGAGGAGGATTATATAAAAAAAAGTGTATTAGGAACTCAATCTTTTTCTGCATCGACCTCAGTTTAGTTAGTATTCTGTAAGCCATACCCCTCAGTTCCTTTAGGATGCAAGAATCCTTCTGCAAAGTGGAAAGTGAGTCCTACCCTAGAGTGGCCACTGCAGATGCCCAGGAACAACAAGGGCCCCAGGGAAAATCAGACCTTGAACAGGAATGTCAGAATCTAGGAGGAAAAAACCAGACAGTCCTGTTAACAGTCATTTATTTTTAAACCTCAACTTCAGATCAGGATTTGACGGGTTTTTTCAAGCCCCAGAAGGGATTATACAATACTGTCAAGTTTGTCATATTGCAATTTTGAAATTAAAGAGCTGTTGGGCTCAAATAAATGCATTTTTAAGAAAAAAAATCCCAGCACAGTTCAGGGTATGTTCTCCGCCCTCCAACTTAAATTTAAAATGAACTTTCTTGAATTTACAAGTAACTTTACCTCCTTCTTTCCCTTCCTTCTTTTCTTTCTCTATTTCTGTCTTTATTCTCTCTCTCTCTCTCTCTCTCTCTCTCTCTCTCTCTCTCTCTCTCTCTCTCTCTCTCTCTCTCTCTCTCTCTCTCACAAC
>NC_058131.1:261692187-261710815 GCF_016433145.1 Gracilinanus agilis
TCTCTCTCTCTCTCTCTCTCTCTCTCTCTCTCTCTCTCTCTCTCTCTCTCTCTCCCTCTCTCTCTCTCCCCATTCATCTATTTACAGACCTATCTGTCTATCTCTCTACCTGTCTTTCTCTTCTTTTAATTCAAGAAAAATTCCTGTCTCACATTCTCATACCTCTCTGGAATATCATACAAAGATGGAAAAGTTTCTTCTTCTGGGACTTGGGAGAATAACTTGGAGTAGAAAATCTTCTTAGTGCTTATAATGTTTTGGGTATGGAACCAGGCCTGAAAGTTTTGTGTTGCTGCCACATCTTCATCTTAATTTAATTCAACAAACACTTAATATGAATCCTTTTCTGTCAAGACAGTTAACCTCCATTGAGAACAAGCAGCATCTCCATAGCAGTGTCACACAGGATGTGACAGGCAACATGGGGTCATGAAAAGAGCACTGGAGGTAGAATTAAAGGACTTGGATTTAAATCTTTCCTTCACCATTTACTACCTGCATGACCAGGAACATGCTACTTCCTCTTTTTTGACCTTAATCTATAAAAATAAGGACTTTGGACTAGATGGCTATTCAAGTTCCTTCCATTTCAAAATTTTCTGGTCCTGGGTTCCTATCTTACATGATCTCAGATCCAAAGGGAGCCAGGAATCTGGAGTCTCCAGTGGAATTTTTCACACACGAAACCCTACTTTGACCTTCCACTGCCCCAGAATCAACAAGCAACTCTGGGACAATCCTAATAATGATATCCATTTGGAGCTGATATTGGCAGCAAAGGAAGCCTTATCACTTGGGTAAGAACTATCCTAGAGTCACCTCATTGCAACCACTTTGTCACTCCCATTCTTATGTCCCAACACATGCCCTGATGGAGAGGGGAAGAGTAATAATATTAGTGTTAAGTGGATCTTCATATAGACCAGTGATTCTCAAAGTGGGCGCTACCACCCCCTGGTGGGTGCTGCAGCGATCCAGGGAGGCAGTGATGGCCACAGGTGCATTTATCTTTCCTATTAATTGCTATTAAAATAAAAAAAATTTCCAGGGGGCTAACTAATATTTTTTTCTGGAAAGGGGGCAGTAGGCCAAAAGAGTTTGGGAACCACTGATATAGACCTTTATACACATTGTCTCAAGCTCAGTTAGAAGGCTGAGCTTGTTTGGAGTCAGAAAATCTTGCCTTTGTCATATCTAGATGGGTGAATGTGGGCAAGTAAGTCACTTAACTTTTCAGTGCTTCAGACAGCTCTCTCAGATTATAAATTGCAAAAGAGTTGTTCATTTGCATCTGTGGAGAGAGTTTCCACACTGGGAATTGTCTATGCTGATAAAATCACATATTTGAATATCACCTCCACTTCTCCCTTCTCAAAAACAGCCAAAAAAAAGTTTTCCCATTGGAAAGAAAGAGGAGTAAAAAGAGAATAACTAAAACAATTTATAGCTGCTTTGGGAACTGCTAGGAATACCAGTAATGCAACTGGAATACCAGTAGTGCCAGGCCTGGAGTCATGAAGATTCATCTTCCTGAGTTCACATCTGACCTCAGACTCTTACTTAGCTGTGTGACCTAATCTAAGCATGTCACCTCTTCCTGTTGCCTCAGTTTCCTCATTTGCCAAATGAGCTGGAGAAGGAAATGGCAAACTACTTCAGTATCTTTGTCAAGAAATCCCAAATGGGGTCAGAAAGAGTCAGGCACAACTGAAAAATGACTAAAAAACAAACAACAAAAGAAATACTAATAAGTACCATTTATATAATAAGGTTGGCAAAATGCTATCCATGTTATCTCGTTTGATGTGTAAAACAACTGTATTGGACTGCCGTTATCTCTACTTGAAGGAAACCGAGGGTAGGGAGAAGCCAAGGTAGCAAGACTTGAACTTGGGTTCTACCTAGCTGCCTATAAAGGTGTGCAATGGTACCATCTCTCTCTCTCTATCTCTGTGTCCTCCTTCCACCATTATTCCCAATTCTAGATGAAACTCTGACCAAAAGCTGCCTGGTGAGGTACCACTAGACCAGGCTTGGCCTCCCCAGATTTGAGTCTAGCAGAGAACTTCCTCTGCTCATCTTATCAAGAGACACTCTCCTGGAAGGAAATGAGCCAGGGTTGGGGCTCTCCAAAGATCAATCTGATGATAAGTTGGAGTTTTCTGTGGTGCTTGGGTGAGGGAACTCAAAACCACCGGAAGGAGAGCACGTGGAATTGAACAAAAGCTTTCTCTCCTCTCTGGCTCAGCTCCTCTGCCCCTGTCCCTTCTTCCTGAGTCTACATGATTCTCTGGGAACAATGAGCCAATTTAGGTAATAGCAGATGATGCCCAAACAGATACAGCACCAAGACTAGAAAAGGAGCTGAAGAGGAGCAAAGCTCCCTTGTAAACGAGGGCTCTGATTGCCAGCAATTAGGAAGGCAGCTTTCCAGAACCATCCCCCCCCCCCCTCCACGATCCCTACCACAGAAGAAGGGAGCTGTAGCATCTCTCCATTCTCCAAGAAGAAATTCATCCTCTGGAGCAGAGACAGAGCCAGGGACAAGGCCACCTTCTCAAAATCCCTCAGGATCTGTTCCCTTGGAATTTGGGGATCTTCCCAAGAAAAAGTGACTGAAATTAGCCTCCAAGGATTCAATAATCTGCTTTGAGCAGAGGCTAGTCCCAGGGGGTGTGTGTGGGGAAGGTAGCACCGAGGCACAGGAGAAATTCAGGCCCAAGTACCCAGACTAAGTAGAGACTAGGGGATCAAAAACATCTCTAGAGGCATTTAGGTGGCACTGATCCTAGAGTCAGAACTGAGTTCAAATCTAGTCTCATGTGTTTATTATTTATGGGACTCTAAACAAGTTACTAACCTCTACAACTCTCCATTTCTCCATTTGTAAAATGATGATAATAATAGCATTTACCTCGCCAGGAAATTGTGAAAAATACAATGAGATAATATCTGCAAAATGTTTTCTAAATGCTGGCTGTTGGGGCCACAGCTCTTAAGTTTTGACTTTTAATGACATGTCCATGGTAGTTGTCTTGCTCTTTCTCATAGTTCTTTCCAAACACACTGTGGTGAGGCCCTGGGATTCTATTTGGCACAGAAAACTCACTATTTGAAAATGCAGATAGACTTTGGATCCATCTGAGAGTGGGAGATACCAAACGGGTCATTAGTAGGAATAGTAAAACTAGGATGTTTGGGGCATGATCTTACATGATGAGATGACATTAGAAGATTATCAGGCTCTGGTACAAATAGTACCTAGGCCCTAGGCTGACAGACATCTGGGTTGGAGGGACCCCAGGGTTATAGTTTTGGATATACAGAACTCATTAGAGACATCTCCTCAATGTCTCCACACATAGTGAGCCCATGTAATTTTTTAAAATTTAAACTCTTACTTCCTCTCTTAGAATTGGTTCTATATATTTTATCTCCTATTATATATATTGGTTCTAAGACATAAGAGTGGGAAGGGTTAGGCAATTGTGGTTAAATGTCTTGCCTGGGGTCACATAGCTAGGAAGTGTCTGAGGTTAGGGTTGAACCCAGATCCTCCTGACTCCAGGCTTGGCACTCTATTCACTGCACTATCTAGCTCTCCCACTATGTAACATTTTAAAGTGCTCAGCTTGAACCCCAGCTCTACCAGCAATCTTTCCCTGACTATGCCAGATTTTAATTTATCAACATTTTTTCAACTTTTACATTGCTTATAGTCCTTGAAAGTCACACAATTTAACACACAGATATAACATAAGTTCTACATGTGTAAAACATGCGCAAGTATCATATCATATGTACGTTTTATCCATTGTGAGAAGCAGTACAGTATGGTTGCTAGGAAACCGGACAAAAAGGCTTGGGGTCAAAGCCAGATCCATCGAGGCTGTGGGACCCTAGACAATTCTCTTAACCACCCAAGGTCTCAAGCCTGCTCAAGATGACTCTTTAAGACAACGTAAATTAGAGAGAAGATGCTGATCTGTATGGGTAGAGGGAGTTTCTACATCCAAGATCTCCCTAGATCAATAAATTCACAGATCTACTTTCTAGTCCTATAGTACATATTCCATCTATATGCCCAGCCACAGACTTAACCAGTCACCCTGGCCACAGACCGATCCCCAAGTCCAGTCACAGACTGAACCCTAACTTCAGCACCCCCTGACTCCAACCTCCAGCAAACTATCTCCCAACTGTATATCATTGATCACAATGAGACTCAGTGGGGAGGAATTAGTGTGGCCCAATTTCGTTCAGAGCCCACGTTCTGCTGATGCTGGGTCAATTGCATCATCTTTGTATAAGGCACCTTCTGCCTTTGGAATTGTCTTCCTTTATTCTATTCAATTCAATAAATGTTTATTACTCTCCTATTGTGTAGAAAGCCCTATGTACAATTGACTTCCAGCCCCCACCAGTCCCTATGGATGACCCTTTTCTCTGATTCTCTGAAAGAAAACAAATCAAGCAAATCGGTCTCTAACACCTTATTTTAAAACAGGTATAATGTTGTGAACTTGGAACTGTGAAAATGATGCGTATCTGTGTGATGTCCAGTCCCTGAGTCCCTTTTGAACAAAGGACTGAATAGACATTCCCCTCTGCCTACACAGTCCAAGACCCTGACTCCAGGCTCTTCCAGAAACATTGTCCGGTTTCCTTTGTCTGCTTCCCTGGAGAAGCATTAGCTAGGGGGAGGGAGTGTTTTTCTCTCAAGGAGAAAACAAGAAAGTCATCCCTCTGCAGTGTTTGCCAGAGAATTTAGTTTAGAGATTTTATATTTCTTTTCTTTATCTCTCCTCCTTCTCCCACTTAGGAATTGAGGAGAACGGTAGTTTTCAAGTTGAAGGCTAAATTGCTTAAAAGTGTTCACTCTTATCCTTCAATTTACAGATATTTGGTGGCCCAGTGGAGGGAGTGGAGACATAAGACTGATTAAGAATTGTTAGAAGAAGCCTACTCTCCTACTTCCCACCCTCCATCAAACGAAACGACTGCCTGGATAATCGAAGGTCAGGACTTTGGGATATGACAAGAGAGATGTGGCCAATTCAAGGGCTTCCAGACACCCCCAAACCCCAAACTTCCTCTAGCAGAAAGCTTTGTGTGAAAGAAAGGTCTGACCCTAACACTAACATTTCTCCATCCTTGAGGTCAGATGGTGCCTACAGAAATTGCATGGGAAATGTGCCACTATTTAGAAGGAATGCTTCAGAACTTTGGTTCTTAATATATCTTGAGGCCGGGATGAAATAAGGGATGGTGGACCTATAGGTATGGTTCAACAGAAAGCTGATTAGAAAATTTAGAGACCTATTTTTGGTTGCTCACATAGACTAGACTTATAGGTCACTTTAAAAAAATCCTTATCTTCTGCCTTAGAATCAATACCAAGGCAGAAGAATCTTTTTTTAAAAATTTTAAACATTTATTAATATTCATTTTTAACATGGTTACATGATTCATGCTCCCACTTTCCCCTTCACCCCCCGAGCTCCCCCCACCCATGGCCGGCACACATTTCCACTGGTTTTGTCATGTGTCCTTGATCAAGACCTATTTCCAAATTGTTGGTAGTTGCATTGGTGTGGTAGTTTCAAGTCTACATCCTCAATCATGTCCACCCCAACCCATGCGTTCAAGCAGCTGTTTTTCTTAAATGTTTCCTCTCCTGCAGTCCTTCCTCTGAATGTGGGTAGCGTTCTTTACCATAAATCCCTCAGAATTGTCCTGGGTCATTGCATTGCTGCTGGTACAGAGGTCCATTACATTCAATTTTACCACAGTATATCAGTCTCTGTGTACAGTGTTCTTCTGGCTCTGCTCCTTTCACTCTGCATTAGTTCCTGGAGGTCTTTCCAGTTCACCTGGAACTTCTCCAGTTTGTTATTCTTTTTAGCACAATAGTATTCCATCACCAGCATATACCATAATTTGTTCAGCCATTCCCCAATTGAAGGGCATATCCTCCTTTTCCAGTTTTTTGCCACCACAAAAAGCACAGCTATAAATATTTTCGTACAAGTCTGTTTATGATCTCTTTGGGGTACAAACCCAACAATGGTATGGCTGGATCAAAGGGCAGGCATTCTTTTATAGCCCTTTGAGCATAGTTCCAAATTGCCAGCCAGAATGGTTGGATCAGTTCACAACTCCACCAGCAATGCATTAATGTCCTAATTTTGCCACATCCCCTCCAGCATTCATTACTCTCCCCTTCTTTCATTTTAGCCAATCTGCTAGGTGTGAGGTGATACCTCAGAGTTGTTTTGATTTGCATTTCTCTAATTATTAGAGATTTAGAGCACTTTCTCATGTGCTTATTGATGCTTTTGATTTCTTTACCTGAAAATCAAGGCAGAAGAATCTTAAGGGCTAGGCAGTGGGGGTTAAGTGACCTGCCTGTGGTCACACAGCTAGGAAGTGTCTGAGGCCAAATTTGAACTTAGGATCTCCTGTCACCAGGTTTGACTCTCTATCCACTGACCCACCTACCTGCCCCCACTTATATATCCCTGAGTTCTACCCAAAGCCATCACTGGGTCCAACTCTATCCTTCCATCCCTAATTCTCTTCCTTCTTTTTCCTCCTTGCTCACTTTCTTTGCACAGACTTTCACCATCTGTTCCCTTACCCCTGTCTGATTCAGACCCTTATGGACATTCATTGCTTAAAGAATCACAGAACCTCAGGGGGCATCTAGTCCAAGTTAGTGTACCTGGATCAGTAAGACCCAATCCAAATAAGAAAACTTTCTATGACTTCCCTCACAGGTAATTATTCAGGGGTATCTTAAAGCCTTCCATTGAAAGGAAATCCATTACCACCTGAAAGCAGTGCATTCCATTTTATTTATTAGAAAATGTTCCTTTAGAGTAAGCTAAAATCTGCCTCAGTGATTTCTACAAATTACTCTGAGTTCTATCTACCTTGGGACCAGCAGATGAGTTCTTGTTGTTTGAGATAGAAAAAAAAATGCTAATCCCTGTTCTGAGTGCATATACGAGCTTTGAAAGTAAATCTCTATCTATCAGCCTAAGGAGCAGGTATATCCAATGGGATAGAGAGTGAGAAATGGTGGAAAATAATGCATTCATCAGTCCTTCAATCTAATCGATATGTCCTTCTCACTCTCTTCAGGCTTGTTTGACCTTCCGAGCCTTTGTTCATCTTCTTTTGCCCCCATTTACCTCTCCATCCATATAAAGAGAACTGGTCAAGGAAAACCCAGTCTTTGCCAGCATGTGCAGTGCACTGTCTCTGGTGGGCAATTCTCCACATGTGCTTTGGAGCATGCACAGGTGTTCTTTAACTGATTCCTCTCCAATCTACCTCAAGGCAAAGAAAAGGGATTTTTGATTGGCTGCCAAGCTGGAAATGAGAATATGCTCAGTTTTGAGGTCTCTCCTAATGGAGGCCAAAGCAGTAATTACAATAAGCCTCAAGGTGGGGTGAGAAATAGTAGAAGTGGCTTCCTATTGCAAATCTCTACATCTGAGAAGACACCTGGTCTTGGATATGGTGTTTCTTTGAATTTGTACTTTAGGTAAGGAAATATCGGAGATCAAAGAGACGAGGACCTTGTGAACTTTGAAAGGTCTAAAATGCAAGGCACCAGAGGTCCAGAGGTCCAAGAATTGGAGACCGTACCAGAGTTTGCTAGCATGCCCAGTGAGGAATGACCCACGGCAGCTTCTGGGGTGTCTTCAGGGTGTTCTGGAGCTAGCTAGGGGCAATTGTTAAAATTTTAGTGCACTACATACTACTGCACACTACAACTCGGAGTTTGATTCATTATTTTGTTGGTTGCCTACACTTAAGAAAGTGATGGGAAAACATTAATTAAAATATGAATAATGAAGATTAAATGTAAAAGTGTAGTACATTGGAGAGCTTGTTGTTAAACATTTAGCAGTACGTACCTGTTCTGCAACTATCGGTTATGCCACATTCAGAGGTGAACTTGGTAGGGAGAATTCTTTGTAGTATGATTGGAGTCCATTGTAGTATGATTCAGTCCTTTTTCTAAGGACTGAAATAATATAGGGAAGATTATGCCCCTAGTCTGGAGAAATGTTTTATCATTTCTATTCTTGCTCTATCTTCTAATTAAGTATCCTTTTGTAAAATCTAATCAATGTTAAATCATCACAGTAATACTGGGATAATGATCACTAATTTGACTAATGCTATATGACCATTACTGACTGTAACTGGAGATTACTATCAAGGAAGACACATAGGTATTGCGGTTTGAGCCAAAAGTATTAGGAAAGACAAACCCAGTCCCTCAGGAATACCTCATACGCCAGGAGCAAATGTACCTAGCTTTGATGTAGGGGGTTTGTCTCCTTATTGCAAGTGGAAGTTAGGGGCTTTTAAGGGTACTCTATTTAGGTGCTATTCTTTTTTCAAAGGCCAGCTAAAGACCCACCTGCTCCCCTTCCTCAGCAAATCTCATCTAAACAGTGATCTCTCTTCTCTCCAACCTCCTAGAGCTAATTTCATTAATTTAGTACTTAGAATCACAAACCCTCAGAGCTGGAAGGGATCTCAGAAGTCATCTAATCCACCCTGGACCTGAGTAGAGACCCATCTATAGTGGTTATCCAACCTCTGCTTGTAGACCGCCCAGGATGGAAACTCATTATCTACCAGGGCAGCTCATCCTGCTTTGGGATAACTCTAATCTTTACTGAGTTTGTTGTTGTTTTTTACATTGGTGTGATGTGGCTTCTATCAGTTGATCCAAATTCTGTCCATTGGAAGAAAATAGAGCGAATCCAATCTTTCTTTTGCCCATAAAAATAGTTGAAGAGAGATATCATTTCCCCCACTAAGCCGCCTCTCCTCCGGGAAAAATATTTCTAGTGCCTTCAACTAGTCTTGACATGATATCATTTCCAATCATCTCTTTGCACTGATTGCCCTCCGCTGAGTGCATTCCAGTCTGTCAATATATTTTCTAAGATATAGTGGTCAGAATTGGACATGATGCTCTATATGTAATCTTATCCAGATTGAGAACAGCAGGACTGTTGCCTCTTGTTCTGTATGCCATAATAGAAACATGTAATATATTAATTAATACTCCTTGGGGGCAGCTAGGTGGTGCAATGGATAGAACTCCAGGAAGACTTTTCCTGAGTTCAGATTTGGTCTAGACACCTATTGAATGACCCTAGACAAATCACTTAACCCTCTTTGCCTCAGTTTCCTCACCTGTAAAACGAGTTGAAGAAAGAAATGGCAAACCCCTCTAGTATCTTTGTCCAGAAAACTCCAGCGGGGTCACAAAGAGTCAAACATGACTGAATGACAACAATATCCCCTAAGAGGATATGTAACTCTGTCTTTTATGTGTCCGTTTTAAGTACTCTATAGGGAACTAGACTTCCCTTGAGTGAAGGAAATCCATGTTCTGCTCTTGTCCCCCCCCTAGCATGCAGCACACCACTTTGCACATCATAGGCAAAAGTAAGTATTTAAGTGTATGAATGAATATTCTTCCCATTGTTGAGGGTTTGGGTTCTGAGGAGGCTGTTGATAATGTGTATAGGCTGGTAACTCTGAGTACTGATCTTCAGGGCTGGTTTAAATATTCCAACAGATCTCTCCCTCAGTGCCTAATCTTGGACTAAAAGAAAGCATCCACACCATGTAGCACTATGTGATTTCATTGGTACGTAGAACTTCCAGTGAGGAACTCTCTCTATTAATGCAATTCAGCAACTGATCTGTAACTTGTCATTTTAGAGTTGTTTAGGGGTTAAAGTGACTTGTCCAGAGTCACACCTTCAATATTTGTCAGAGGCAGGACTTAAAACCAGGTCTTCCTAACTCAGAGGTGGGTTCTTCATCCACTGGGACGCCATAAAGCAAACCTAAAGAAATGTGTCCTATCTCTATTTTTGCAATTATAGCTAAAGCTGGGGGAACATGCACAAAGTACTTATCCTTATATTTTGGTATGTGGTTCAACATGTTCCCTTTTTCCTGTCCCTCTCTCCACCCCTCACCCCCAAATCTAGAGGAAAACCATCCCAGAGAGATGGTCAATTTATCCAAAGTCACATAACATGGGAGGGGACAGAACCAGGTTTCAAACCCAGACCCCATGCATCACCACCAAGAGAATGGGCTCTGGACCCTGGGGTGAGAGGCTATATACTAGGTACAGAGATCCAGTGACCCTCCGCTGAGCACCAAAAAAGCTTGTGTGAATGAAAAAATACACTTTATTGTCATTTCATAGTTTGGCAGTAGTAGCAGCAGCAGAAGCATCGCCAGAAGCAGGAACATGCAAAATAACTGAGTTAGGCACATGCGAGGATGAATCAAAGGGCATGCTACTTTTTTTTTGTATGAGATATGTCCTGCTTCCTACAAATTGCACATCACTTGAGTTTGATCATGTTCTGTTCTGCCTTGTTCTCTAACCATCCTTTGGTTCTCTAATGATCTCGTCTCCCTGACTAGACAGCGAAGCTTCCAGTGAGGAAGGTACCACATCTCTTTCCCCTGCTGTGTCAGACCCTTCACACTGAAAAGCACACAGTGAGCTCTGTAAAGACTTGTCAAATGTTTGCATGTGCTCAGTCTGGAAGTCCTTCCTCACAGGGGAAGCTAAGTTAATGATGCTCACCCAAACTGGTTTGGTTTGGTTTTGTTTTGTTCTCCAAGAAATCGTGGCAGTTTTCTCCGGTGCCCTTCACTGTCACCACTGCGTGTGTTGTTGATATTTCATGCCTTTTCTCCCTAGACTGCAAATTCTTCCCAGACTGCAAATTCCTTGGGCACAGGGATGATATCTTGTACTTCTTGACCTCCTCCATTGCGACAAGCAGTCATTGTTTGTTGATGGATCGATTGATGCTCAGTCTCATTGAAACCTGGTGTAATTAAATCATCATAAAAAGCCACATCTCAAATTCACTCCCATATCCCATCTTAATTTGGGACTGAACTATGAAAAAGAAGTCAGAGCCATCCAGTGGTCTCAGTGAGATGGACTGATGTCACAAGTCCTATTGCTTCTGTCAGCCACAGGGCCCAGAACACAAGAAATGCAGCCTTTACTGCTGAGACCTGATTGGCTTCCATCGGACTGCAGAGTAAGCCCAGCTAAGGAGCCAATGACTGGGCAGCCAATGGAGACAGAACATTCCTCAAATCCTCTCCACTTCTTCTGAGAATCTCTAGTCCTCTAGAATGTCTTATTGCTCTTAGAGGGTCTAGTTTCTCTAGAAAAGACCTGTAGCTCATCGGTGGGATGGGCTAGAAGTAGATCAAGCTGCCACCGCTCAGACAATGTCAACAGCACAGAGAAAAGAGGACGTGGGAGTCCATGCCTGCCAATCTAGCAGGCTTCATGAGCACTGAGTTCCTTTGATTTTTTTTTGTTATCCTTCATTAAAAAGTGAAAGAAGGTTGAATTTCACATATATTTTTGATTTTTCCTAAAATACCCAGAATGAAAAATACAGCAGAAGCAATAGATTGAGGTTTCTTTTAGGTCACTTGCCATGATCTGCTTTCTTAAGAATCTCCCGAATGGCGAGAGCAAGAGGGAGGGGTCTATAGAGCTAGGCTAAAGCTAGTGCCTATGGTGGCAGCATATAGAAAGAGGAAGACCAGCACAGCAGGGGCTGGCTGGCTGTTAGAAAGAAAGTCTAGGGGAGAGCAGAATGTTTGATCATGAAAACACACACATAGCACTTTTAAAAAAACAACCTGATAAACCTTAAAAAGAGAGAGACAGCTTAATAACACCAATGAGACCCAGAGTATCTGGACTAGAATAACCCCGGCCATCTCCATCTCTTATTTTGCCCTTCTGGGAGCAGCTGTTTTAAGCTCAGACTATAAGAACCTGTGGGCCAGCTCCCGACAGCGTGAAGCCTTTATGGCTCGCACCAGACTCAAAGGGCAACCTTTGATGGACCAAAATGGGGCATGCAAAAAAAAAGCCACGCCACCCCACAGAGACTTGGGGGAATGCAGCATTAAACAGCTGCTGAAGGAATCATAATGGCAGCCTGCCCTTTCCCCACAAGAAAGTAGTCCATCTCTCCTGACCTCTGCAAGGGCTAACCAGCTACAAATGGTAGGACCCCTTACCTAGGACCCCTTACTCCTGTGCTGGCAGCATTACCACTCCCTATTTTTCCCCACTTTCCCCCCAGCTTTTAATCATTTCCAGCCATGCTCCAGTGAATTGTGGGGCTGGATTTTTAATTTCTTGGGGCAGAGAAGTTTCATGAAGGCTCTACGGAAGCTATAGTGACACAGGGGATAAAGGATGGGGTTCACTGCAGAGTTGACCCAGAGCAGCCAGAATGATGTCTCATACCAATAATCAGGAATGCAGCTGCCATGGCAGGCGGCCCGAATGATCATTAGGAGGGTGTAGGGGGCCCAGCACAAACCAAAGATGCTCACAATCACTGCCAGGGACTTGGCCACTTTCTTGTCCCTGGACAACCGGAAGCGTTGGGTGATGCTCTGTGACATCATCTTCATCCTCTTCTCCAGGGATGAGGTGGATGCAGAGGGCTTGTAGCTCCTTTTCAAAGACCTTGGCTTTTCAGGAGCATGGGTGGAACTGTTGGAGCTGGAAGTGGGTGAGTCCCGGGCACCATCTGGCTTGTCTGCAGGGTGTGCCTCATACTTGTGAAGGTTCAAGGTCTCCCGAGGCATCTTCTGCTCCCACTCCCAGCACTTCAGGGAAAACTTGGGATTTGTTTCTGACTCATGGTTGAAGAGCCTCCCAGGCTCCTCCCGGCCCACGTCCAGCCGGTCTCGGGTTCGTTTCTGGATGTTCAGATAGATGCTCAAGTTGAAGAAGGTCACACTGAGGAAGGGTGTGAAGAACTCCAGTGTGGAGGCTGTGATGAGGAAGTACCAGTTGTAGAAAAACTCAGCATAACACTCACCCTCTGGGATGATGCTTCTACCAGAGAGGTACTCCCAGCTCAAGATGGCGGGTCCATAGAGTAGGAAGGCTAGCACCCATACCAACACCATCTTCTGCACGGCCTGCCTGGTATTGCCTTGCTGAGCACGATATGCAACCTGAGGAGAGAAAATAAAAGCCATTTCTACTAGGCTATCGCCCCTAAAACAATACCAGTTCCTTGTTTTGTTTTCAAAGAGTGAAAGTCATAGAATGTTAGAACCCTCAATTTTTTACAGCTGGGGCAACTGAGATCCAAAGAGGAAGAGTGGATTTTACAACATGACAGAGTCAGGACTAGCATTAGTTCTTTTAACTCCTAAGTCCCTACTGTTTTCATTTTCCCATGTTTTCTCCTCCATTTTAGATAATTTAGACAAGGACAGAGTTTCTTTGGAACCATCCAGCCCCAGCTTTGGGTGCTAGAGAGAGGAAACTGGTAGCTTCTCCCACTCAATTCAGCAAGCTGTGGTCATGGCTCTGGTGAAAATACAAGGTTTAGAACATATTGTTTATAATTCAGTAGGGGATCTAGGACATTATACACAGATAACAATAATACAGAAATGACTGAGAGGTGTAAGCAAAGTGCTATGTGAAATCTGAAAGGTCAGAGAGAAGGTGATATTTGAATTTGGTTTAAAGGAATCCAGTTGGGTGGGAGAGGAGAGCCAGATCCATATTTGTTTATTTATTTTGTTTATGTTGTTTATTTATTTTGCATTTGTTTAAATATTTATTCCCTCTCCTCCTCAAGTTAAAAGTGTTTTTTTTTAAAGTGTTTCTTCCTTTATTATAAAACATCATAGGGCCGTAGGTCTAGAGCTGTGAGGGATACCAAGAAGCTATCTAGTTTAACGCCCTCACTTCACATATGAGGAAATGGAGGCTCTATCCAAAGAGGATAGGTGACATGCCTAAGGTCACACAGGTCCTCTGATTCCAGAATCAATGCTCTTTCTTTGGCATCATGTTATAACTTCTATTGCTTAGCCGAGTGGGACTCCCCAATTCTTTCCTTAGGTCCTTGAATTCTAGGGGATTCTTGGGCCATGGTGAGGCACATGCTTGTCTGGGTTTTCTCTATAATCTCTGATTCCCTTAGAAGCAGTACAATGAGGCACTTCCCCACCTCTTCCTTCCAAACAGCTTAAGCCTAGAAACTCACCGCCCTGGTAACAGAGAGAAACCGGTCATAACTGATTAACACGATGTTGAAGACTGAAGAGGTGCAGAGCAGATAGTCAACCACCAGCCACAATTTGCAGAAACTCCTCCCCAAGGTCCACTTGCCAGTCAGCACATAAGGCACATACAAGGGGATGCAAAAGGCTCCTGGAAGGAAAGGATATAATAGTTTGGAAAAGGCCAGAGGGCTAGGGAGAACTGAGTGGGAAGAATTCTGCTGGAAAGAGCAAGGAATTGACACATATTGGCTGTCTGACCATGGGCAAATGATTTAATTGATTCCAAGTAAAATGGGGATTTCCCACCCTGCCCTCCCATATTTCACAGTGCTTGCAGGAGGAAATGTTTTGCAAATCTTAAAATGCTATAAAAATGTGATTTCTAATTGTGCCCATCAGGCAGCCACAAGGTTCCCAGCATTTCTTTAACCTGGGACTCAGTTTCCTGTTCATTTTTATACTAAGGTCTCTCAAAAGGCTTCTGAATTCAAGACTCAGCTACAGGATGGCTGGGGGAACAAGGCTTGAGTTAGTCATCTAGTGGCTAAACAAATCAGAAAGGAAATTCCAAATCACAACAAACTAGAGACCCAGATTGTTGGATAAATGGCTGTTGCCCTCTGCTGGGGGAGGGGCTGAAGCTTCAGGCCTTGAAGAGCTGAAGGAGATGCTGCCTTACAATACTGATAGCTCAGGGCTTCCAGGTCCTTGGCATTGGCTGGAGGTCTAAGAAGGGACAAAGGGAAGAAGGGGAACAATTTCTTTTTGGGCTCTCTTTTCCCTCTCAGAGAAAATGAAAGGGTAACATAACCACCCCTTCTACATCCTATTCCATCCCAGGGAGCTGAGAATCTATAAGCCCTTCCTCACCTCTGGCATCCAGCCACCACTTCAGCTGGCCCCTTTTCCTGCTGCCTCTGCCCTAGGGCAATCGGTGATAAGCGTAGGGCTGTGTAAACCTAGAGCCCGCATCAGGTGCCTATGCAGGTGCGTTCAGGTCCTCTCTGGCAAGTGGGACTCTCAAGCGAGATTCCGGGCATCCATCCCTGAAAGCCCCTCCCTTCCAGCCAGGAGGAGCAACAGACTCCAGCTTCTCAGACTCCCACACCAGCTGGAGTTTCTCCCCAAACCCATTGTCTCCATGAACAGCCAGGGGGAGGAGATCTGTCTCCTCTGTCAGCCAGTCACCAACATTTCTTTCTCACCGTTTGCAGAGAGGCACCTCCATGCCCCCCCTCCACCACCTCCTGCTTTAGGAAGTATCCCCCTATTTGCTTTCTCTCATTACTTCGGAAAGTTCTCATTGATTTTCTCTTCTCTTCTGAGTCTCGCCCTCTTCCCCCACTTTTCCATCTCACCCAATCAGACCAATCGTCAAGAATAGTACCTCGTTCTGTTATTCTAAAACATATTCTAAAACAAGACAAAGAAAGCATCTGTCCCCGTTTAATGACTGTCATATTGTGGAAATAGCCATTTGATTTGGACTCTGGAGTCCTGAGTTCTAATGCCTGTTCATCCACTTACTAATTGGGTGACCTTGGGCAAGTCATTTCATTTTTTTTTCCAAGTTTCAGATTCCTCTTCTGTAATCTGGAGTGATAATATATGTACTTCCTACTTGGTAAGGGTTTTGAGGATCGAATGATGAAGCCCTTTCTAAGCCTATAGAAATGTCAAACGTTACACAACTTGTTACTGTATCCCTTCCCCCCTTCGGGTTCCCCGAGGTCCTTGCCTCTCCAGCCTAGGAGCTCCAAGCCTCCCCCTCCCCACCACTCCCGCCTCGGTAGGAGCAGACGAATATCTGTATGGTTCTCTCAGCCTCGCTCCCTGACTGTCTGGCGGTTTCAAGGAGTAGGAAGGGTGGGAAAAGCAGCATCTATCTGCCCCGCTCCCCCTCCCCCCCGTTCAAAAGCAAAGGCCGGTGATATTTTTCTCAGTGACAAACATGCTCACATTGTGTATTGCCCAAGAGATGGGCAGTAGAAATGGAGGAGATCCTGGGGAAGACATCCCATGTCCTGGGAAGCAAGGCACAATTCGGCTGCCCCAGTTCCTCTACTTCCCGGGGCGGAAGGGGCACTAAGTCGTTCCTCCACCCCCATCCCCCCAAGTCTGTTGTTTCTGATTCCTAGATTTCTCTAAGTTTTCTCGCCTTTTCTCTCAGTAGGAAAGAAGTGGAACCAACTAGCACGGGGAACACCTCCGCCTGTTTCTTCCCATCCAGGCCCTTCTGTCCCAAATTCCCAGACCTGCCGATCTCCTTTTGCCAGTGTCCTACTCAACTTCACCTAGGCAGGGCATAAGATTCCGCGCAGAGGGCTTCAGGAAGACTTGATGAGGCTTACCTCAGGGACCCTAGCCACCGTTGTTCTCTCTTCTGCTGCCCTATGTCCTTTGCTCTCAGGGGTCCTCTAGCCCTACGGATGGCACCTCTCTCCCAGGAGGCCCTGGCTTTAACGCTGTCCTTAACCTTCTTGCACCAGGGTCCAAGATCTCCCTCCCCCATACCCCAAACCCTGCATCCACTGTCCCACACCTTTCCCACCAACAGCCCCAGTTCAAAGAAGCTCGCCTTCTCACTTGTCTTCAGCCCCAGCCCTTGGGTCAGTTACCCCCCCACCCCCCAGGGTGGGTGTACTTTACCTACTAGGAAATCAGAGATGGCCAAATTGAGGAGGAAGAAGTTGTTTTGTGTGCGAAGGCTGGAGTCCACCACGAAGGCCAGCATGACTAGCGCGTTGCCCACCACGGTTGCCACGATCAGCAGCGCCATCAGCACAGCAAGGACCACGGTCCAGGCGGCGGAGAAGCCGGGCGCTGCAGCCTCTCCAGCGCTCGGCCCCCGAGACACATTGAGGGCCCCGTCGGGCAGGGCGCGTTCCATGGCAGGATGAGAGAGCGCCACTGCATGCACCCCCAGCCCCACCGGACCGACTGAGGCCAGGCCTCGAAAGATCAGAGCCTACACACCTCTAGAGTACGAGTCAGTCCGCTGCACGCGGGCCAAATGGGGTGGAGGGTGCTGGCAACAGGTGTCTCCAAGGCGCGGTGTCTATACCCTCTTTGGGCTGCGAGGGGCTAAGACTTCGGCTCCGCCTCCCGCCACTTGGGTGTCCGCAGCCCCGCCTCGTCTGGCTCCGCAGCCTCTGGCAGAGGTGGGCCAGAGAGGGTCAGGAAAGCTCAGCAATCTAGGGCGAGATGGGGAGGGGGAAGGGAACCTGAGTGTGCCGGGCACTCCAAGTGGCCGGGGCAGGGTTGGAGGGAGTGGCGGTACACCCGGAGCTGCACGCTCCCTCCCCTCCCCCACTTACTGCTGGTCCCTAAGCCTGGAGAAGCGCCCCTCCCCCCTCACGGTTTGGCAGTGCAACTGGGAAAGGACTCTTCACAGCCTGTTGTGTACCAGGCTGAGCATCGTCTCGCTGCGTATCCTTGCACTAGGCTGAGAGCCCCCTCGACTGTCTGCATGTGCATAGAGCTGAGCACTCTCCTTACCGTCTGCGTGTGCACGGTGCTGAGGGCCCCCCCTCATTGTCTGCGAGTGTATAGGGCTGAGCTTCCCCGCCCCTTACAGTCTGCCACTGCACGAGGCTGAGCACTCTCCTTGCTGTCTGCGGGTGCACCGAACTGAGGGCCCCCCTCAGTGCTCGTGCACCGAACTGAGCGCCCCTCTTACTGTCTGCTGGTGCATTGTGCTGTGTTCTCCGTTACTGTCTGCAGGTGCACAAGTCTGAGCTCCCTTTTTACAATGTTCTGGGGCACCGACCTGAGCTGCACTCACTGTCTGCTGGTGCACCAGGCTGAACACCCGCCTCACTTCCGATACCCGTGCCAGGCTGAGCGCCCCTCACTACCAGTCCTGGAACTAGGTTGAGCGCTCCCCTCGCCCGCAGCCAGTGCGCTCGGGCGGAGCGCGGAGCCAGAGTGCGCTCTCAGCCTGCTCTTGGACCAGCAAGCTCACCCCACCCCCACCCCCCAGTCCGTCCCAGCAGCCTCTTCCATTGGCTGAGGCGCGCTGCTCAGGCACGCCGCCCGCCTGGCTCTCTCTCGTCGCCCCACCCAATAAGCAGAGCCAGCTAGAGAGAATAAGGAGGAGCAGAGCGGGCTGGGACCCTGGACAGCTCCCCACATTCCAGTTGGGCTTAGTGCAGTAGTTGGCTTCCAATACTCAGGACCCCAGGAAAACTCAGCTGTGCTCGTGCTCTGTTTGCAGGAACAGTAGAACTGGGTAGGAGAATGCCTATGGGGGCCTTACGTATATTCCCTTCCTCAAGTCCTCTCTCAGAGGGTCCAGGGCTCCGTGAGTATAGGTGCACTAGCCCCACAGCCTCAGAATGAGAGTCCACTGAGGCTCCGAGTCAGGATCTATTCCTCCCCCTGGTCCTATTTCACTCCTACCCTTTACCAGCTCTCCCTCCCTCTCCCTCTCCCTCTCCCTCTCCCTCTCCCTCTCCCTCTCCCTCTCCCTCTCCCTCTC
>NC_058131.1:261711177-261760658 GCF_016433145.1 Gracilinanus agilis
CTCTCTCTCTCTCTCTCTCTCTCTCTCTCCATCCCTCCCTCCCTCCCTCCCTCCCTCTCTCCTCTCATAATCTCTCACCCTCTCTCCTCCCTCCATATTTTTGTCCAGGTCTGGGTGTGTTTTCTCATGTCTGCACTAGAGAATTGGATCGCTATTACTGTAGAGTTAATCCCAGAGCCTGGGGTTGACTAGCTCACAGTGACCTCACCTGTCCGTACTCGGAAAGACCTCGGTCTTTCCCTATGCAATTGCCTCTCCTGCAGCAAGCAACGGGATGTGAGGAGCAGGCACGAGGAATCACGGAAACAACGGGGCCTGGCCCTATCTCTGGGTAAGAGCGAGCAGCCGGAGATCTGGGTCGCTACAGAAGCGGCTTATTTGGGCCAGTAGCTGTGTGGGAGGAGTTGGGGGTGGGGAGGGAAGCAAGGTGTCCACCACTCATAGTATAGTCTTCAGGATCAGCAACTCCTTCCTCATACCCAAATTTGGTTTTTCTCTCCAATGGGAAGAGCTGGAAGGAAGCGACCATCCAGAGAATGATAGACTGGTAGAGCTGGAACCGATCATCTTTCCAATTGTTTGGTTTTATTATAAAAGGAAACTGAGACCCAGAAGTGACTCTCTTTTCCACTCCAAGGTCATACAGCAAGGCGGTGACTGAGAGGAACAAGAAGTTCCTCTCCATCCCTGAGCTGTGGAGGAAGTTTTGCTCTCAGTGTTGGGGATGAGGAATGGGCAGGAGTGGGTTTGAGGATTTTGTGGGGCTCAACGGACCAGGGCCTTTGTGGAAGGAAGCAAGGAGAAGTAAGCAGATGGGATCGTGTTGTCCTGAGTCTGCTGGGGAGAACTGGAAATGGCCGTTAGGGTACTGGCAGCAGTCAGACCTCCAGGTCCCAGGGCAGGGATTAGCTCATTTTGTTCCGCTAGTGATAAAGATACTCAGTGATTCTCCCCTTGAGAAATGTAACACTGAAAAAGTGGCATACACTAATCTTTCCTATTTTAAACATTCCAGATCCCCTTTACTCTTTTACCACCCTCTACTCTGCCCCGAAGCCACTAGTGACTCCCTACTGCCCCTACCCTGCAGCAAAATAAAAGTAGAAAAGGGAAATGAATCCTCTGTTCGCCCTCTCCAACTTCAGATGCAGCTGTTGGAGTCACAGCTGGATCCCATCTGCTGAATGTGTGTGAGTGAAATAGGAGACCCAGAAGCGGGGAGGGCAGCAGTGGGGGCTCCCCGGCCTCCTGCGAGGGCTGTCTGGGGAAACAGGTTGTGAAGTAATAGAAGATGGGAGAAGAGATGATGTTGCCAGAGAGAGAGAGAGAGAGAGAGAGAGAGAGAGAGAGAGAGAGAGAGAGAGGAGGGAGGAAGGGAGGGAAAGAGAAGAAGGGAGGGAAGATGAAGAGAGCTCTGAACACATACAAACCAGAGACACACAGAAAGCATGTACACACAGGAGTATATGGAGAAAGACTTATGCACATACAACAGACAAATATCTAGAAAAATTAAAATACAAACATACTCGGTATTAGGCCTCCCACCCTCCCACATACCATATTTGATCTCTGTTTGTAAAGCCAGGAAATTTAGTTTCTGTTCTCCCCAACCTCCTCTTTCCCCTTTCCTTCCCCCACTCTCCTTTTGCACAATCTGATTCTGCAGAGGGACTTTACTGTAACCAGGCTGTATTGAGGGTATGGTTCTGAGAAACCAATGAAGGCAATGGTGTTGGGAATTAAGGGCTGGGGAGTAGAATGGAAGGCTGGGTGAAGGATAAACTTGAAGAGCATCTGGAGGGCATGGAAGCTTAGGAATAAGGGCATCAGGCAGGGGAAGAGGGACAATTTGCCCCAAGAACAGTGAGCAATTCTCTAGCTTTCTAAAGATTCTCATAGACTATTTTAGAAATATGAATTGTTCTTTGGTTCTCTGGGATAGTCAATTTAGTTTTCAGAGTTGATAGACTGCTGGTAAGCAGAGAATGTGGATAACTAGGCTACTATTCTAGAAGATTATCCTCTTCTCCATTGGAAAGGAGGAAATACAACCCGAATTCTGAATCTCTTCATCCCTTCTTTCCACCTTTCTTCCTTCCCCTTGTTGGGCAATCAGTACTTAATTTGCATGACCTTTGCTTTGGGCAGTCAGGATGATAGTCCTGACCTTTTAAAAATATCTTATTTTTTTCCAATTACATGTAAAAACAAGGTTTAACATTCATTTTCTGAAATTTTGAGTTCCAAATTCTCTCCCTCCCTGCCCTCTCCACCTAATTGAGAAGGCAAACAATTTGATGTAAGTTATACATGTGCAATCATACAAAACATATTTCCATTTTTGTCATATTGTGAAAGAAAACACAGATTCCTCCCCCACCCATACAGGAAAAAAATAAAGCAAAAATAATATGCTTCAATCTGCATTCTGATTCTATCAGTTCTTTCTTTGGAGGTGGATTGCATTTTTCATCACGAGCCCTTTGGATTGCCTTCGATCTTTGTAATGCTGAGAATTGTCAAGTCATTCATATATGGTGATAGTATGTTTTTCCGGTCCTGCTTAATTCACTTTGCATCAGTTCATGTAAGTCTTTCCAGGTATTTCTGAAAGCATCCTGCTTGTCATTTCTTATAGCACAATAGTATTCCATAATAATATATATGACTTGTTTCTCCTCTTGATGGATATCTCTTCAATTTCCAATTCTTTGCCACCACAAAAAGAGCAGCTATAAATATTTTTGTACAGATAGGTCCTTTTTCTTTCCTTTTATTATTATTTTTATCTCTTTGGGTTGTTTTATAGCCCTTTTGGGCATAGTTTCAAACCGTTCTCCAAAATGGTTGGATCAGTTCACAACTCCACCAACAGTGTGTTAGTGTCCCAATTTTCCCACATCCCCTTCAACATTTGTCATTTTCTTTTTCTGTCATATTAGTGATCCTTTCATTTTTGTCAGAGACACAAGACACTTAAACAAAATCTCATTTAAAAAGCTTTTGACTGGCATTACAGGCCTCCCTCATCTCTTCTTACACTATTTCCAGCTACTTTGCCAATACAAAATCCAGGGCTCCTGTCTCTCTACTGTTTCCAAAATATAACCCATTCCTCTATTACTTTTCTGAAGCTTTTTAACATCTTCTCATCCCTTCATGACACCCTGAACTTAACTCCTAAATTTTTCCTTTCTTCTCCTCTTTTCTCCTCTATTTATTCCTTTTCCTCCATGAAGATTTTCCTTAGTCATTAGGATCACAGATTTAAAGCTGAAATCGACTTCAGAGATCATCCAGTCTGAATTTGTTCTATATATGAGCAGGGCTTCTCTGAGACCAGGAGAAGTTAAGTGAATTGGCCAAAATCACAGAGACAGTAAATAGCAGAGCCAAGAACTGAACCTTGTCTTCAAACACTAGGCCCCCTTTCTAGTGGATCATACTCAAGGGGTCTTAGATAGTCATGTTGTATAACCCCACTCATTTTACAGATAAGAAAATTGAAGAATTAAGAGTTTAGATGACTTGTCCAAAGTCAAATAGGTTCAGTAAATAGCAGAGTTGACACTATCCACTGTACAACCTAGCTGTTCTAGGAATAATCTATGCTTTCCCAGGGCTGTCTTCCTCTCTGTTTGACCTCTCATAAGCACTTGTCACATTTAGAAAGAATTTCGTCCTCAAATTTTCATAGACCACTTTGCCTGGATCTCTCTTATGTTTCTATCACATTCTACCTTGTATTATATTTCTTTGTACATATGATATCCTCCTAGTAGGATGTAAGCTTCTTGAGGGCAGGAACCATGCCACTTAAAAATATTTGTCTCTTCCTGCTTATCACCAAGTCTTGAATGTAATAAGTACTTGACAAATATTTGTTGAATAGGTGAATGTATTTATCTCCATGCTTCTTTTCCCATCATCTGGCCCCCAAGGTGATGATGCACTCTCAAGAGCAGAGATTGTGCCAATTTTCATTTTTATATCCTCAGGACATAGTAAAATGCCTTGTGCATAAGAGATACTCAATCAAATCTAATTTAATTGACTCCTGCTGCTAAAAATGAAATTCAACTCCTGTCCATGTACCTATATCCCTGTCCCTCTCACCTGGTTCTTGGCTTGAATCTGACTGCTCCACATTTGGCAACATCATACTTCTCAGGAATGAATCTATCTGGCAATCTTGAAAAGAAATCAAATGAGAACTAGGGCTAAGAATCAGAATCTCATGGCAAAAGGGCATCAGAGGCCATCTAAGTCCAGAACAATTTCCTCTAAAGGATCCCTGAAAAATAGCTATTCAGCTTTTGTTTAAAAACTTCCAGTGGGGAGTAACCCATTTTTTTTCTAAGAGAGTTCATTCCATTTTGGATAGCTCTAATGATTAAATATTTATTATTGTTTACTACAACTCTAAATCTTCTATATGATTTGTACCCACTAATGCTAGGTTTGCCCTTTGGTGCAAAATATTTCTAAACCTTCTCCTGCATGACAACCTTTTAAAAACTTGAAGACTACTTTCATGTCACATTCCACCCCCCCACCCCCAAGTCTTAGCTCTTCAGGCTAAACAAGGAATACCATTTCTTTCAATTAGTCATAATATAACAAGAACTCAAAGCTCTTCACACTCTGGATTGTATCTTGTCTCAAATCTTTTTTTCAATTCATCATATTGATCAATTTATCAAAGTCTATCTCTATCAAAGCATCAACCAGTACTGAATACAATACTCTCATTGTCATTTGGCCAGGGCAAGGTAAAGTGAAACTATCACCTTTCTGTTCCTAGAAGTTATATCTTTCTTAATGCCACTTAGATTACTTTAGATTTCTTGGTTGCAGTGTCATGCTGTTGATTCATAAGCTAGCAGTCCAGCCAAACTCCCACATCTTTTGTGCATGAAATATTTTCTAACTAATTTTCTAATTTGAGGGCTACTCATTCACCTTTGGTGTCTACCTTTCACCCAAATCTCAACTATAACTTCAAGAAACTGTAGCATGCACAGTGACTATATTCCAGTAAAACTGACAGGCTAAATCAGGTAGGGGGTGAATCTGTCTGTGAGTTAGGAGGATCTCTACCCCAAGGATATGAAGATTTCCCCCTGTAAATGAGTGAATAAGAATAATTTGTCCCAACAACTATGAAGGTGGCTGAAGCAGATCTTGTGGAGTGCTTAGAGTTGGTCAGACATAGAAGATGCCAAGGTCATCTACTGCATCCCAGGCCATCCCCAGTCATCCTGAGTTTTTTCTTGCCACTGGGCTTTGATGATTCTGGAAGAGAGAATGAGGCTGATGACTTTGTGCAACTCTGTCTCACTTAAATCCAATTCACAAGCAAGTTAAGGCATCACCTTGTTATGTCATTGGTCCTCTTTGAAAAACAATGAATGAGTGAAATTTTCTAATTATACTTCTCCCATTTTGTACAACTAAAATTGATTTAAAAAATCAAATGTAAGATTTTGCATTTATGCCAATTCTATTTAATCTTATTCAATTTGGTCCATTTTTAACCTGTCAAGCTCTTTTAAAATCCTAAATCTGTCAATCAAGGTGTCATCTATCCCTTCCAGTTTTGTGTCATCTGTAAATTTGATCAGCATGCCAGCCACCAAAATGTGTCACAGAATCCTTACTCTAAAGTCTATGCACTTTTATCATAGAAGAAGCTCTCAGTGCAGATTGTCTTTTATTTTATATATGATTCTAATACACTTGGCTGAGTCTTGGAATACAATATGGATACAGGTTCTGTAATTCTTCTGCCATCAACTGTGTAAACTCGGGCAAATTACTTCCCTTCAATTGGCCTTACTTACCTGTAAAACGATGAAATTTTACATAAGGTTTCCAAGGTCTCTTTTAGTTCCAGTATTCTATGTATCTAAGCTCAAGACACCCAAGGGACAGAAAATGAGCAGGATGTCAGGCTCTGGAAAGCTTGAGGATTGTGGTCAGAACCAGGGACAGTACCCAGATTTTTTTTTTTGGTGGGAGGGTGGTGGTTTGTAATGAGAACAAATGTATAGGTTCCCCCCCCCCCCCTGGAGAGCTTTAGTCTTTTCCCATTCTAACTGTCTAATAAAGGGGTTTCTTCTCCTTGGCTTTCAGGGCCAAGATTTTAAGACAAATTTTGATCTTCTGTGAAAAAAGTTTCATCCTACTACACCAAGCAGTCTGTCTTGGGAAATCTGGCAATACAGTCCTCTCTGGGGTCCTCTTTTGAAATAACAAATTCCTTTGGTAAATGTAACATTTTAAGTTATTAACACCTCATTGAGAGCAAATTTATCTGGAGTTTTTCTTTCCTAATAGGAGGAAACTACCTACCTGAGTCAAAGAAAAACCTTAACAACTTATCATGTGCCACATTTCAGGAGGGAGTTGGAAGCCTGGAGCAAGTCTACAGGGGGTTATGAGGGTGATAAGAGGAGTAGATTCCCTGTCGTATGAATAAGTTAACAAGACTACAACTGTTTAGCTTGCAAAATGGAATTACAGGAGAGGCATAATTACTCTCTTCAAATACCTAAGGGGCCATCATGTAGAAGATTCTAGATTTGTATTGTTTGGTACCAAAGGGAAGTCTTGAAATCAATAGGTAGAAGGAGCAGGGAGGCAAATTTCATCTAAGCATAAGGAAGGATCTACTAAGAATTTGAGCAGTCTAACATCGGAGTAGAAAATAGAAAGAGAGCTGTAAATTTCTTGTTACTCCAAGTATTTAAGTAGAAGATGGATGTCTGCATGTCATGGATACTGCAAACAGGATTCCTGCACAAGAAAGGAGATTGGATTAAATGGATTCAAGTGTCCCTTTTAAGGTGGGGAATTCTATAATTATATGAGTTTCATAGCTGTGATGAGGGTCAGTTCTGGGAAATGTATAATAACCTCATGGAAGGACTCCCTAGTTCAGAAATCTTGAGTCCTACTGGGAATATAATCTCAGAATTATAATTTGAGAGTTTAAAGGAATCTCTAACAGCATCTAACCAATATATGCCTAAACATAAATACCCTTCATGGTTTTCCTGACAGGTCATGTAACATTGGTTTGAGCACTAATTGGGCTCTTTCTTCTCCTTACCAATCAGAGAGTATGTAAGCAGGAAATCAGGATATGTTCCAGGATCTCAGGGCATCTGCCTTTGATGAAGTGAAAAATAGAAAAAATTCAAGCAAAGGAAAGACAGCTGCTCTGCCTGAGTTCTGATCTCAAGTTGCTGTGCACTTCATGGCCCCATCATCCTGAGCTGAAGGGAAGCTGATAAGGGGGAGGAACCACTCCATCTGGCAAGTTTCTGTGGCCCCCACAGTCACCTACCCTCCTTTCATTGGCAGTGGGCTACAATCAGATGGAGACTTTGGCTTTTCTTTATGTCATTTTGACTCTGCACATCAAATGGACAACAGCTGGATAGAGATGACTCAGAAGAAAACTCATTGTTCTTTGTCAAGTTGAAAAGAGCAGTCAAAAAGTTCATGCCTATAGATCAGCAACACTGGACTTTATGTGCCAATAATTCAGACCAACAGGGTCCAAGTATTTCATCTTGGCCCTTCAAAAGGGATCAATTCCTCAATTCTTGGCCCATACCTCATTAGATTTAGCTGAATTCAGTTTACAAATGAGTCTGCCTTTTCCCAGCAAGGAGTAAGGGAAGAAAGAGCAGAGATCATAGGGTCATAAGAATGTAGACTCAGAATAGATCTTAAAGATCATCTAAACTAGTCTTTTAGGGAGACAAAAGAGCAGAAAGATTTTCTGCTGGATTCTTGACTAATTAAGCTGACCAAAGACCACAATTGTGAAGAGTAAAACTGCTTCTACAATGTTTGATTTTGGCATGCTACCCATATGTCCAGATCCTAACAGAACTGGGAAAATTTCACTTTAAATAATGCAATGGGGGGCAGCTGGGTAGCTCAGTGGATTGAGATCCAAGCCTAGAGATGGGAGGTCCTAGGTTCAAATCTGGTCTCAGACACTTCCCAGCTGTGTGACCCTGGACAAGTCACTTGACCCCTATTGCCTAGCCCTTACCACTCTTCTGCTTTGGAGCCAATACACAGTATTGACTCCAAGAAGGAAGGTAAGGGTTAAAAAAAATAAATAATGCAATGCTTCAGTCAGATGTTTCTTTAGTGTGATCATTTAGTTTAATGTTCCAAAATATTGGAGACTGGTGGATGTGGGAGTGGAGTGGCTTTTATTCTTCTTCCAAGAAATAGCATCTTAAAAAAAATGACTGGAAGATTAGCAAGAAATCTGATGCTAAAGGTAAGGCAAGTTAATTTCATCTAATAGGCGAAAAAAATTTTTTAAATTCATTTATGATTTAGAAATCAATAGTTCAACTGTAAATATGTCAGGATATAGAGTAACTTGGCATTTTCAAGTAAGAGATGAAACAATACTGCTAGTATTAACCTACCATTCTACTAATTCATAAGCCAATTTATAAAATCATCATTTCATAGATGAGGAAACTGAAGCCTGAAGAGATTAAGTGAATTGCCAAGGGTCACCAAATAGTAAGCTGCAGATTAAATATTCAGATCTAGAGTTGTGACTATGGTAGATTAACCAGAGCTTTGTACCAGGGGACTGATATATTTTTTTGGAAGGGGACTGAAAATATTGGTGCTCTGTTAGCATAGAAACAGCTGAGCTTAGCACTTTGTTAACGAGAATTATTAATTTAGATAGAAAGTTACTAGATGACCCACTTCTTCCTCTAGATATCTGCAAAATAAATGAACTTCTTACCACACCCTAGCAAACTTGCTGAATCCCTAGGGCCTTCCTCTCCTCTTCACCTGAAATGAACTTGTCTTAAAAGTTATTTGAAAGTGTGTTTTATGGTGCTTGCACCAGAGGCAAAAAAATGCTAGTTATGGTTCAGTTCAAATCCAGGTTTTCGGATTCAAAATCCATAACTTTTTTTCATTGCACTGAAGGTGCTGGTGACTGGGAGGTGGGAGGAACTGGTAGCTGGCTTGGGACTTAAATATATGTGCTTGATAATTTAAAGTTGATTATTTTGAGATCTTTGTATACCTAGAATCCCCTGGAGAGAGATGAAAACTAGCCCAATGTCTTGAGGTTTATTTAGTAATTTAATACTGAATGAGCTAGAGTTTCAAAGGCAATAGCAATGTCTATACTGCATAGTAGAAATTTGGCATCTGTCCAATAATATATATTTCAGTATAGAAAGGAAACTGAATCAGATCACTCAAGCCACCATATGCCACAGCTTTGGAATAATTCATCTTAGCCAATAGCCACAATTAACCAGGAAATTGCCAAATTTTTCTTTCATGGGATTAAAGAGGCTGGTAGTAACTTCAAAGAACAGAACTTTCTTGTTCTCAAGGAAAGCAGCTAATTAACTTCACTGCTATTTCCTGCTACCTTTTTACCTTTTCCGGGGACTGAAAGTCCTAGCCATGACAAGTGAAGGAGTGGGGAAAGGCAGATTTGGAAGATCTTGGAATTGCAAGATCATTGCAAACTGTGACCTGGAATCAGAGCAATGCTTTCTGAAGGACTTGTTAGGACTGTGCATTGTACTCCATTGTGTCTTCCAGAGATGCTTTGCCTCCCATCTTTGCATTAGCTCATGCAGATACAGGAAAGCAGATTTCTTTCTTTTTTTCTTCCCTTTTTTCCCCCGACAAGCTATGCCAGCTCCTAGATGCATACTAATGAGAAATAGGGTAGTGTATGTGATCAGAATAACTTCAGAGGCCTCTCCTGACTTGGAATGAAAACCAAAACATATTGTGACTCCATTCTTGCTGTGGACAATTGGATTTGATGGAATGAAACACAATAAGGGGACTTCTAACACGTGAGTTGTACTTGTAAAGTAACGTGACTGTCTGTTCAACATTACAGAAATCCTACATTCAAATGTGACTATCCCCTATTGGTTACGCCTAAACACAGCTGTTTCCCTTGTGAGAAGTGGAAGCTAACTGAGCCTGAAGTTCATTCAGAGGTATGGGTGGGAATGCAATGCTTAGAAGGATGAAGGTCCATCCATCCCAACAACATGACAAATTGTGGACCGACTCTCTTTGCTCA
This sequence comes from Gracilinanus agilis, assembly GCF_016433145.1. NCBI lineage: Eukaryota > Metazoa > Chordata > Mammalia > Didelphimorphia > Didelphidae > Gracilinanus > Gracilinanus agilis. The sequence goes on from NC_058131.1 coordinate 261,721,301, forward strand.
AGCTCAGATCTTAATGTTTATAATATTTGGAGCTAGAAGGGACCTTAGAGATTCTTCACTCCAACTTTCTCCTCTGAGGAAACTGAGGCATAGAGAAGGTAAGTGGCTTGCCAAAAGTCACACAAGTGGTCACAGGACCAAGATTCAAACCCAGATCTTTCAGTACCAGATAGGTACAGTATGGGTTCCACCACACCACATTGCCTTTCAGACCTTGTTGGATGTCCAAGTTCTTTGAAATAAAGTTAAACCTTGGACCATGTTTTCCTAAGGTAATAAAAAGGAATACTGGATTTTGAAGTTGGAAGACCTAGGTTTCATTTTTGGCTCTATTTATTCCTTAACTTATCTTTACTTGATTAACTTACTGGGTATCTGTTTTAACATTGATACTTTGATGAGCTTCAATCCCATTGATGAAGCTACCTCTTCCAATGGCACATACCTTCTCATATGGTGTGACTCTTATCCATTTCCTCACAGGTGTCTGCCCAAAGTGCAGAAAACTTTTCTCTGGTTCTCTTGTCCAATGGAACACAAGGATCATCTGCCAGTCATTCCTAGTTTTCAAACCCTTTTCATTCTTACAATTCTCTGATTGTATCCTTCATGTTGTTTTAACATAAAACAGAGACACATATAAGTTAAACATTTTCAGCAGGGAGGAATAAGTAGAATAAAAAAATTAAACCTAGGTCCTCTAACTTCAAATCCAGTGCTCTTTCTACTACATGAAGAAAACATGGAGGGGAGGGAAGCTAGATAGCTCATTGGATTGAGAGCCAAGTCTAGAGAACTAGTATACAGTATTGATTCTAAGATGAAAAGTAAACGTTATTAAAAAAAAAAAAGAAAACATGGTACAAGCCTTGATTTTCAATATGTTAGAAGCAACTAGCACCCACCATATGGTTTTCTATTGTCCTTGAGTTATGGCTTTGATTCTTCAGAGACTGCATTATTACATGACTTGTAAACATATAACATCAGTAGAAGACTACTGATATTAAAAACATGGACTTTTGTTTCAGGAAGAAGCTTAAGGTCATTAGAAGCACTACACACACACACAAAAAAAGAAAAACATAAACCAGTTCAATCAGGAAATAAAAGAAGCACTACACAATCTCTTAGAGTCAATCTAGCTCATTTTTAATCCTCTTGTCTAATTCTTGGACCAGTTAATTTTCCATCTGAAGTATCTATTCATAATTCTGAACTGAAGGACCAACTCTATGGGTTGTCCATCCAGCTGAAAATTAGTTTGGATGATAAACATTTTACATTCTTGTTTTTTCTTTGTGGATAATTAAGCTAAAATATTTTGAGTAATGAAAAAATCTTGTTGATAGTTTAAATGAATTTTTAGTTGAATCTCTAAAATTTTTAATATACATATCATCTTACCATCTGCAAAAGAGATAGTTTTTATTATCTTTTTGCTCATTCTATTATCTTCAATTTCTTTTTCTTCTCTTATTGCTATTGCTAGCATTTCTAATACAATATAAAATAATATTGATGATAATGGGCATCCTTGTTTTACTCAAGATCTTATAGGCAAAGCTTCTAACTTATCCCCAATACAGAGAATGTTTGCTAATGGTTTTAAATATATATTACTTAATGATCTAATAAAAATCTATTTATACCTATGCTTTCAAGTGTTTTTAATAGGAAAAAGCATTTTGCTAAAAACATTTTCTGTATCTATTGATCTAAGTATATAATTTCTGTTACCCTTTTTTGCTAATTAAATTGATGACCCTAATAGTTTTCCTTATAGTAAACCAACCTTGCACACCTGGTACAAATCCTGTTTGGTCTTAATATATGATATTTATGATATATTGTTATAGGCCCCTGGGTAATATTTTACTTGGAATTTTTGCATCTATATTCATTAATGAAATTGGCCTATAATTTTCTTTTTCTGATAATATGACATATATATATATATAGAAAACCCTAGAGATTCAACTAAAATTAACTGAAACTATCCATTTTAGCAAATAGAAAGATATAAAATAGACCCACATGAATCATCAACATCTCTATAAATATCATTAACAATGTGCTTCAAGAAGAGATAGTAAGATAATCCATTTATATTAACCATAGATAGAATAAAATACCCAGGAGTGTATCTTCCAGAACAAATCCAAAAACCATATGAACATAATTATAAAACACTTTTTTATATAAAGTCAATTTAACTAATTGGAGAAATAATAATTGTGCATGGGTGAGCAGAGCCAATATAATTAAAATTACAATCCTACCTAAACTAATTTATTTATTCAATGCTATCCAAATTAAGTTACCAAAAATATTTTATTGAACTAAAAAAAATAAGAACAAAATTTATTTGGAAAAACAAAGTGTCAAGAATACCAAAGGAAATAATGGGAGGAATTTAAGGAAGGAGGTCTAGGCACAAAATTTCAAACTATATTATAAAAAAGTAATCATAAAAAAACCTGGAAGGCAGTTTGGCAGACATTAGATATAGTTCTTTGCCACTATAAAAAAAGCTACTCTAAATAGTTTAGAACATTATCATTTCTTTTCCTTTTTCCTTGATCACCTTAGGAAATAAACCTAATAGTGGTATTACTGGGTCAAAAAGTATACACCAGTTTTATAACTCTGAATATAACTCCAGATTACTCTCCAAAATGGTTATATCAATTCATCATTCTACCAGTGATGTATTAGTAGCCTCTAACATTTGTTTTTTTGCCCTTTTATCATTTTAGCCAATCTGATAGGTGTGAGATGATCTCAGTGTTGTTTTGATTTGTATTTCTCCAATTAATAATGATTTAGAGCAATTTTTCATATAGTTATATATAGTTTTGATTTCTTTATCCCAAAACTGTTAACATCCTTTTGACTATCATTTGGGGAATGGTTCACACTCATATATTTGACAAAGTTCTCTCTCTCTATTTTTTTTTTATTTTAAACCCTTAACTTCTGTGTATTGACTTATAGGTGGAAGATTGGTAAGGGTGGGCAATGGGGGTCAAGTGACTTGCCCAGGGTCACACAGCTGGGAAGTGTCTGAGGCCGGATTTGAACCTAGGACCTCCTGTCTCTAGGCCTGGCTCTCAGTCCACTGAGCTACCCAGCTGCCCCCCCCCCCGTTCTCTATATATTTTAGATATTAGACCTCTCTAAGAAACTACACAAAATGTTTTCCCCAACTTATTGCTTTCCTTCTAATCTTGGCTACATTAGTTTTATTTGTACAAAAACTCTTCAATTTAATGAAATTATTCATCTTATATTTCACAGTGCTTTCTGTCTCTTTTTGTTGTTGTTATGGAATGACTGAACAAATTGTGATATATGATTGGAATGGAATACTATTCTGCCATAAGATATGGCAAACATGATCACCAAATACCTGGAAACACTTATAGTCAGTGATGCAAAGAGAAGTGAGCAGAACCAATAGAATGTTGTACACAATAACAGCAATTATATATGATGATAAACTGTGAATGACTTAAACATTATTAGTAAGATCAGAATCTAGAACAATTCCAGTGGGCTCATGGCAAAAAAGGATATTCACCACCACAGAAAGAACAGATGGAGCCTGGATGCAGATTGAAACATACCATTCTTCACTTTATTTCCTCCATACATTTTTCTCTAGTGTAAGCAATATATCTCTTTTTTCATAGCATGACAAATAGGGAAATGTGATAATATGTGTACAACCTATATAATATTTCCTGCTTTCTTGAAGAGGAATGGGAAGGAATAGGAAAAAAGAGTGAGACATAGATTGTTGAACATAGCTAATATGAGAATTTGCTTCTCTTGAATAAGATTTATTATAATTGATTACATATTTATAACAAAAACAATGTCCCCTAAGGAATGTTTCCCCTTAAGGAATTTATTAATAAAATAATGAACTTTTCCAGAGTGAGTTATCTACTGCAAAATAATTATTCTATTTTACCATTTCTCTTAATAATGGACACATGTTCATATCATATGTTCATTCAAAAGTATATTATAACATGTTCAAATAGCTATATGATAGGATTTTTTCAATAAACACTGTGTTTAAAAATGATAATAAATCTCATTTAGGAAAATCTGAAATGTAATGGGATTTGATGCAATTAGCACAATGTAATCTGCAAATGGCAGTATCTGGAGGACACCTCTCATCTATAGCAAGGGTGAGTGCTTAACCATTTTTCATATTTTCTTTTCAAAATGTGGTTAGGTCTATGGTTGCTTTTTCAGAATAATTTTCCAAATGCATAAAAAATATGTAAAATTCCAAAGGAAACCAATTATATTAAAAATAAATGTGGGCAAAAACTGGAAAGCACTTTGGAAGGGATTAGGCATAGACTAGAATCTCACATGTATATCAACATAATGGCAAAATGGATAAATGGCATATACCTAAAGAGTGCTATTATAAGTAAATTAGAGGAGCATGGGAAAATGCGCCTGTAGGATCTATGGATAAGAGAAGAGTTTATGACCAAAAGAGAGAATAATGGGAAGTGAAATGGATTATTTTGATTACATATGGTGTTTTTTTTTGCACAGAGAAAACGAATGCAGCCAAAATTAGAAGGAAAACAGGAAACTTTAAAGGTTTCTCCGATAAAGACCTAATTTCTCAAATATATAGGGAACTGAGTCAAATTTATAAAAACATGAGCCATTCCCCAACTGAACAATGGTCAAAGAATCTGAATAGACAGTTTTCAGAAGAAGAAATCCAAGTTATCAATTGTCACATGAAAAAATGCTTTAAGTCACTATTGCGTAGAAAAATGCAAATTAAATCTATTCTGAAATTCCACCTCACACCTATTAGATTGATTAATATTATAGAAAAGGAAAATGACAAATGCTGGAAGGGATGTGAAAAATTGAGACACTAATACACTTTTGATAGAATTGTGAACTAGACCAACCATTCCAAAGAACAATCTGGAACCATGCCCAAAGAGTTTTAAAACTGTACATACCGTTTTACCTAGCAATACTTCTACTAGATCTGTAACCCAAAGAGATCAACAAAAAGGGAGAAAAGGCTTATCTGTAGAAAAAAGATTTATAGCATCCCTTTTTGTAGTGGGAAAGAACTAGAATTTGAGGAGATGCTCATCAATTGGGGAATGATTGAACAAGTTGTGATATATTATGGTGATGAAATACTATTTGCTATAAGAAATGACAAGCAGGATGGTTTCAGAAAGACCTGAGAAGACTTATATGAACGGATGCAAAGTGAAGTGAGCAGAACAAGGAGTACGTTGTATGCAGTTATAATATTATAAAGATGATCAACTGTGTAAGGCTTTGCTATTCTGATCAAGACAACCAAAATAATTCTAAAAGACTCATGATGAAAAATGCTATTCACCTCTAAAGAATAAACTTGAAGTGTACTTTTTAAACCTTATTTTTCTTGGTTTTGTATATGTGTTTTCTTTTGTAACCTGATTGATAATGAACATGATTTACACAGCTTCACATATATAATCAATATATTGTTTACCTTTTCAAGAGGTAGGGAAGGAGTGAAAGGGAAGGAGAGAATTTAGAATGCAAATTTTTAAAAAATGAATGTTAAAAAATTTTATATGCATTTAGGAAATAAATTTGATTTACCTTTCTCCCCATATCCAAGTTTACGGACTCTATTTACTTTGGCTCAGAACTCATAATTCAGAGGATTTAGTGCTGGAAAGGACCTCAGAGATTCCTCAGTACAACCCTCTCATTTGAGAAAACCATCTTTTCACTGGCCCCTTAAAGGTCATAGACCCCGGTTAAAAACCCTTGAAAGGAAATCCCTTTTCTATTTGTACTCCATGCTGGCCATCCTCCACAATTGAGACAAACACTGTGGAAAGACTATATTATAGCTCTATGTTTTTATGCATCGAGTCTTCTTGCAAAGTTCTCTATTGTTACATCTTTCAAGGAATCTTGTACGATTTTGACATTTGTATGGGAGACACCTTGTTGAAGAAGAGTCTTTAAAACAGTATTTTGCTCTACCAAATAAAATGCTTTTTTTGTAGTCAACAAACAATAAGCAAAGTGGGATCTTGTATTCTCTGCTCCTTTCAGGCAATTGCAATGACTGTAAAGGTACAGACTGCTGTAGAATTATCATTTGTCAAAGTCTGCCTACTCCTTTCTCATCCCTTTATTAAGGATGCCCTCAATATGTGAGATTATTCTCATGAAGATTTTTTAGAGAAGGGAAATTAAACTTAGGGTCTACAGTTTTTGACATTTTCTCAGTTTTATTTTTTGGTAATATTAAGGACCTAGGTTTTTGTCATCTGCAAGATGAGAAGGATGGACTGAATGATCTTTAAAATTCTTGCCAACTCTAAATTTTCCTATGATTCAGCTGCTCACCAATGTCTCTGCTAGCATATTCTTCTGTCTCTGAACATGTCCTAAGCCTCTATGTATACTTTGTGTTCTCTCCTCTCCTGGTTTTCGACTATAATCTTTTCATTTCCCTTTTGGTTCTGGTCTATCCTGCTTTTCATAGCTTCCAATAGGTCATTTCTGGTCTTTAATTTGCTTATCATTTCATTTTATTTCTGAACCTCGATTTCTCTACTCTCCTACCCTACATAATTTGCCTCTTGCTTCTGGATTCTCATGAAATGAAACTTTATTGCTATGAATTTTTCCATTTTGAATAGCTTGTCTCTATAAGACACCAGCTAGAGTCATGAAGGAGAATTCTTTGTTATATGTACCCTTATGTAGTCTTACCCTTGATCTCTTTCTTGAGGGCAGAGGGAGAAGGATCAGATGAAATGTATTCCTTTGGAATATTTATTTGCACATTTGTTTCAATGATGCTACTATTGTTCAAATCATATTAGATATCCTCTTTGGGAATGGACTTCAGTAACAATTTATCGTGTACCCAAGAACATCAATATCATTACTCTAGATTCATACTCTATAATACATATAGTACAATCTCTTTATAATAAAGATTCAGAGAGTTCATGGATCAAACTACATCCTCTGGAACAGAATACTGCAGAAGAGAAGTCCTATATTTCATTATTAGATTCTTATGTGGGGGTTGGTCCTAACAATAGCCTTGTAAACAGGGTCTGCTGTGTTGATGCACAAATAAAATCTCCCCCCTCACAGACAGATTGGCTAGTTAAGGTTTAGGGTAGTGGGGCTCTTTTTGTCCTTGAAAAAGAAAGAAAGACTCTAGTAATTCAAACATCAAAAGAAACTAATGCCTTAAATTGTAGGACTCGCTTGACTTTCTGTTTCCAGGGAGTATTGGGAAAAAATCACTTTGTCTCTGGCCAACAGGCTGATCCTTAGAATTGGGCTCTGCAATATGAATTACCTGACCCAGAGGCCAAGCTTGTCTTGTGTGTTCCGTGAAGGAAAATAGTACTTAATGAGAGAAAAAAACAAACATCAGAAAAAAAAGCATTTTTTCTTAAAATCAGCTTCCCGTGTAATTCAAACCAAGACGGGCAGACCTCGCTTCATGAATGTGTGTTTCTGAAAAGTAATTTTGACATAATATATTTAAAAACTGAATCCCATTTTCCCAATGCTCTGCATTACCATTCTAATGATGTTTTACTTTTGCTTCTAAAGATCTATAACAGGCAGTTGCCCTTCTTAAGGAGGGAATCATTTTGTATAAAACTTTTATGTATTGGGGGTAAAGTTTAGCAACTCTAAGAGGGAATAATTTAAAATTTTGGGTTTTATTAAAGCAAAAAAAAGAAACCTATTATATTTTTGTTACTATCATGCAAAACATACTCCCATGTTGACCATTATTGTAAGAGCATACTCATACAAAACCAAAATCCCAAAATAAAACCACAAATACACTGATGTAAAAGATAGTATGCTTTGATCTGAATCTATCTAACCTAACAGTTCTTTCTCTGGAGGTGGCTAGCATTTCCATCATGTCTTTCAGGATTTTCCCAAATTGTTGCTGAGAACAGCCAAATTTTTACAGCCAATCATTGTATAATATTGCTGTTACTGTGGACAATGTTCTTCTGGTTCTGCTTATTTCACTCTGCATCAGTTCCTGCAGATCTTTTCAGCTTTTTCTGAAATCATCTTGCTTATCATTTCTTATAGCACAATAGTATTCTATCACCAGCATGTACCTCAATTTGTTCAGTCATCCCCCAGTTGATGGACATCCCCTCAGTTTCCATTTCTTTACCTCCACAAAAAGAGCAGTTATAAATATTTTGGTGCAAGTAGGTCCTTTCCCCTTTTTTATTATCTCTTTAGGATATAGACCTAATGGTGGTATTATTGTATTAAAGGGCATGAAATTTTTTAATAGTCTCTTAGGTATAGATCCAAATTGCCTTCCAGAATGGTTGGATCAGTTCACAATTCTAATGACACTGTATTAGTGTCCCAATTTTGCAACATCCCCTCCAACATTTATTACTTTCCTTTCTTGTCATATTGGCCAATCCGATAGGTGTGAGGTGGTACCTCAGGACTATTTTAATTTATATTTTTCTAAACAAGAGTGATTTAGAACATTTTTATATGATTATTAATACTGATTTCTTTATCTGAAAATTGCTTGTTCATATACTTTGACCATCTGCCAGTTGAGGAATGGCTTGTATTCTTATAAATTTGACTTAGTTCTCTACAGATTTGAGAAATTAGATCTTTATCAGAGAAATTTGTTATAATTTTTTTGTTTCCCTTTTAATCTTGATTTTATTAATTTTATTCATACATGTCTTTTAATTTAATATAATCAAGATTATTCATTTTATATATTATAATATTCTTTATTTCTTGTTTGGTTATAAATTCTTTCCTTCTCCAAAGATCTTTCAGGTAAACTATTCTATGTTCCCCTAATTTTGTGATGGTATCACTCTTTATATATAATCATATACCCATTTTGACCTTATCTTGGTATAGGATGTGAGATATTGGCCCATGTCTAGTTTCTGCCATATTGTTTTCCAATTTCCCCAGCAATTTTTTGTTAAATATTAAATTCTTATTAAAAAATCTGGGGTCTTAGGGTTTATCAAAACTGGGTTGCTAGGGTCATTTATCCCTTCATATTGTGTATCTAATCTATTCCATTTATCTACCATTCTATTCCTTGGTCAGTATCAGACTGTTTTGATGGTTACTGCTTTATTATATACAGTGTGAGATCTGATACTGCTAGTTTACCTTCTTTCATATTTTTTCATTAATGCCTTTGATATTCTTGAATTTTTGTTCTTCCCATGAATTTTGTTATTATTTTTCAAGTTTTATTAAAATAATTATTTGGTAATTTGATTTGCACAGCACTGAAAAAATAAATTAATTAAAATAGAATTGTCATTTTTATTATATTAGCTCAGACTACTCATGAGCAATTAATTTATTTTCAGTTGTTTAGATCTGACTTCTTAATGTGGAAAGTGTTTTATAATTGTTCATAAAATTCTTAGGTTTGTCATGGTAAATAGATTCCTAGGTTTTTATATTGTCTAGAGTTACTTTAAGTGGAATTTCTCTTTCTATCTCTTGCTGCTAAGCTTAGTTGGTAATATATAGAAATGTTGATGATTCGTGTGAATTTATTTTGTATCCTGCAACTTTACTAAAGTTATAAATTATTTCAACTAGATTTTTAGCTGATTCTCTAGGTATAACATCATATCATCTGCAAAGAGTGATAATTTGGTTTCCTCATTGCCTACTTTAATTCCTTCAATTTCCTTTTTCTCATTGCTAAAGATAGCATTTCTAATGTAATATTAAATATTTCCTATTGTGTTAATCTGGACAATTCATATTTTTGAAAATATTCATCTATTTCACTTAGATTGTCAGATTTATTGGCATATAATTGAGCCAAAATGGCTCCTAATGATTATTTCAATTTCCTCTTCATTGGTGGTAAGATCATTCTTTTCATTTTTGAAGCTGATTATTTTTCTTCTTTCTTTTTTAAATCAAATTAACCAATACTCTGTCTATTTGATTTGCTTTTTCACAAAACCAATTCCTAGATTTATTTATTAGTTCAATGACTCTCTTACTATCAATTTTATTAATTTCTCCTTTAATTTGTAGGTTTCCCAATTTAATCATTAATTGGAGAGTTAAAAATTGTTCTTTTTTCTAGTCTTTTTAATTGTATGCCCAATTCACTGATCTGCTTTTTTTCTGTTTTATCAATGTAAGAATGTAGAGATATAAATTTCCCCTTACATACTACTTGGATTGTATAACATAGATTTTGATATGATGTATCCTCACTGTTATTCTTGTTAATGAAATTATTGAGTGTTTCTAGAATTTATTCTTTGACTCACTTCTTTTTTAGCATTAGATTATTTAATTTTTAATTTTTTTAAATTTATCTTTCTATGGACCCTTGTTGATAATAATTTTTATTGCGTTATAATCTGAAAAGGATGTATTTATTATTTCTGCTTTTCTGCATTTAGTTGTGAAGTTTTGAGTGCCCTAATATATGGTCAGTTTTTGTGTAAGCCATATATTTCTGGAAAGAAGATATATTCCTTTCTATTCCCATTCAATTTTCTCCAGAGATCTGTTAATTCTAACTTTCCTAAAATTTCATTTATTTTCCTTACTTCTTTCTTTCTTTTTTCTTTTGTTTGATTTATCTAGATCTGAAATGGGAAAGTTGAAGTCCCCCACCAATATAGTTTTACTGTCTATTTCCTCTTGAAGCTTATCTAATTTTTCCTTTAAAAATTTGGAGGCTATGCCATTTGGCATATGTTTAGTATTCATATTACTTCATTGTCTATAATACCTTTTAGCAAGATGTCATTTCTTTCCTTATCTTTTAAAATTAGATCTATTTTTGTTTTAGCTTTGTCTGAGATCATGATTGATATTCCTGCTTTTTTACTTCAGATATTGCATAATAAATTCTGTTCCAGTCCCTTTCTTTATTCTGTTTGTGTCTTCCTGCCTCAAATATGTTTCTTGTAAACAACATATCATACGATTCTGGTTTTTAATCCACTCTGTTATATGCTTCCATTTTGTGGGTGAGTTCATCCCATTCACATTCACAATTATGGTTACCAACTGTGTATTACCCTCCATCTTTTTTCCCTTTTTGAGCTTCCTCTTTCTCCTTTCACTCTGTCCTTCCTCACAGGTGTTTTGTTTTTAATTATTACTCCTCCCTTCTATTACCTTTCCCCCTTGCCTTATTCCCCTCCTAATTCTCTATAAGCTAAAATAGGACACTATACCCAAATGAGTATGGTTGTTATTCCCTCTCTGAACCAATTGCAATGAGAGTAACATTTAAGTTTTGCCTGTCATCACCCTCATCTTCCCCTCCACTGTAATTGTTTTTTATCCTCTTTAGGTGTGATAATTCACTCCTACAACCTCTCCATTCTTTTTTCTCTTAGTGCAATCCTCTTTTTCATTTTTTTTCCATAGTATATCATCCTAATCACTTTTCTCCCATACCCTCTGCCTATGTTTATTCCTTTTAACTGTTCTAATACTGTTAAAAATGTTAAGAATTATAAATATCATCTTTCCACATAAGAATACATACAGTCTGATCTTATTAAATCCCTTAAATTTTCTGTTTCTTATTTACTTTTTTAGGCTTCTCTTGGGTCTTGTGTTTGGACATCAAATTTTCTATTTAGATCTGGACTTTTCATTAGGAATGCTGGGAAATTGTTTATCCTATTAATTGACCATTCTACCCACCCCCAAAAAAGAATATACTTATTTTACTAAATAAGTGATTTTGGGTTATAAACCTAAATCTTTTGCCTTCCAGAATAGCATATTCTAAGTCTTCAGATCCTTTAATGTGGCGCCTACTAAGTCCTGTGTAATCCTGACTGTAGTTCCATGGCATCTTTCTGGCTGCTTGCAATATTTTCTCCTTGGCTTGGGGGCTCTTGAATTTAGCTATATTATTCTTGAGAGTTGTCATTTGGGGATTTATTTCTGGAAGTGATTATGGATTCTTTCGATGTCTATTTTTCTCTTTTTTCAAGAATATTAGGGTAGTTTTCTTTGACAATTTCTTGTATTATGATGTCTAGGCTTTTTTTTCCAGTCAAGGCTTTCATGTGGTCCAATAATTCTTAAATTGTCTCTCCTTATCTATTTTCAAGGTCAGTTGGTTTTTCAGTGAGATATTTGATATTTTCTTCTTTTTTTCATTCTTTTGATTTTGTTTTACTATTTCTTGATGTCTCATTAAATCATTAGCTTCTAGTTGCCAATTCTAATTTTTAAGGAATGATTTTCTTCCATGAGCTTTTGAATATCCTTTTTCATTTGGCCAATTTTGCTGTTATTTTCTTTTTTTTAATTTTTATTTTTTCAAGGCTTTTAAAAACATTTATTAATATTTATTTTTTAGAAAAGTTAACATGGTTACATAATTTACGCTGTTACTTTCCCCTTCACCCCCGAGCTCCCCTCCCCCATGGCTGATGTGTATTTCCACTGGTTTTAACACGTGTCATTGATCAAGACCTATTTCCAAATTGTTGATAGTTGCATTGGTGTGGTAGTTTCGAGTCTACATCCCCAATCATGTCCACCTCAACCCATGTGTTCAAACAGTTGTTTTTCTTTGGTTTCCACTCCTGTAATTCTTCCTCTGAATGTGGGTAGCATTCTTTTCCATAAGTCCCTCAGAATTGTCCTGGGTCATTGCATTGCTGCTAGTATAGAAGTTCATTACATCCTATTTTATCACAGTGTATTGGTCTCTGTGTACAATGTTCTTCTGGCTCTCTTCCTTTTGCTCTGCATCAATTCCTGGAGGTCTTTCCAGTTCACATGGAATTCCTCCAGTTTATTATTCCTTTGAGCACAATAGTATTCCATCACCAGCATATACCACAATTTGTTCAGCCATTCCCCAATTGAAGGGCATCCCCTCATTTTCCAGTTTTTTGCCACCACAAAAAGCACAGCTATAAATATTTTTGTATAAGTCTGTTTATCTATGATCTCTTTGGGGTATAAACCCAACAATGGTATGTCTGGATCAAAGGGCAGGCATTCTTTTATAGCCCTTTGAGCATAGTTCCAAATTGCCAGCCAGAATGGTTGGATCAGTTCACAACTCCACCAGCAATGCATTAATGTCCCAGTTTTGCCACATCTCCTCCAGCATTCATTACTCTCCCCTTCTTTCATTTTAGCCAATCTGCTAGGTGTGAGGTGATACCTCAGAGTTGTTTTGATTTGCATTTCTCTAATTATTAGAGATTTAGAACACTTTCTTATGTGCTTATTGATACTTTTGATTTCTTTATCTGAAAATCACCTATTCATGTCTCTTGCCCATTTATCAATTGGGGAATGGCTTGATTTTTTTATACAATTGCTTTAACTCCTTGTATATTTGAGTAATTAGACCCCTGTCAGAGTTTTTTGTTATAAAGATTTTTTCCCAATTTGTTGTTTCCCTTCTGATTTTGGCTACATTGTTTTTGTTTGTACAAAAGCTTTTTACTTTGATATAATCAAAATCATTTATTTTACATTTTCTAATTTTCTCTAACTATTGCTTGGTTTTAAAATCTTTCCTTTCCCAGAGATCTGACAAGTAAACTCTTCTATGTTCACTTAACTTATTTATAGTTTCCCTCTTTATATTCACGTCATTCACCCATTCTGAATTTATCTTGATGTAGTGTGTGAGATGTTGATCTAAACCTAATCTCTCCCATATTGTTTTCCAAATTTCCCAGCAGTTTTTGCAAATAGTAGATTTTTGTCCCAAAAGTTGGGCTCTTTGGGTTTATCATACACTGTCTTGCTGATGTCACTTACCCCAAGTCTATTCCACTGATCCTCCCTTCTGTCTCTTAGCCAGTACCATACCGTTTTGATGACCGCTACTTTATAGTACAGTTTAATATCTGGTACTGGTAGGCCCCCTTCCTTCACATTTTTTTCATTATTTCCCTTGATATTCTTGATCTTTTGTTATTCTAGATGAACTTTGTTATGGTTTTTCCTAATTCAGTAAAAAAGTTTTTTGGTAGTGTGATAGGTATGGCACTAAATAGGTAAATTAATTTGGGTAGAATGGTCATTTTTATTATGTTAGCTCATCCTACCTGCTGTTATTTTCTTATTACAATGCTTTCACTTCTTTTCCCACTACCCCCCTTAATTCATTTTTGAAATACTTTTTGAGCTCTTCCATAGCCTGAGACCAATTTATATTTTTCTTTGAAGTTTTGCATGTGTTTACTTTGCTTTCACTGTCTATATCTTGCTCTTCTTTGTTTCCATAAAAATTTTCTCTGGATAGCTATTTCAGGGTTTTTTTATATTTACTTATTTTCCTGCCCTTTTCTTGACTTTTACTTTTGTCTTAAAAGTGGGCTCTGTTCTTCTCAGTGTAGAGAGGGCGGTCTCTTAAACTTCAGTCTTTCCTTTGGTTTTCCTTTCCTGGGTTTCTTCAAGTTTCAGTTCTTCCAAGGCTAGGAGCCCTGAGAGTCACATCTCACTACTGATTTAATCACCCCTGAGACTTCTGAAGGCTTGCAGAGTTCAGAGCTGTGCTGGGGCTTAAAGTCTAGCCTCAGCCTTTGGCAGTGACTTTATGGTATCATTCTGGGCTTGATCAGCTCTGGTATACTCTGGACCAGGCTTGTAACTTCGCCTTCAGCTTAGGTAGGGGCTAGCTTTGGGCCTCTGTCTGGATTTACACAGCACAGGCATGCTGCATAGACTACCTCCTGCTGGGGTTCAAGTCCTCACTACAAGCTTGGGCTGGGGCTCCCAGCCTCCCTTTGGGCTTACACAGATCAGGCATGCTGTGCAGACTGTTTCATGCTGGGAGTCCAGACCTTACTAAAGGTTTAGGCTGGGGCTTAGAACTTTACAGGCTGTGCATGGGGTTGTGCCACTCTTGGCTTAGGCAGGGTCTCAGGGTCTGGATGTTGGCTTGGGCCCAGGTTCAGAATCTGAAAGAGTAAATGTGGATTGTGGGGGGCTTTTTCCTTACTCCTGGGGGTACTCTCCTGCAGGCTATCACCCTCTCACCACAGTGACCCAGACACTCTCTACCTACTTTTCAAATTGTTCTCTGCATGAAAGTTGCTTCACTCCATTTCCTTGTTGGTCTTTCCCTCCAGTATTCACTTGGAGGCATTATTTCAATATTGGTTGGAGAGGATTCTCATATGGTTTGCACTTTCCCTGATTTTACTCTGCCATCTTGACTCCACCCTCCTGAATAAGTTATTTCTCCTAATTAAAAAACCCAACAACCCTATTCTTAATAGCTATTCCTGTCATTTTAAAGAGCAAAGCAAACTAATTTTACTTGGGTCCTGGGGAGTGGATGACACAAGGCAGCGTAACTTGGTATTAGCACTACATCGCTGAGCCCTAGAGTTAGAAAATGACTAACTCTCATGTTATACTTAGCATTTGTGCCCTGTGCACAGTTAAGATATTTAAACAGGAGAGGCAATGCAATTATAGATGTGTATATGAAATGCACCTCCTACAATTTTATGGAAGCAAAACTAGATAGTATGAAGGGAGAAAAACAGTCAGGCAAGACTCTGGTGGTAGCGTGTGGCTGCCCTTCTGAATGTGTGCCAGTGAGCTCTAGTGAACCATTCACCCTTGAGGAAAGGTGGGAGGAAACCAGTGACTTTGTGTGTTTCCCCTCAAAGTGTCTCAAGTGACTCTGACTTTGCTGACACCATACCATTTATGTGGCACCTATGCTCATTCCAAGTATTCAGGTTTGGCAGATGCTAGATACTATTAGAAACATGATATTACTTCCCAGTTAAATTCCTTTACCCTGTCTAGGGAGAGCCTTAGGATGAGTCAATCTTCCCTCTGCATCATTGATGAATCCAAATTTGGCCTTCTTTTCATCTTGATGTTGGCCCAAATCTGGAACCAACCGCACAGTTATATCTAGTGAAGGAGATTTTCATAGGTCCAATTACTCAAGCTTTCTTTTGTTCTTGTCTTCCTGTATATCATGTCACTGTAAAACATTGTCTTTGTAAGTACCTGGATGTTCTTTTTGGCCATTATTTTAGATTGGTAGACTAGTAATGGGGTGACTCTCTACTAATTTGCTCCACTGACTTTCCTTAGGACACCAAGATTTCATAGCAGCTAGCTGAAATGCCTGTCTTGAACTCTCAAGTATCATATTGTTGCTTATTTTACTCAATGCTTTTATGATCCAAGACCACAGCTAGACTTTCATCAACTGGTCTCTCAATGAAGTGATACACTGCTAGCCTTTAGTCTCTCAATCTTCCCCATCCTCAGATCCACATCAATAGGTCTCACCTAAGCATCAAAATCCGTACAATAAATACTGTGGCATCATTACTTGTGACATAAGAATGCACTGAAAAGACAGGTTGAGTCCACTGAGACTTTGGCTTAGACCTCAAGGATCCCTAAATATTCAGTGAGGTTTGATTCAAATGTTCTGGCTATAGGACTCCTTGAGGTTGGAATGGTACAAAATTGAGCATCTTTGAGTAACTTGCTTTCAAAACCCAAATGAAATGACATCTTGCAGGGAAGTATACTTGAAGAATTTTCTAGTAATGCCTAGGAAACCCTTGATTTGGTGGTTAGGTAGGTCTGCCTTTCCATATCAGGTGAAATGGTCTATCTCCACTATTATTCAATTAAATAAATTCAGCTTTATCAAGCACCTACCACATGTAAGACCCTATAAAGCACTGGGATTAATAGAGAATAAAAACAGTCTCTGCTTTCAAGGAGTTTATATTCAATTTGTTATTTTTCAGTCATGTCAGACTCTATGACCCCATTTGGGATTTTCTTGGCAAAGTACAAGTGTGGTTTACCATTTCCTTCTCTAATTCACTTTTTAAATGAGGAACTGAGGCAAACAGGGTTAAGTGGCTTGCCTAGGGTTCCATAGCTAGTAAGTGTCTGAGGCCAGATTTGAACTCATAAAGATGAGTCTTTCTGACGTCAGACCCAGGGCTCTAACCACTGTGCCACCTAGCTTCCTTTTACATTCTGTATGGGAAATAAATATCTAAATGCTCACATTAATCCAAGATAATGTGAGGATATAGAGAGCACTAACTGAGACAGAAGGGAGGGAGAGATGAGGGTTAGAACACACTTCCCATAATAAGTAGTATCTGAGCTTCACAAACCTTGAAGGAAGCTAAGTATTCTAAGAAATGAAAATCCAGGAGGGGGAACATCCTAGGGGTGGGCCATAGCCTGTACCAAGGTAGAGATATGGGAAAGGAACAACAGCTCAGGGAACAAAGAGGTGAGGTTTACTGATATACATACATACATATATATATATATATATATATATATATATATATATACACACACACACACACACACACACACACACACACAATGAGCAGAAATCCTATCCTATCCTATCATATACTTTACTATATTATTACTAAAATATTAGAAAGTGAGCCTGGGACCAGATTAGGAAAGTCTTTACATGCCAGACTGGGGATTGGATAAATGGAGTGAATGCAGAAGCATTTATTAAGTGTTTGCTATTCATAAAGCTTCATGCAAAGCCCTGGGGATGCAAGTCAAAAAGCAAAAGGGCAGGGGCACCTAGGTGGTTCAGTGGAGAGCTAGGTCTAGAGATGAGAGATCTTGGCTTCAAATCTGGCCTCAGATACTTCCTAGATGTGTGACCCTGAGCAAGTCTCTTAACCCTCATTGCCTAGCCCTTATCATTCTTCGTCTTGGAACCAATACTTAGTATTGATTCCAAGATGGAAGGTAAGGTTAAAAAAAACCAACAAAACCCAAACAGTCCATGCCTTCCATATGAATGGTGGAAAAAACATATGTAGGCTATAAGTCATCAGCTGTAGTCAGGTGGAAAAGCTTCAAGGTACTTAATTAAGGTATAGCAGAAATGCCAATGAGAAAGCAACTTTTCTAATATTATTTCCGCTGACAAAATAATGCCCATTTCTGATGTTGAATCATTTGACAAGATCAAAGACTATGAAGGTGAGAACTATTTTTTCTGGATCATCAGTGGCTGGGGATGCTTAGAAGGAGAGAGTCACAGCACCTGTAGAAGCATTTACCAAGGTACATCTCTACAAGGATTGTTTTAGGGATGAGATAATGGTTTATGTTTTAACCTAGAGGCAGTAGAGAACTACTGAAGGTTTTTGAGCAGGGGAGCAATATCATCATCAATAGTTAACGTTTATAACACCTACTATGTGCCAGGCACTAGACTAAGTACTTATAGTGTCTCATTCAATTCTCGCATCAATATTGGAAAGTAGGTATCATTCTCATTCTCATTTTATAGATGAAGTAACAGAGGCAACTAGAGATGAAGTGACTTGCCTAGGGTCACTCAAGAGGTAAGTGTTTAAAGCCGTATTTGAACTCAGGTTTTCCTGACTCAAAACTCAGGAAGGCCAATAAGAAGATTATTGATTGGTTCAGGGAGCAGCAGTAAGGATAATATGAATAAGAATGGTGGCTATTAAAAGGAGAGAAAGAAAAAGAAGCAATAGACATTGTGAAAATAGCATCAGTAAGATTTGACAACTGATTCAATATAAGAGAGAGAGTAATGGAGAGGGAAAAGTCAAAGATAACCATAAGATTGTACACCTCAGTAATAGCAAAGATAGTAGTGCTCTCAAGAGAAATAGGGAAATTTAGAGGAGTGAGCTTAAAGGGAAATCAGAGCTTAAAACTGCACTAAGACTTTTGGAACAACCTGTATAATGAATTCCGTTTTGAATGTGTTGATTCTGATATCTTTATGGGTCACTAGGAAGGAAATGTCTACCAGGTCATTGGAGGTGAATGATTAGAATACGAGAAAAAGATAAGATCACAAGGAGATATTAGAAAGAGAGAAGAGAGTAGTGCAGGGACAGAACATTGGGATATTTCCCTATGGAGAAGAGAGAATGTAGAAAATGAACTTACAAAAGAGCCTGAGAAGAGTCTATTGAGCAAGCAGGGGGAAGAGAATCCTGATACATTATTGTCACAAAAACCTGGGGAAAAAATTAATCAGAAAGAAAGGGTGGTCACATGTTGAGGAGAAGTCAAGAAGGATGAGTTCTCAGAAAAGGTTATTAGGTTTAAGTCCAATAAATTAAATTCAATAAAAAGATCATCCTATGTCCTTGAAGTGAGTGGATTTAACAAAATGGTAGGATGAGAAACCAGCCCAAAGAAGTTTACAAATAAGGAAGTTGAATGAATAGTTAGGATTACCAAAATATTCTGGAAGCCTATGCTTTAGAAGCTAAAGATATAGTTTTCCATGCCCTCTACAGTCACATCAAGAACCTTCTCTTCCCTTGAAATTTGGAATAAAGCAATGACTTCTTGAGAAGAACATAAGGTCAGTAACAATTAGTCTGCACTTAATAAAGAGTGTCACCTTTTGGCCCATGCTAAAAGAAAAACACCTCGGGACTGAGAAGTAATGCCACATTATTGGCAAGGATCATAATAGCATCTTGGGTTGTTCCATTATCCCAAGAAGAAATTTCAGGTATAATTGGTAGGGCCTGTTAGGAAGGAAATGAAAAATAGAAGGAAGAATGAAGACTCTCAGAAAGGGCTCCAGAAATTAAAATGTGCTATTCTTATGATTTGTTTGAATCATAGGACAGGTCATAGTAATGGGGAGTGGGGTAGATCTGTGATTTCATTGGGAAAAACACTCAAGGTTAATATTTCTACCCCATATGATGGGAATTCTAATTTAGATCATCTTCACCATAAATTCTACGGTTTTGTGAAGTAATGTTGGTACTTTTTGTGACAGCAAAAAAAAAAACCAGAAGAAAGTGGTTTTCCATAAATTAGGGAAAAGTTGAAAAAATTGTGGCATATGAATTTAATGGAATATTATAGTGCTGTAAAAATGATGAATACTAGAAATTCACAGAAATTTGGAAAGATTTGTATGACCTAGGGCAGAGTGAACTAAGTAAAAGCAATAGGACATTTTACACAATGACCAAAATAATGAGGTCAAAACAACACTAAAAGATATCAGAAATGAGATCAATGCAATGTCCAGCCTTGGTTGAAGAGGACTAATGAAGCATACCTCCTTTCTCTTCTTGGAAAAACGAAGTACGATAGATGCTGAATGAGACATACTTGTCAGGCAAGGTCAAAGTGTTCAAGAGGTGGCGGGACAAATTTTGGGGGAGGGACTTCTTTTTCAGGTATGGTTTTGAGGTCTCTTCTAAACTTGAGATTCTATGATTCTGAAGGGCAGGCTAGACCAGAAAGGATAGACTGAGAGGGAAGACAGGTAAGTCATAGTAAGTCCAAAGAATAAGTTTAGAAATGAGCCAGAGAGAGGAAGAGAGAAGAAAAAATAGGAGATATGATTATGAGAAGGAATTTCAGAGTTCTAGATTTTAGATGAAGAACACTTAGAAATGATGATATGATCAAGCATATGATCATCCCTGTTTGAATTGAAGTCAAGGTAAAACTTTTAAGAGCTGAGAGGCCTGGCATTTGAGTAAGCATCCACAAACAGACAGAAGAACTCAAGAATGAATTCAATATTGAGGCTCCCCTCAGATAGGCTTCAAGTTAGGTTCTGATCTCCTCGAGAAAGAAGGAAGAATGGCCTTGAGGGTGCTAGATAACTATGATAAAAATCTAGACCAAATGTTATAGCCAGTTGGAGGAGAAGTTACCTGGGACCAGGGTTGGAAAAAGGAAGAAGTTTTCATGTAAGAGTCAGACCTCACCTGCCTGGGTCTTAGTTGGCAATAGAAGGTTGCAACATTGCTGTAATGACACCTGTTTGACTTTTAAGACACTATAAGAATTGGTGCCAACCTATCTTTCCAGTCTCATTACACATTCCTAGTCTTCTTGCACTCTGACCCAGCCAAATTGGCATTCTATCTGACATAGACATTCTCGATCCTGTCTGCATGCCTTCCTGCTGGCCATCCCCCATGCATTTCCTTTCACCTCTGTTTCATAGAATTCCTTTCTTTAAGATTCATCTCTTAGATGTCCCTCAACTGGGGAATGACTGAACAAACTGTGGTATATGATGGTGATGGAATACTATTTTGCTTTAAGGAATGATGAACAGGATGATTTCAGAAAGATCTGGAAAGAACTATGTGATTTAATGCAAAGTGAAATAAGCAGAACCAGGAGAACATTATACACAGTAACTGAAATATTGTGGGACAATCAAATGTGATAGACTTTGCTACTAACAGCAATACAATGATCTAGGACAATTCTAAGGGAATTATTAAAAAGAATACTATCCGTATCTAGAGAAAGAACTGTTGAAATAAGAATAAAGATGAAAACATATGATTTATTACTTGTTTATCTGGGTATATGTTTTGGGGTTTTGGTTTTATTTTTAATAATATTTTAATATTTAATAATTTTAATTTTAAAATATGCTTAAATTATTAAAAATTTTAAAAGGTTTAAAATTCACATTAAAAATTTAAATAATAATCTTTAATAAAATTATTCGCTTACAAAAATCAATAACATGGAAATATGGGTTGGGTGATAATACATGTACAACCCAGATTGAATTACTTGTCAGCTCCAGGAGGGGTGAGGGAAGAAGGGAGGGAGATGACATGAAATCATATAAATTTGGAAAATTTATGTGTAAATTTGTTATTAAAATAAAATAAAGATAAAGATAAAAAATAAAAATAAAAGATTCATCTCTTTTAAATAAACACTTTCCTTATCCTCCCAATGGCTCATGTCTTCCCTCTCAAACTACTTTGTGTTTACAAATAAATGATGAAGGAATGAATGAGTGTTTATTAAGTACTTACTATGTGTACAATACTCTTCTTCCTTCTGACACTGCCACCCCTCTGATGCAAGCCCTCATCACCACATGCCTGCTGGTTGGTCTCCCTGCTCTAAGTCTCTCCTTGCTCCAGTCCATCTTCCACTCAGCTGTCAAAGTAATTTTCCTAAAGTATAGTCTTGATCAGGTCAATGCCCACCCTCTGTCCCCTTTCCTGCCACCCTGCCTACTCAATAAAATTTGGTGGCTCCTTATCAATTCCAGGATGAAATGTAAAGCCCTATTTGATATTTAAAGGCTTTCATAACCTGTTCCTCCCCTCCCTTCCAATCTTACATCCTACATACACTCCCCTACACATACTCTGCAATCTAGTGACATTGGCCTCACAAGAGACTCCCACTCCCGACTCTTAAGTGTTTTTACTAGCTGTCCCCCATGTCTATAATACTTTCCTTCCTCACCTCAGCCTTCTGGCTTCTCTGGCTTCCTTTGAGTGTCAGATAAAATTCCGTCTTCTAGGACATCTTTACCAATTCCCTTTAGATCTAGCACCTTCCCTATATTGATTATTTCTGCTTTATCCTGCCTCCAGCTTGTTTCTACAGTTGCTGGCATGTAGACTATGAGCTCCTTGAGATCAGGGATGAATCTCTACCTTCCTTTTCTATCCCTAGTGCTTAGCAAAATTCCTAGCATATAGAAGACCATAATGGATGGTCTTCTATATGCCATATCTTTATAGTATAGTACGTCATATCTTAAACAAATGTTTGTTGAATGATTGATGGGAGATACAGATACTAAACTGAGATTGCTTTTGCTCTCATTCTATATGGGTAGACAACAAATAGAAGAGACTTTAGTTGCAAGTCAAATGGAAAGGCCCAATGGTCATTAGGATGCAATAGTTAAGCAGGTGGTAAAGTAAACTTTGTATTAATTCTAGATGGACTTACGTATGTATGTGTTATCTCTAGATGTAGGATTAGCACTGGTCCAAAGCATGGTGACATGAAGCCAGTCTAGCCAGGATAGACTGCCAGCTGTTATAAATGCTACTGGAAAAGTAGATTCCCATTTACTCCATGAGTCTGAAGAGATCCCAAGCTACTCTTACATCCCACCCTCTGCTTCTGGAAAGGAATGGATACAGAGGGATTAAAAGAACAAATGAGGTGAAGGTGATGAGGAGCTACCATACCCCATTTCAGACTCAGGGAGTAAATGGAAATCTACTTTTCCAGTAGCATTTATAACAGCTGGTAGTCTATCTTGGCTAGACTGGCTTCATGTCACCATGCTTTGAGCCAGTGCTAATCATACATGATCTGTTTCACAATATGAGCAGTCACTTCTGTCCACACTAATCTTCTTCCCCAAAATCTCTAATGGTGAGGGAAGGAAGGAATGCAAAAGAAGGAAACCAGAGCATACAGATGTTACTTTGTGGTGGGGGGAAATAGGTTACATCTAAGAGTCATTCAACTCTACCCTAAGGTCACCACAAAATTTACAAAAGATTTCAATCCATTTATAGTCTTCATCCTCAAGATCCATGGTTGGCTGTTAGACTTCTGAAATCATTTCTCCTCTAACTTAGAACTTTTAGTGTCAGCCCTTTCTTATGCTTGGGACATCAGACTCTCTTCATCTCATGCCAAATACAGCAATAAACTAGGTCATGTATCCAAACACAATTTTAAATAAATATTCAACTTTAAACTCCTCTCTTTGACATTTAAAGTTTTTCACACCTTGGCCCTTCCTCCTATATTTCCAGACTTTTAACATATTACTACCCTCCACACATCCCACAGTCTAGCCCTACTGGCCTACTTTCTATTCCTCACATATAACACATACATCTCCAACCACCTGGGGTCTTTGCACTGGCTTCACCTCTTGCTTGGGATGCTCTCCCTTCTAGCCTTGTAGCATCCTTGACTTCTTGAAGATTCAGCTATAGTACTGCCTCCTGCTGGAGGATGTTCCCAATTTCCCCTTATCTAGTACTTTCCTCTTGGGAACCTTTTTATTCTCCATCTTGTTTGCACCAATTTCTATATATGTTGTTAGCCTCATGTGAGCTAGGATTGTTTAATTTTTTTATCCCCAGCATTTGGCACCTAGAACTGATAAATAAATGCTTGTTGATTGGCCGGTAAATGGGAGATTGCATGGTATTGAATTCCTGGGTTACCTAGATGGCTTGATGATAACTAGCTGCATTTCTGTATATATGGCTGTGTGCTTGTATATGTTTAGACAGTAGTGATCTGTGGTGTTGCTTGCTATTCTGTCATAAATAGCAAAAGAAAACTGTTAATGAGCCAAGAATAATGCATGTTAGATTCATAGTTGACCCCAATTTTCAAGCCTGTCCATATATTCTGGAGAAAAAAATATTTTGGGATTAAAGGACAAATGAGTATGTTGGTCTATCGGGGAATGAAAGAAGCAACATTTAGAACAACATATCTTTAGAAAAGATAACATTTCTCCCACACTAAGTACTCTAGGCTTATAAATAGGAAAAAAGAGAAGCCTTTGAAGGAAGGGAAGCATTGATGAGGCTTAGGACTCATAGGGAGGAGCAGTAACAAAGCAAACCAAGATGCTACAGAAGTCTTTCTCCAAGAAAAATGGATCCTGAACTACCCCAACTGAATGAAGTCTTCCAGATATTTAGGTCAGCAGTCACATTTCTTTCTTCTCTCCCATTCCCATTCCTTTGCCTTCAGGGGAGAAATTCCAACTTATGTTTGATCTGAAACAATTAGGTCTTTTGTTCTGAAATAATTGGATAAAACTGGCCCTGTGTGTCCCTATAGAGGAATTAGAAGTCAACCAGCTTCATCCAAAGCATCCTGTTAGAGGGGGGAACAAATTGTCCATATGTTACCTGCCCTATCCTCCCTCCCATATTCCTACAACAATTTCTAAGACCTTTGCTAATGTTTTTTTTTAATTATATTGGGTCACTTTTCAAAGACACTTTTCTCTTCTTTGGACTTTATAATTTTCTCTAACTCCTTTAACTGTCCTTAAAATACTTAATTCCTATTCCCATAGTTCCCCTTTTCTTTGGCCTTCTTAGGCTCTTCTAGCCAGCTAGAATTGAGAAGTCTTGGGGAAAAAAACATGAATTTCTGTCTTAGTAGATGGTTAAAAACAATACATAAATTTGTCTAAAAAATGGCAGGACCAAGCAGCATAGGCTAGAGGTTGTCACCATAGCATATAAAGAAAGATGGAAGTCCTGGAGACCAGGAATAGCTCTTCTTCTTCTTTTTAATCTTCCTATTTCTAGCACCTAGAATACTGCCTTGCCCTTAATGGACACTTAATAAATGTTCATTGAATTTTGGTGAAGTATCCATGTAGTTCAATTCATGCAAAATTTCAGTTTCCATTCTCTTGGGATCTCTCCCTTCCCCACCTTGTGGTGTCCTAACATTATCATAAAAAAGGAATATGATTTCCTATGTGACAGGGGAAGACACTTAAACCTTTCTAGACCTCACTTACTTAATATATAAAATGAAAAGGTCAGATTAGATAACTTCTAAGGTTCCTTCTAGATCTAAACTATGAGCTTGTGATCCTGAAGACTGATTTTTCAGGTACAAACAAATCCTGATTTCTGCCCCCCTATGGAATCTGGACTTTTGTTTTCTATTTCTCCAGCTTTCCAGAAGTGGAGATTGAATTATAGGGTTGGCAGAATGACTCCAGGGTTGTAGCCAAGCAAATGAGGATAAGGTCTTTCTGGAGGCTGCATCATATTTGGAGCTCATTCTAGAGGATTAGTTGAGGCAAGTCAGAGGGTTCACTGAGGAGGTGAGGGGTGCACAAGCATGAATGGCAACCATGGAATCTAGACAGAGGAGAAAGCCGTAACAACAGGGACCATCTTTTGTTCTCAGTGTGTGTCCAGCTTTCTGGAGCCAGTACTCAGTCTCACTATCCACCTTTGTTCATCTTCTGCACCTGAGCCAGCAGGGCACCCAGAGAGAGGTAGTTCTCAGTGGTCTTTTAGCTCTTGGCTCTGGACAAGTGATTGGAGGATCCTAGATTTAGAACTATGAGGGACCTTTGAGGAAATCTAGTTCAATTCTCTTGTTTTGGTCTAAGCCTGAATAAAACAATATGAGTGGCTTAGGCATGGGACTAGAATGAAAAGGGACCATTTTAGATCATATAACATTTTACAGAAGGACATTTACTTAACAATAGCATAAGAAGGTTACTCAGCCAAGGGCGGTGCTATCAACCTTTAACTTGTGCTGTTGCAGCTCAGAAGTAGAACTAAAACCCAATGAATATCTCCACTAAGTCTGGTACTAATATAGTGAGCCCATGGGAGTAGATGGCTACCAGGCTGCCTAAGGAAGAGAAAACTGGCCCAGGTCAGAAACAAAGTGGGTCCAAGCTTCTGAGTCAAATCAGTACACAGGGATCCTCCTTTGCGTGGTTGCTTCCTCTAGCCCGAGTGACATAGGGAGACACAATTTCAAAAACAACAATGATAAAGGAATATTCAACAATGAAACAATATTGGCTTAATTGCTTCTCTAAGAGACATAAAGACAACACATTTGGCTAAGTGTGTTGATTCACCCAATAGGAAGTTTGTCAAGCCTGAGAAGCTCCGACTATTTTCTCACTTTTTGTGCCCCATTTGAGGTTTTCTTGGCAAAGATATTGGAATGGTTTGCCATTTCCTTCTCCACCTCATTTTGCAGATAAGAAAATGGAGGAAGAGTTAGATGATTTGCCCAAGGTGATACAGTTAGTAAGTGTCTAAGACCAGATTTGAACACAGGAGGATGAGTATTCTACTCATTTCACCACCTAGCTGCCCAACTCTTCATTACCTGGGCTTTATATGCCTTAGGCTATTGAGAACATAGTAGGATATTTGGAGTCTTATTCCCCTGGACTAATTAAATCTTGAGGTTGGTTTCATTGCCTTTTTTTAGGGAAAAACTAGCCTTTAAGTCAGGGACTTTTTGGTCTTAATAAATGTCGCTTCTATTAGACCCCTTATTTTAAGGAAAATCTCTCAGAATAATTAAGTGACTCACCCAAGGTACTAAGTAGTATGATAGTGGAAATTTGGTACTAAGTAGTGTGATAGTGGAAATTTGGGAGTCCTTGAGCTAATTTTGAGGTCCCTGATCTAAACTTCCTGTGGACATTTAGGGCTCTTTCAAACTACATTTCCCAAGCCAACTGGCTTCCTCTCTTGCATAATCATGTGGACAGGAAGCGTAATAATGTAGAGAGAAGAATAAAGGCTGAGTGGCTGGAAGGACCTGCGCTCTTTTCCCGCTGAAGCAGCATGGTGGTAGAGGTAATGGTGGGTCTTTCAAAATGACTCTTAACATGGCATGTGGCTTCATTTTTCTAATGGCTACCAATAAATCTTTTAAAACCATAATATTTTAAAATCTATCCTTTTATATCCATTTTATTTCTTACAGTAGTAAAGTCAGAACTTGAACCCAGGTCAAAGGGCTCCTTTTCCAGTGTTTTTCCCTTTGAACCAGACTCCCTTCTAAAAGTAAAGATCTCACATTGTTGCTGCCTCTCTGAATAGGCACCTCCACTCCAGAGTAACCCTCTCAGTTTGGAGGTGACTCGAACTTGAAACAAAACTAGCCCATATTCAATAAAGGATGAGCAAGCCTGTGGCCAAGAAAATATTAACCTGGATATGGTGCAGAGATGACAGATAAGAAGAGGTTCTGCTTCAGGCAGAACAAAGCTTTGGGAGAAATTTTTGAACTCTTTCCTGAATGTAGGTCTCTCTCAGTACAGCCTTCCCTGTTTGTAGCCCAGGCAACTTAAGAGAAAGATGGAGGAGAAAAGGAAATTGAATTTCCTAACAATGGTTAGATCAAAGTACCTCCCAGGGCTCCAAGTTCCACTGGGAATAAGGTCTGATGGGCAATTTGATCTCAGGGGTATTGATAAACCAATACATCTTTCACTGGCCCAGGCTTATTTTACATGCAAATGCTAATCACTTTTATGATCTTTACTTTCCAGGTCAATACAAGTCAGGAGCTCATGTTTTAAACATGGAGTGGGGAGCAAAGGACATTTGCATCAGAATAAGATATTAAAATATTAAAAAGAAAATAAATATATTGTAAGAGTTCAAGGGCTGAGAAGGTCATTGCTAGTTGGCAGTAATTATCTGAAAATAAGGGGCCATTGCATGTTGTTTTTTTAAATTCATTTTCATGATGTATTTGGGCTTGGATAGTCCTCAATTAAAACTTGCTCTTTCCACAGGCTATTTCTATTTTGATCACTGGCATTGGGCACAGATTAGAAGAGAGTGTGGGTCTAGATTCTGGGGATCCTTCCTCTCTCCATCTCCAAGATGACCCACCCAAACAGGTTGAAGACTTCCTCTGGAGTGTGACTTTTCCAGGTGGGAGAGTTTCCCTCTAGAAAGGTATCCAAACCAAGGAATTGGTCCCTGATTCTTTGCCTGGGCAGCATCAATAAATCTGGGAACTTCTCTAACCTTTCCTAGGATTTGGGCACTGTTTCCCCACATGGCTGAAAGTATCTTTTTAAGGTTATCAAAGCACAAAACTCAAAATGATCTTCTTCCCTGACTTTGCCACAATCAATAAGGCAATCAGATCTCTTTAATATGAACTAATTGAAAGGGTAGTCTGAATTATCCAATGTAAAGAAATTCAGTCTCATCGCATTCAAGGACAAACAGTGAGAGAGAGAGAAAGAGAGAGAGAGAGAGAGAGAGAGAGAGAGAGAGAGAGAGAGAGAGAGTGTGTGTGTGTATGTGTGTGTGACCTACTAAGAAAGTGTTTTCAAGGAGATAGTTGTAGGGCTACCTCTAATGAATAGATAAGAATACACTGTAATGAACACATCAGTTATTTGTTAGCACTCCTGAAATGCAAAAACAAAAACAAAAAAACCTCTTCCCTTGCTCAAATAGGGCAAACTATATCCTAGAACCCTGTTATCCTATTCATTTACTTAGGAATTTTTTTTCACAGTTGGCACAAAGACTAAAATCTATCCAGCTCCTGTCTGATTATGAGGATCCAAATAGAGGTGCCTAAATAAGCAAGATTTTATTGAATAAATCTATGTCATTCCTAGCAAGTATACATTAAAGGCCAATGTGGCCTTGTACTCGGTGCAGTCTAGAAAGAATTACTCGGTCCCAATCTCTGATCTCTCGAAGAGCTTACAATGTAGGACAGACATGCTGACATAGACATGCATTTATGGAACACACAGATAACAGAACAGCCACATTAGGCCAAGATGTGGCTAGACAGGCATTTATTTTGGGTTGGACATGCAAAATGGAAAAATCCAATATTTGTTTCCAAGGAAACAAATCCTCCACAAAATCCTTCTCCAAGGCCTCGTGGTAGCATGGAAATGACCCTGGATTCTTGAAGGCTATGCCAACAGAGCCATAAGCTCTCTCTGGCAATTTCTGCTATGCTGAAAGTTTTGACATGATCGAGTCTGATATCCAAGGCCCAACCAAGCTAAGAGCAGAATTTCTCATTAACAGTAAGCTATGGAAGGTGTTGAATTTTTTGGCCACAGAAACTCTTAAAAGAAATATCCACAGATGCCTCTCACTTGAGTGGAGGGAGGCCTCTTCTGCTTTGACAGTGACAGCAAGTGGTAGAAAGTTGTCAGAAGAAGGTGCTATAGTCATATATACATGAGATCTTTACCCAATAACCAAAGAAGTTACAACTTTAAAAGAATAATGATCTTGATAATGTCATGAAAAATGAAATAAGATGACAAGAGAAAATTGCTATTAAATGGAAGGATGGTCTACCAGTTCTTCTTAGAGAAACAAAGGAATTGGCTGAGTTGGCTTCATTCTGTGTTGAAGGGCAAATAAGTATCAGTTTATCAGCCACCTAGTCAACTCATCTCTGTGTCTGTGATGAACCTAAGTAAAAAAAGCACCATGAATAGAACCATGGCTTTTGTGCTGACATCTGCTCCAGAGATGGAAGAAGGAAAAAATTTCTGTGGTGAAGGATAAGATTCTCCAAACCAAGCCAACAAATATTTTATATGGTGACTTCAATAGGAATGGTATATACAGGAGGGTAGTAAAAAAATAACAGCACAGGTTTGAGAAATTCAAGAGATAAAAAGCTGGCAGGATATTCAGGAGCCTCATGTCTACAACTCAAGATTATTTTCTTTGTTAAGAACTGGACATTGAAAACATAGCATATATTTAGTGGTTCTTATTTGCCAGGCACTGTGCCAAGCCCTGGGGATTAAAAGAAAGACCAAAACAGTCCTAGCTCTTAAGGAGCTCATATTCTAATGGCTAATTCGATTTGGTAAAATTCAATAATTTGGTAATCAATCAGTCAACATTTATTAAGTGCTGCTGCTAGGCACTGTGCTAAGTGCTGGAATAACAATAATGATAGCTAGCATTTATGTAGTACTTTGCTGCAAAGTACTACACATATATTATCTCATATGATTCTTTTTTTTTAAACCCTTGTACTTCGGTGTATTGTCTCATAGGTGGAAGAGTGGTAAGGGTGGGCAATGGGGGTCAAGTGACTTGCCCAGGGTCACACAGCTGGGAAGTGGCTGAGGCCGGGTTTGAACCTAGGACCTCCCGTCTCTAGGCCTGACTCTCACTCCACTGAGCTACCCAGCTGCCCCTCATATGATTCTTGAAAGAAACCTGTGAGTATGTGGTATTGTTGCCTCCACTTTACAGATGAAGAGACAGAGGCTGAGAAAGGTAAAGTAATTTGTCCAGGATTACATAACTAGCTTGTGTTTTCAGCAGGATTTCAACTAAAGTCTTCCTGACTCCTACTCCAACATTCTATCTACTGCACTACTTTGCTGCATATATCTACAAAAAATACATAGAGAGTAGATGGCAGGTAGCTAGGTGGCGCAGTAGATAGAATTTTGGAGTCAGGAAGACTCATCTTGAGTCCACTTCATACATTTACTACCTATGTGACCCTGGACAAGTCATTTAATCCTGTTTGCCTCGGTTTCCTCATCTGTAAAATGAGCTGGAGAAGGAAATGGCAGACCACTCTAATATCTTTGCCAAGAAAACCCTAAATAGGATCACAGAGAGTTGGACACAACTACAAAACAACTGAAAAATAACTTATTGAATAAGGGTCGAGTGGAGATGTGATTAGAGCTGCACTTTGGAAAAATCATTTTGGCAGCTGAACAGCAGATGGATTGGAGTGGGGAAATTTGAAACAGAGAAACCAACTAGAACATAGCTATTGTTATAGTCCAGGTGAGAGGTAATTAGAACCTGAACTAGGGCGTGTAGATGGAGAGAATGGGTTATAAGCACAAAATCTTGGGAATGTAGAAAGGGCAAGATTAGACAGCATATTGTATTATGTGCAATGAGTGAAACTGGATAGATGGGAGGATGGAAGAAGGAGAAAGTTATATTTAGGACATGCTAAGTGTAAGATACCTAGAGAATATTCAATTTGAGATGTCCAAAAGGCAATTAATTACATGAGACTAGAACTTAGGAGAGAAACTAGGAATGGATATATAGATCTGGGAATCATCGGCATAAGGATGATAATTGGACCCAAGGGAACTGATGTATGTGTTTACCCAGGAAGACAAAATAGAATGAAAAGAGAAGAGGGTCCAATATAGAGCCTTGGGGAATACCCATGATCTGTGCTTGGATGAAGAACCAGCAGAAGAGACAGAATTGTCAGACAGACAGGAGGAGAAACCAGAAAGAGAAGTGTAATGGAAACTCAGAATAGAAAGAGCATCCAGAAGTACATGTTGACCAAAAGCCTCATGTACTGCAGAGAGGTCAAGAAGGACAAATAATGAGAAAAGCTATTAGATCTGGCAACTAAATGATCACTGATAACTTGGGAGAGCCTTCCATGGAGTGAATAGCAGAGTTGGTATTTTAATCTAAATCCTTTGACTCCTTAGCTAGTACTTTTTCTACTGTATCATTCTACTGATTTAGTCTCCTTTATCTCCCCATCCCCACCCCCACCCAAATGTCATTGTCTATGGGCTAACCTTCTGGTGAAAAACACTTTTGTAACTTAGCTCAGTTGGTTCTCAACCAAAATACCCAGTCAAAAAAAACCTTACCAGTTTGGAGGAACCAGCCACAATTTTGACTGCCCTGAAAGTTTCTGAGAACTTAAGAGTGGTCTTAACAAATGAATACTTGATTAGAACTTTACTGGAGAAACAGTAATATTTTAGTGCACACTTTTATAGCACTTAATAGTTTACAAAGATGACCACAAGTCCTTTTCAATTCTGAGGTTCCATGTTTCTAGAATTTCAAATTTGTTTTTGTTGCCCTTGGACCCCTCAGCTCTCATCACCTATTCTAGAGTTGCAGATGTGCTGAAAAGGAGTAAGAAAAGTTGTCAG
Organism: Gracilinanus agilis; assembly: GCF_016433145.1. Lineage (NCBI taxonomy): Eukaryota > Metazoa > Chordata > Mammalia > Didelphimorphia > Didelphidae > Gracilinanus > Gracilinanus agilis. The sequence continues at coordinate 261,753,654 of NC_058131.1, forward strand.
TTGGGGAAAATATCTTTGCATCAACTATTTCTGCCAAAAATGTGATATCTAAAACATGTAAGGAAATGACACAAATTCATAAAACCAAGAGCCATTCTCCAGAAAATGTGGTCAAAAGGTAAGTTTTCAGAGAGGATCAGTGGAATAGACCTGAGGCAAATGATCTCAGCAAGATAATGTACTATAAACCCAAAGATCCAAGCTTTTGGGACAAAACCCCACTATTTGACAAAAACTTGCTGAGAAAATTGGAAAACAGTATGGGAGAGATTCGGTTTAGATAAACATCTCATACCGTACACCAAGATAAATTCAGAATGGGTGAATGACTTAAATATAAAGAAGGAAGTTATAAATAAATTAGATGAACACAGAATAGTATACATGTCAGGGAAAGGAAAGATTTTAAGACCAAGAGAGAGATTGAGAATATTACAAAATTTAAAATGAATAAATTTTGATTACATTAAATTAAAATATTTTTGTATAAACAAAACCAATGCAACCAAAATTAGAAGGGAAGCATCAAATTGGGAAAAAATCTTTATAACAAAAACCTCTGATAAAGGTCTAATTACTCAAATTTACAAGGACTTAAACCAATTGTACAAAAAACCAAGTCATCCCCAACTGTGGGAGTAGAAACACAGAAGAAAAACAATGGGCAAGGGACATGAATAGGCAGTTTTTAGATAAATAAATAAAAACTATCAATAAGCACATGAAGAAAGCATTCTAAATCTCTTATATTACAGAAATGCAAATCAAAACAACTCTTAGGTACCACCTCACACCTAGCAGATTGGGTAATATGACAGCAAAGGAAAATAATAAAAGTTGGAGGGGATGTGGCAAAATCGGGACACTAATGCATTGCTGGTGGAGTTGTGAATTGATCCAACCATTCTGGAAGACAATTTGGAATTATGCCCAAAGGGCTTTAAATGACTTTCTGCCCTTTGATCCAGCCATACCACTGCTGAGTTTGTACCCCAAAGAGATCATAAGGAAAAAGACTTGTCTTTTGCGATGGCAAAAAATTGGAAAATGAGGGGATGTCCTTCAATTGGGGAATGACTGAACAAGTATCTATTGGTGATGGAATACTATTGTGCTAAAAGGAATAATGAACTGGAGGAATTCCATGTGAACTGGGAAGACCTCCAGGAATTGATGCAGAGTAAAAGGAACAGAACCAGGAGAACATTGTATACAGAGACTGATACACTGTGGCACAATGGAATGGACTTCTCTACTAACAGCAATGCAATGATCCAGGACAATTCTGAGGCACTTAGAGAAAGAACGCTATCCATATCCAGAGAAAGAACTGTGGGAGTAGAAACACAGAAGAAAAACAACTGCTTGATCACACAGCTCGATGGGGATATGATTGGAGATGTAGACTCTAAGCTATTACTCTATTACAAATATTAATAATATGGAAATAGGTCTTGATCAATGATATATGTAAAACCCAGTGGAATTGCTTGTTGGTTATGGGAGGGAAGTGGGAGGAGGGGAGGAAAAGAATGTGAATCATGTAACCATGGAAAAATATACTAAATTAAATAAATAAACTTTAATAAAGGAAAAATAAAAAATAAAAATATAAGAAGTTTTCAGAAGAAAAAAGATGAAAATGATTGACAACCATAGGAAATCACTAATTCTAAGAGAAATGCAAATTAAAGCAGTTCTGACATTACACCACCCAAACTAGCAAAGATGATTTTAAAAAAGAAAGGAAAAGAGTCAGTGTTGGAGTGGTTGTGGGAAGACAGTCACATCAGTACATAATGCTCCAACCATTCTGGGAAACAGAATCATAGCACTGGAAGGGCCTGCAGAGGTCATTTAGTCCAATATTCATGCCAGAATTAAAATTCTCTTGACAGCATAACTGGCCTCAGATACTGACTAGCTGTGTGATCCTGGGGCAAGTCACTTAACCCTACTTACCTTAGTTTCTTCATCCAAAAAATGAGTTAGAGAAGGAAATGGCAAACCACTGTAGTATCTTTGCCAAGAAAACCCCAAATGAGATCAAGAAGAGTCAAACATAACTAAAATGAATGAACAGCAGCAACAACAATTATAACATACCTGCCAAGTAGATAGTCAGCTTTTGCTTGAAGATCCCTGTCGAAGGGGCAGCTAGATAGTTCTGTAGATAAAGAGTCAGATCTGGAGACCAGAGGTCTGGTTCAAGTTCTGGCCTCAGATACTTCCTAGCTGTATGACTCTGGGCAAACCATTTAATTGTCTACTTCAGTGGTTCCCAAACTTTTTTGGCCTACTGCCCCCTTTCCAGAAAAAATATTACTTAGTGCCCCTGGAAATTAATTTTTTTTAAATTTTAATAGCAATTAATAGGAAAGATAAATGCACCTGTGGCCATCACCCCTCTCCTGGATTGCTGCAGCACCCACCAGGGGGCGGTGGTGCCCATTTTGGGAATCACCGGAATTCTTACTGCTCTTCTGCCTTGGAATCACCACTTAGTATCAATTCTAAGACAGAAGACAAAAGTTAAAAAAAAAAAAAAAAGATTTCTCTTGAAGTAGAATGCCCCCTTCTTCTGGAGGTAGCCCATTATACTTTTAGTTAACTGTAACTATTGGAAAGTTTGAGTTAAAAAAAAATAAATCCCAAGTTACCCTTTTTGCAACTTCTACTTTTTATACCCACTTTTATCTCTTGAGACCAAACAGTAAGTTTAATTCTTCTTCCTCGTGATATCCTTTCAAATACTGGAAGATGGCAATCAGATCTGTTTCTGATGGGGTTCAGATGAAGCACATGGAGTCTAGCAATGCAATAAGCAATTCCTTTGCTGATGGATAATGTCCTTCTCAAGAAATGGTACAAGGGCACATAGCGAGTGTACAGAGAGCACAGTTTCCTGCAGCTTCCTTCTTGCCCTACAAGAAAGCTCTTGCTGATCTTCCAAGTAGAGGCAGCCCCAAGGAACTAAAGGTATTCTTACATTTCAGGCCATGGCAAACAGGTAATTATAGTTACTGCTTTGGAGGACCCTCCCTAGCAGTTACCTGACAGCCTCACCTGGCCTGAGGTCATACAACTGATTGTAGTTTTCTCATCAGGTTTCTAGTGCTTGTTATCTAATTAGCCTACAGCTCACATTCAGCTCCTACCTACCACCTACAAAGTGGTGTGGTGTGCCTACTACCACAAAGTTCCAACCCAAGTTTCCTCTTTTCCAAGCTAAATAGTCCTATTTCTTAACTTAGTCTTCTTATGGCATGACTTAGAGAAGAGTTATTGGACCCCTGGCTGCACATGCCCTGTATGAAACCAATAAATAATATCCTATCTGCTTTTAATGTGCTGGTGTATTAATAAAAAAAATCTATAAGCATGTAGATTTTTAAGCCAATGTGTGGCCCTCATATATGGTGATGTATGGTTTAGTGGCCCCCATTTCTCTTGAGTTTATCACCATTTAGATCTAGAGGTTTTTCACTGTCTGGTTACCCTCTGCTGTACACTGTCTAGGATGTTAGCATCTCTCCTAACAGTTCTGATTAGTTATACTTCAGTTATGCTCTAACCAAGAAGGCCCAGTACAATGGGACTCTCTATCACTTTCCTTGGGCTTAAAGAAACCTAAGGCAGTATATATTTGCCTTTTTTGGCTGCCCTGGGACTTATTTTATATATATATATATATATATGTACATATGTACATATATACATATATATATGTTGACTTATATTAAGCCTGCTGCCTTCTAAAACTCCTTAGAAGTTTTACAGTCAATACTATAAAACAGTGATCATCAAAACAATCTGGTACTGGCTAAGAGATAGAAGGGTAGATCAATGGAATAAGCTTGGGGTAAACGACCTCAGCAATCTAGTGTTTGATAAACCCAAAGATCACAACTTTGGGGATAAGAACTCACCATTTAATAAGAACTGCTGGGAAAATTGGAAAACAGTGTGGCAAAAATTAATTTTAGATCAATATCCCACACCCTATATCAAGATAAGGTCAAAATAGGTATATGATTTAAACATAAAGAGTTATATTATATGTAATTAACATAGAATAGTTTATCTGTCAGATCTATTGAGAAAGGAAGAATTTAAGACCAAACAAGAGATAGAGAACAAGATATAAAATGAATATTTTTGATTATATTAAATTAAAAATGCAACCAAGGTTAGAAGGGAAGCAACAAATTAGGAAAAACATTTATAACAAATTTCTCTGATAAAGGTCTAATTTTTCAAATATGTAAAGGACTGAGTCAAATTTATAAGAAACTAGGTCATTCCCCAATTGATAAATGGTCAAAGGATATGAATAGGCAGTTTTCAGATGAAGAAATCAAAGCTACTAATAAGTATATGAAAAAATGTTCTAAATCTCTCTTGATTAGAGAAATGCAAATAAAACAAATCTTGAGGTACCATCTCACGCCCATCAGATTGGCCAATGTGACAATAAAGAAAAAGAATAAATGTTGGAGGGAATGTGGCAAAATTGGGATACTAATGTATTGCTGGTGGAGTTGTGAATTGGTCCAACCATTCTGGAAAGCAATTTGGAATTATGCCCAAAGGGCTATAAAAGAATGCATGCACTTTGATCCAGCAATATTACTACTGAGTCTGTATCCCAAAGAGATTTTAAAAAAACATAGGAAAGGACCTGTTTATACAAAAATATTTATAGCTGCACTTTTTGTAGTGGCAAAAAATTGGAAACTAAAGGGATGCCCCTCACTTGGGGGAATAGCTGAACAAAATGCGATATATGATGGTGATGGAATACTATTGTTCTGTAAGTAATAATGAACGGGATGATTTCAGAAAGAGCTGGAAAGACCTATGTGAACTATGCGGTGAAATAAGCAGAACTAGGAGAATGTTATATACAGTAACTGAAATATTGTGGGATGATCAACTGTGATAGACTTTGCTACTAACAGCAATACAATGATCCGGGACAATTCTGAAGGACTTATGAAAAAGAATGCTATCCATCTCTAGAGAGAGAATTGTTGGAGTAGAAATGCAGAAGAAAATATATGATTTATCACTTGTGAAATAGGAAAATGGAGGGATACAGGAATATTTGTGACAGTTAAACACTTAACTTAGCCAGGGAAACTAATTAACTTTTTGTGAGTCCTTTGGGGTTATATTGAGACAGTAGGAAGTAACATTTATTTGGGTATATGATTTGGAGTTTTGGTTTTATGAGATTATTCTCTTACAAAAATGAATAAGATAGAAATATGGTTTAAATGATAATGTATAACCCAGTGGAATTGTTTGTCAACTCCAGAAGGGAGGTGGAAGGAAGGGAGGGAGACAACATGAATCATGTAACTTTGGAAAAAATGAAATGAAAAATATATAGAGAGAGATGAAAAAATAAAAGAAGTTTTAAAGTCAAATTGCTGTTTAGCCAAGTTTTTTCTATACTGCATGTGTAAAGTTGATTTTTTTTATCTCGAGTTCACAATTGGAACTATGAGACAAAATTTATGCACTTTATACCTTTTAATCCAGCGATCTTATTACTGAGTATATATATCCCAACGGTACCTAGCTTGTTTGTCCCATATATACTTAGCTCCATAGAAATAAAGGCTCCATATATTAACAGAATAATAGCAGCAATAATATTTAAGGAAATAAAAAACTGGAAGCAAAGTGTGAACAGCAAAACAAGTATGTTATGGAATATTATTATACTACAAGGAGTGATGAATATGAGTAATAAAAAGGGGTATTGGAAGACTTATTTGAAGTGATAAAGAGGGAAGAAGGCAGAATCAAAGAACAAAATCTACAACATCTTCAGTAATGAAAAACACCACCAAAAGGCAGTTGGACTCAGATCATCTCAATTACCAATCTTTTTCTTTTTTTTGTGGCAGCAAAGAATAAAAAATTGAAGGGCTATCCATCAATTGGGAAATGGCTAAACAAATTGTGGCATATGATTGTGATGGTATACTATTGCACCATAAGAAATGATGAGCAGATTAATTAAAAAACTTGAAAAGATCAAATGAAATTATGAAGAATGAAATGAGCAGAAACAAGAGAATATTACATATAAAATAGAAATGTTGTTTAAATAATAACTTATATTTGTCCACCTCCAAAGAAAGAACTGATAAATAGAAATAAATGACACAATTTTACATATATATCGATCTTTTTTGTGAAATGATACCCTCTCTAATCGAGGGGGGGATGGAAGGAGGGAGTTAACTGGATATTTTATGTACAAACAAATAAATTCAAATAAGAATTATCTGAGGTCACACTTGAACTCAGATCCTCCTGACTGCACATTTAGCACTCTATTCACTGTGCTATCTAGCTGCTCCATTCATATGTCCACCTAATTATCTTATCTTGTTTTATTTCCAGATTTACATATTCTATTTTCTCTGACAAAGCCCTCCCTCCTGCTTCACTCCCCCAATCTGGGTGACTAAAAGATTGCCCCAAAACTGCTAGACATCTATGTCTTTTAGCAGGGGGCTAGATAGAGCACATGCCTCACCAGAAACAATCCTCGTGCATACCTAGCTCCATAGAAAGTGTTTCAGGCCAATGTTATATTTAAGTTCCCAAAAAATGCATTAGAGTGTTGAGCAGCAGAGGAAGAAAGAAAAGGTGGAAGCAAGTTTTAGTTGGTGCTAAAAATGAGCACCAAGCTATTGTTAGAGTGGAAGAAAGCGAAAGACTTTTTTTTAGGAATTAAGTATAGGAGATCTCTGAATCCAATGGACAGCCAGAATCAGGGGGCTTGGTCCCTTAGTTGGAGGTTCATTAATAAGGAAAGGTTAAGAAATGAGTGAAGGTCTTAACCCCTCTATTGCCTAACCCTTACCATTCCTTTCCCGTAGAACTTGATTCTAAGACAGAAGGTAAGGGAAAGAAAGAAAGAAAGAAAGAAAGAAAGAAAGAAAGAAAGAAAGAAAGAAAGAAAGAAAGAAAGAAAGAAAGAAA
>NC_058131.1:261760917-261919528 GCF_016433145.1 Gracilinanus agilis
AAGGAAGGAAGGAAGGAAGGAAGGAAGGAAGGAAGGAAGGAAGGAAGAAGAGAAGGAAGGAAGGAGGGAAGAAGGGAAGGAAGAAAGAAAGAAAAGAAAGAAAGGAAGGAAGGAAGGAAGGAAGAAAGAAGGAAGAAAAGGAAGAAAAGAAGTGACAGTAAAAGCCCTGGGACTCTGAAGCACCTTACATTATCGTGAAATCTGTATTTTACTCTCTTCAGTAGATACTCCATGAACTTGAAGAGAGTAAAATAGACAGTAAGGCCCAGGTCTGTATTCTTTAAAGAGCATGGTCCCTCAAGTGCCAATTCCTATTACAGAATTCATGATAATGTAAGGTCCAATCCAGGCACTGCTGGATTAAATGAATAGCCCATTAAAACAATAGGAGTCACAAGTTTCTATAAACCCATGCAGACAAGTCAAACAAGCTCTGCAAGATTTTTGCTTGGAGTCACTTTGTGTCTTGTTCCTTTGGTTCTTGCTTCTCTATGATCCACAGGCCCAAGGCAGTACTGCCCCTTTCCAACGTTATAGGCTTTGGGGGCAAGTCTATTTGTAAGACACAAGGGAGGGGGCAGCTGGGTAGTTCAGTGGATTGAGAGCCAGGCCTAGAGACGGGAGGTCCTAGGTTCAAATCTGGCCTCAGACACTTCCTAGCCATGTGACCCTGGGCAAGTCACTTGACCCCCCATTGCCTACCCTCACCACTCTTCTGCCTTGGAGCCAATACACAGTATTGACTCCAAGACGGAAGGTAAGGGTTTAAAAAAAAAAAAAAGACAAGGGAAATAGAGACTAGGCCCCTGCTCTCCTCCCTTTGTCACTCCAGTGGCATCATAGGTTTGGGTCTAGTACATAAGTAGTCTGGGCAATATAGAGGACATACACACTTTTTGTCCACTTCCCTAGTCAAAGAGGAAGTACCTACTAGTTGCAGTGGCATATAAGCATGTTCCTGGGAGTCTAAGAGTCAGTGCAGGAAGGCAGGAGGGGAGACTTGAGGTAAGTCTTGAAGGATAACTAAAACTTAAGCAAATAAGAAGAGAGAGGTCATTGCATTCTATTAAACTGTCTCATTTGATGGTGTACTTCTTCAGGACCTCAAACATACTCAATAATTGTTAAGTGAATTGAACTTAATTGTTGAGTGAGCAAAGATATGGAGGTGGAAAGGGGCATGGTGAGTTACACTCAGGAACCTGGTTTGACCTAAGAGGAGCACTTGAGGCTAGGAGATAAAAATGGGATAAAAGGTGTGGAGGTGAGTGGCACCAATTGGTTCTCTCTTCTTTGTAATTCTAATTGGAAAGGGAAAAGATTGACCATAAAATGCCCTTTAAAAAATTTATTTTTGTTATCATGCAAAAAACATTTCCATATTGGTACTTGTTGTAAGAGCACACTCAGACAAAACCAAAACCCCAAAATAAAACCATAAATATATTGATATGAAAGAAAGCATGCTTCGACCTGCATCCATCTGACTCCAATGATGGGGATAGAATTCCCCATCATAAGTCTTTCAGGACTGTCCCAGATCATTGCATTGCTGAGAGTAGTCAAGCTTTTACAGTTGATCATCCTCCAATATTGCTTTTTATTGTGTACAATGTTCTTCTAGTTCTGCTTATTTCACTTTGCATCAGTTCTTGCAGATCTTTCCAACTTTTTCTGAAATCATCTTGCTCATCATTCCTTATAGCACAATAGTATTCCATCACCAAAATGTACCACGATTTGTTCAGCCAATCTCCAGTTAATGGACACAAGATGCCCTCTTTAAGGGAAAAGTGGAATTTTAATACAGATTAGCCTTGAAAACTTGGATAAGTTTTACTCATAAAAAGTCAGTCTGTCCTCTAAGAGGTATAATCTTTTTAAAAAAACCCTTACCTTCTGTCTTATAATCAATACTATGTATTGGTTCCAAGGCAGAAGGTAAGTAAGGGCTAGGCAATGGGGGTCAAGTGACTTGCCCAAGTTCACACAGCTAGGAAGTGTCTGAGGTCAGATTTGAACAAAGGACCTCCTGTCTCAGGGCCTGACTCTCAATGCACTGAGCCACCTACCTGCCACTAAGAGATATAATCTTAAATGTGCCAGGCTGAGTAAAATAGAAAGAGAACTGGTTTCTGGGAGTCAGGAGTTCTGGGTCCTAGAACTGACCGCCATTCAATAGCTGTGGGATCTTTGACAAGCCAATTCCTTTCTCTAGGCCTCAATTTCCTCACTGGAAATGGAAGTTGGGAGAAAGCATCTCAGGTCCTTTCAGGTTCCAGCATTCTGTGCTGTGATACATTCTCCCACTCCCCACTGCCTCCCCCTTAGTAGCTAGTCTATCCCTGATGTCCCTGCCTAGCCTAGGAGCCAGGTTAGTATCCTAGGTGGTCTGTTTCAAGGTCAGAGCAGAGAAGAGATGCAGGTGCTTTTGCCAGAAATCAGTCTATATGGCACAACAGGGCAATGCTCTATGCAAAGCATCAGGAAAATATCAAAGCAGGTGCAAAGAAAGAATTGTACCAGAGTGACAGACAAGGAGCAACCCAGGAAACAGAGAATTTAGCAGGGCCAGGACAGAATCTGTAGAGCACATAAGTGGCAGAGTGAGACTTTGTTTGCTTAAGCATTTTTGAGAACCCTCTGTTTGTCACAGCCATTAAAACAGCTGGTGCTGACATCTGGACCCATAATTCTACCATTAGATCCTCATTCCTTCAGGGTAAGTAAGCCTTGCCCTCTCCTTGTTCCTCTTTTAGAATCCAAATGCCCCTGGAAGTGGGGAGAGGGGGACAAGCATTTAATAAACATCTAATATGTGCCAGACCCTGTGCTAAGCCCTTTGCAAATGTTTCATTTGAAGAGAAATTTTGAAGATTCCTTCAGTCCAGAGTCCTTTAGTGAGAATCTGTTTCAAATTGAGACCTGAATTTGGAACCTGGTTTTGAATTCTAGCACTACCCTTTACTATTTATATGACTTTGGATAAGTCATTTAACTTCCCTGGGCACCATTTTCCCTTCTATAAAATAGGGGCATTAGACTCAATAGACTATGGTCCTCTTCATCTCTGAATCCTATGATGCTATGACTTTAAAAATGTTTTGTAGGTGTATTTATTTTTATAATACAATCATTTATAGATTACTTTCACTCCTGAAGAAATCTCTGTACCAAAGTAAAATAATTAAATAAAATAATATAGTGACTCATCTGAAAATACATGCAACATTCCACATCTGTAGCACCTCCCCCAACATCTCTATTTTATTAAATTAAAAAAATAATAGAAATCTATTTTTTCTCCTTCCCACCTCCTACTCCATTGAAAAAGAAAAGAAAATGCCTTGTAATAAATATGCTTACTCCACCACAGTGAATCCCCCATTGATTATATACAAATCTATCTATCTATCTATCTATCCATCCACCCATCCATCATTGTATCTATCTAATCTAATCTATCTAGCCATTCTTCTATCTACCTGTCTATGTATCTATCTATTTGTCTGTCTCTCTATGATATCTATTAATCTATCCATCCATCCATCCATCCATCCATCAATTATTGCATCTATCTAATCTACCTAGCCATTATTCTATCTACCATTCTATCTATTTATCTATTCACCTATCTACCTGTCTATCTATTTATCTATCTACTTGTCTATCTATCTACTTGTCTATCTATCTATCTATCTATCTATCTATCTATCTATCTATCTATCCTTCTCTCTTTCTATCTCTCTATCATCTATCTGTCCATGTCTGTCTATTTATGCATCCATTCATCATTGTTTCTATCTAATCTACCTAGCCATTCTTCTATCTACCTGTCTATCTATCTATCTATCTATCTATCTATCTATCTATCTATCTATCTATCTATCTATCTATCTATCTACCTATCTACCTATCTATTCATCTATCTACCGGTCTATCTGTCTGTCTATCTAATCTAATCTATCTTTCTCTATGTAGGTATATAGCCTTATTCTGTACCCTAAATCTGTCACTTCTCCATCAGGAAGTGGTTAATATGTTTCATCATTGATCCTCTGAAATCACGGATGGTCCTTGCATTCTTCGTAGTTCCCATTTTTTAGTGCTATATAAATATACACAAATATATAAATAGCATATAAATAATTCTCCTCATTCTGCTCATTTCATTCTTCCTCGGTTTGTGAAAGTTTCAAGATGGTTCATTTTTATAATATTGCTATAGTAGTGTAAAATTGTCCTGATTCTGCTCATTTCACTAAGCATTATTTTGTACAAGTCTTTCTGTACCTTTTTGAAATCATCTATTTCCTCATTTCTCACAGAACAAGAGTGTTCCATCACATTTATATACTACAACTTATTCAGCCCTTCTCCAACTAATGGGCATTCCTTTAGTTCTAGTTTTTTGCAGTAAAAAAAATAACTAAAATAAATACAATCTTCTTCCTTCTACAGAAGGATCGGAAACAGAATTCAATGGGGCCAAAGCTAGGACTACCCTACAGGTGTAGATGTAGGTGTAGATGTAAGGGGATGTAAGGCTGAGGAAAGGAAGAGATTGACAGAGGTGGAGAAAGTTGGATCATCCTGTTTATGACAGAAACCAATTACTGCTAGCATCAACAGAAGTTATTTGGAGCACCACCTCTCTGCTCTCCATCCATAATAATAGAGGAACCTCAGGTGACTGACTGGCCTCATGGGGCTTTGACCATCCAGTTTAAAAAGCCAATTGAAGAGACAATGAAACACAGCTTAGGTCAGTAAAATGAGTCAGATGTAGCAAAACAAAAAGGACAGTTGCAATAACTCATCTCTGTTTACTTATTTTTGAAACCTCTAGGAATTCATTGCTTCCTCCTCTGGGAGCTGTGAGAATCTATCAAGAAAATAATGTGTAAACCAAATTGTGTTTTAAAGCTCAGGGGAACAACCAGAATCAAATTAGTTGAGAAGTTCAAGGGAGTCATCTGTGACTTCTGGGTGTAAAGTATGTTCCCTGTTAGATAACTGATTCCAAAGGAGCAACAAAAAGAGGAATCTGAGGGTGTCCTGGGTTAGGACCTAAGTAAGGCAAAGAGTTTAGTGGAAATAAACGATGGATTTGGAGTCAAAGTACTTGGGGTAAGTCAGTTGTGGGCTCTGCTACTTGCTTTATTGTTGTTATTCAGTGATTTCAGACTCTGTGACAGACCCCTTTTGAGGTTTCTTGGCAAAGATACTGGAGCAGTTGGCCGTTTCCTTCTCTAGCTCATTTGACAGATGAAGAACTGAGGCAAACAGGGTTAAGTGACTTTCCCAGGATCACCCAGATAATAAGTGTCTGAAGCTACATTTGAACTCAGGACTTCCTGGGCAGCACTCTATCCACTGCATCACCTAGCTGCCTGTACTACTTGTTACCAGTGCTGTTTGCTGCCCGAATGACCTTGAGCAAATAACTCAACCTCCCTGGGCCTCAGTTTCCTCATATATAAAATCAGAGCTTTGGACTTAGATGACCTCTGAAGTTACTTTGAACTCTAAATCTATTAAATTTATGAAGCCTCAGTGCTATTCAGTTCCAATGTCAGTGAGGGATTCCAGTTTGGGGGAGGAGGATGTAAGTGAGAGGAAAAAGAAATGGTTCTGGGGAGGTGCTGATTGTCAAGAGCTAATAGTTAATTTTTCAATGTGAGCCTTTCTTCCTCAGAATTTAGCAAATACTATAAATCAAGATTTCATTTGCTGTTTTGTTGATTGTCAAGACTTAAGAACTTGATGGAAAAAATGCAGATTAAACTTTAAAGTATGTCATACATGTAGCCTATTTTTAAACTTTTACCAGCATTCCCCTGGATGGTTCTCCTCCCCTTTCAAAATCCCTCTTCCTCCTTCAAGAAATACAACTCCCAGCCTCAGATTATCTCTGGGGGCCATTCGGCTCTGAAAGGGAGACAAAGGAGAGGGCCTTGACTTTAGTCTCACAGATTAGGGACTTGTTCCTAAATTCTCTGGTTTTCTCTCATGATACGTGAGGTTATCTAAACCTTTCTTTAACCATTTTAAATTTTCAGCCCATACCAACCCTTCTGTAAGCGTTACTTCTCCCTCGACAAAGTAAGATTGCCTTTTTGCTATCCTCACTCAGCTTATATCTCCCAAATTCCTAGAGTCTACTTATGCTAGCAATCTGGAGATTGATGAACAGATCTGAGTGCATTTTATTCACATCCTCTTTGACTTTGGGGACCAGGGAGGGCATTTTGGGATGGTTTTCATCATTTTTGAAATGGAATGAATTTAAAATGCTCCCAAGATGAATTGGAACTTCTTCCCCACTTCTACTCTTTAAGGCATGAGCCTTTACTTTGAGGACTGGTTGGGTGATCTCATTGATATGTATATTCCCTATTCTGGTAGAAATTACAACCCATTACTTACACATCTTTTTATCCCATATGATTCCTTTCCTTCTCCCATCAGTCATCGCTGGAGAATCTGCTCAAGGCACTGGAGGTCTTTCTTTAGGTAATTTAGCATTCTGTGAGCCTTACTGTAATCTTGGACTATTTATTGCCCATTTTAGATGTAAGACCTGTGTACTTCCTTTTCTAATCAAACATTTCTTGTGTAGTGGCGGTCTGGTGCATGAGCAGATCCTATAAGAGTGCTAATATGGTGTGTCAGCAAGAAGAATGGAAGATGCTAGTTTGCTGTTGCTGGGAAAATCATGATAATCCATGTGGGAATAGCATGTGTGGTCATCTGTAGCTGGTTCAGGCAGACCCATCACATGATCAGGAGGGGTTTTCTTCCATTGTCTATGTAGCCAAAACTGCTAGCATTTTCATAGCCTCCTGAATCAGTTCCAGCTTTGCTCTCTGCTCCACTCTAATCTGGGGGCGGGGGAGCAAAGTGATTCCTTCCTTATTCCTCCAGGCTACAATCTGGACCTTCTCTGCCATGCCCTGGTTCTTCATCCCAAAGCCTCATTGTAACCTTGGAATTCACACATTGGAAATCCCCTTCACCCCTGTGGCCTCTACCATGGCTCCTTCCAGAACTTCCATTTAAGGAGGGCACCTTGGTCAGCCGTCTCATTCTTCTCCAGGGAGGATTTGCTCTATTATGGCTCCTCAGTCCTCAATCAGCTTCCTTGTATGTACTGTCTTCCCAGTTAGAACATAACCTCCTTACGGGCAGGGACTGTCTTTCTACTTGTATTTATATTTTCAGCTCTTAGCACAGTGCCTGGCACATAGTGAGCCTGTAAGTAATGAATTCTTGTTGAAAGTTGCAATAGATGTTTGTGATGGAATACTACTGTACAATAAAAAATGATAAGGGGGATGGTGTCAGAGAAACCTGGGAAGATTGATATGAATTCATATAAATTAGTGATTCCCAAAGTGGATGCCACCGCCCCCTGGTGGGTGCTGCAGCGATCCAGTACAGGGGTGATGGCCACAGGTACATTTATCTTTCCTATTAATTGCTATTAAAATAAAAAAAATAATTTCCAGGGGGCTAAGTAATATTTTTTCTGGAAAGGGGGCAGTAGGCCAAAAAAGTTTGGGAACCACTGATATAAAGTGAAGTATGTAGGGATGATTATACCTCCCAACATGTTGGGAGAAATGTCTATACATTTATTTTTCTTATCTTTCTGAAGTAAATATGACTTTGTAAAACCTATCCAGTGGTAAATAGTTAAATAGAAATGGGACATCAGTTGCTGGTCTTCTAAAAAGTAGGGGGGAACATAGCTAATACAGCTTAAGCTGAGAAGAGAGACTCCTCACAAACTCCGCAAGGTACCCTAGAAACCTGAGAGGTTATGGAATTTACCTGTTCCTGAAAGATGGGCCAGAGCAAACTATATCACATTTGGATAATTTTTAATGATGATTCTTATATATGCTATCCCTGGAAATATTTGATAACCTAGTCACATCTATCATGTATCTCTCTATTGCTTATTAGGTTACCTGAAATTATGATGTCTACTCTGGTATATTTGAAAAGCAAGACGCCTGAGCCATTCCATCTATCTTTATTTCATCTACTGACTACCAAAGCATTCTCCCAGTTTTCTGAATGACATCAGTACCTGGTATATGGTATTCCTCTCCAACTCATCTCTGCTTTATTTTGATAATTGCATTTGCAATCCTAATAACCTAAACTCTTATTTCCTCACTGTCCTCTATTCCAGACATTTCAGTTATGTGCCAACCTGATCACAAATTAGATCTCTTCATCTTTGTTTCACTATCTACTGCCCTAGAATCCTTTGTTTCATGGCTTTTTGCTTTTCTTCACGTGTGGGTCCTCATCTATGGATAAGTGCTAACAACTGATTTTCCCACTCTTGTTTAAGACTAGAAACTCCTTCCTAAATTTTACTGTATAAAATCACAAAGTTTATCTGACTTCACTCACTAAAAATGTATTTTATATAACCTCAGCTGAATCTTATGCTATCCAGAGATCTTATGCTACCCTTATTGTCTCCCTTATTATTTTCCATCCCACTTAAGTCACTTCCGCTCATGCCATTAATACCCCACTAATTAGTTTGCCTCAACCTCTAGGTCCTTTGGCCTTGATAGACCAGCTTTTGCCTTATCTCGCCAGGGTCCAGGATCTATGCCTTCTCCATGGAATACTCCTCTGTCAGACTGCTTTCTTTCCATCTCCCCTTTGTGTGTTATCTTCCCCATTAGGATGTAAGCTTCTTGAAGGAAGAGATTATCTTGTATTTGTATTCCTAGTCCTTAGCACAATGCCTGGTAATATGATGAGTATTTAATAAATGTTTCTCTCTCCCTCTCTCTCTCCCTCTCTCTCTTTCTCTCTCTCTCTCTCCTCAAGTCATACAGTGCCTGTTCATACCTTTTATTGTCTACTCATGCCCTCCAGTTACAATCCAATAGCTTATTTACAACAAATACCTTAATATGACATAACATAGTAGGTACTTAATAAATGCTTATTTACTGAGTGACTTGATTGACCTCCTACTTCCCTGAGAAGCTAAGGCCATGTGATATGAGCTCATTCAGCCCCTCTTCCCCATTTCTGAAAGTGCAGCAGCAACATCTACTCTCTCCTCCATTCTTCTGGTCATAGAGAGAGAGACATTCCATCCTCTTTAAGACTAATTCCTTTACCAGTACCATTGATCATCCTCTTCTGACCTACCTCCTTTGGGACTTGACTCCATCAGTGATCTCCTCTTTTTTCTTCATCTTCAATCTCTTTTTCTCTTTGTACTCATTTTCATCTGCCTATAAATATGTCCCTGTCTCCCAGGAACAGAACAGGGAGAGAAAATGAACTTGGGAACTCCTCAAATGAAGTTTGAGGGTGGGGGAACAGAAATGGAGGCATCTCCTGGGTGCAAAGGCAGTTGGGTTGAGGTGGAAAAGTCTGGAGACTCAGGGGCAGAGCTGGGAAAGGAGTTAGTTCATGAATAATTAATGATGGTTAATATGCTTCCATCTCTAATGGTTTCAAACTCAAATGTAGGTTGAATGACCCACTTGTTGAAGATGCTGGAGAGAATATTTCTGCTCACAAATGTGTTGTATCAATGACCTTTGAAGTTCCTCCTAACTCTAAGGTTCCAAGGCATTATTTATGCACTAATGGAGTTTAAAATTCAACTCAAAATACAGAAAGATGAGGAGGGCATTTTAGGTTCTGGTTTGTAGCAAGACAGTTTGAGCAAAGGTACCAAGCTAGGAATGTGAATATGTATTCTATGATGTTTTTCTGTCCTGGATATGCCTGACCCTGGATTGACATGTCTGGGAATGCTTATGGAATTAAAGAATCCCCATTTAGGTGATAAGTAGAACAATTAGCCTCTTTCAGAGAGGCATCTGTCTAAGAAAAAGGATGAGAGAATTAGCTTTTTAGGCAGACTTTAAGGGATAATGGGTTATCACCGTTCATGTTTGGAACTAGCAGAGTAGGCCATCTGAGCTGGGGCTCTGGGACAAGATACTCACAATAATTTAATCCAATTCAACAAAAACCTTAATGATGTGATGCAAAGCCTCTAAACATTTTTTGTGTTGTGAATTCCACAATCAAAACACTTTTGAACAACTCTCCCCAATATATTCATATTTATATATTTATTGATATCTAACAGAAATGCCCAATGCTGGACTATGAGGGCTAGAGTACTCCTTCCTCATCCTCTCCCAAAGGGACTTCTCTCATCTCTAGACTCAGGTCCTTGACCCAGTTCAGTCATCAAGGATAGCTTGGTATCTAAGAGGAAGTAGGCTCCCTTTTCTCATATTCTTTGGTTCTCTAAGATTCTATGCAGTGCCCTGGGGACACTTTACTTAAAGCTTATGTTTTTGTCTCAAGTCTGGCTTTTCCCCAAAGGGGAAAGCAGAAAGGTACTCAATGTACAATATTAATCAGGTAGGAGACAGGTATTATTTCTTCACACAAAAGAAATGCTAAACATAGGATTAGGTAACTTAATTTAAGACTATTGTCATGCTTTCCCTGGAGGTTGATACTTAAACTTCATCAGAATATCTGCAGTGTTGTGGATTGCTGAATAAGATATTGTTATATTTCACTTCATCTCTGTACTAGTTCCTCATCATTCCTACTGGTCGCCCAGGCCAGGACTTAGGGTCCTCCTCCAAAACTCTTCATTTGGAAGATTTTTAAATAGAAAAATCTGTTTCCAAGATTTAAAAATATACAGATATGAGAGTTCTTTTTACAGGTGACCACACATATTTTTAGCAGTGCAGAGGATAACAATCCAGGAAGAGAGGGTCATCAACTCTTCTACAAATACTACAGAGAGGTCAAGGAAGATGAGGAGTGAGAAAAGGCCATCAGATTTGGCAAACAAGAGATCACTGGGAATTTTGAAGAGAGTAGTTTCAGTTGAGTGAATAGCCAGTCTTAATAAGGAAATTGAGAACCTAGGACACCAGACAGATGATAGTGTCCTTGACAGAAAAAAAGGAAGTTCCAAAGAAATGCTGGTTTAGAGAAGTAATATGATCTTTGATGAAAATTGCATCCAATTCTGTTTGACTCACTGATGAAAAATGAAAAGTAGGAGGCAACTTTTATTCACTAGACACTGCCCCAAAGCACAGAGCCCAGTAAAGTGGTCTTCGGGGTAAGCTATGGTTCATGTTGGGAGGAATTTTCCCTGTGGTACTTGCCTAGTTGTTTTAGGTGCCCTGGGCAGAAAGGGAGAGGTGTGGAGCATAAACAGGCATGGAAGACCAGCTGTAGGAGGGGGTGGAGTGGGAGAGTGTTAAAAGATAATGATTGCAGCAAATAGTATAGTTGTGTTTAAGTTAAGACCTATAATTGGTTATAAAGGATAAGATGAGACATGATCCATCTTCCCATCATCCTGTTGTTTGCCCATGAGGGTCATGTCATAATTGAGTATGACTAGGTGGCTCCCTACTTTGGAAGCCACTGGTGAATTAAAAGCTAGATTTACTCCAAAGATCTGTGTTCAAACCCCACCTCTGCCATTTACTAGCTGTATGACTATGAGCAAGTCCCTAAACTTCTTCGAACCCCTGTTACTTCATCTATGATGTGCGGATAATAATACCTACTTCATAGGGTTGTTGTGTAGCTCACATGAAATAATGTATGTAAAATGCTCTGGGAATTTTAAAATGTTATATAAATGCCAGTTACTATTGTTATCTCGCTGGGGAGGGCACAAGTTTAAATAAGACACATTTCCATTTCCTGCCCTTAAGATAAATTTCCTGGCTTCATGGAATTTATAATTTTGTAGGAGGATAAATCGCAAACACAAAATACATAAAGTACATCAGAGGGAACGTAGGCATGTGGGTAGGTAATGTTTCTTAAATATTTTGGAGGTAATAGAATCATCCATGATCTTTTGTGTTCCTTTTGAATTTCCCCCTTTTTGAGAATCCCCACATAGATGAGATCATGGGGCCTCTGAAGTACTGAAGCAAGTATATCAGAAAGGAGCAAAACAAAGTACTAGGTGGAGCATCAAGGAAGGCTTCCTGGAGAAAAGCTCTTTTGAGTTGGGCTTTAAAGGATAGGTAGGAACGCAATAGGCAGAAAGGGGAAGAGAGGACATTCCAAGCTTAGGGAACATCATGAGCAAATGCATTCTTTTCCTTTATGTATAAATAGACATATGTATATTTATAGATCTCAGCTGAAACCCAAGATGGCTCAGCTCCCACAAGGCAAAGGGGTGGGGATGCCAGGAGCTATAGGGACCTCATGGTGGTAGCATTTGGATATTGGGCACCAGGAGCCTCCAGAATGAGGGGACTTTGAGTTCTCCAAGGGGAGAAGTGAGCATTCCACACAAACGATGGCAGCTTTGCGGGATGTTCCTTGCAATAGGCAGAGGCCAGGGAGGACAGTAGAAACCAGGTCCATCTGAATGAGCTGCCAAGCGAGGGGTATTCCATCCCCCACTGACTCCTTTGCTATTCTTGTGCATTGGAGAGTCTTAATGACTCCTGATTGAATATTTAATCCCAGAAGCCTTCTTTCTCCCACCCCTCAGCCTCTCCTCTCCTCCACCTCCCACCCCCCACCAGGCACTTTCTGCTTCAATGGCTGTTTTCTCACAGTTTCTAGGAGCAACTTGGATGAAAACAATGGTGAACCATCCTGGTGGTGAAACATCAGGTTTCCCAGTCTATCTATGGCTGTTCCTGCTGTGAGAGGGGGAGTGGGGGCAGAGAGGAGGCAACAGGACTTGGTAGTAAGTGGTTCAGAGAGAAATATGTCTCCTAGTCAATTATAAAGATGAAACATCTTTTTACAAATTAAATAATAACAATCCCTTCTGTTTGTTCAATGCTTTTACATTCACTACCTTGTTTATAGTATTACTTCACATATATTTGCTGACACATAATCTGGCCAGACTGGCAGAATGAGCATTTTCATTTTACAGATGAGGAGACTGAGACTCGGATAGTTGAAATGACTTTTTTTTTTAAAACCCTTATCTGCCATCTTAGAATCAATATTGCGTATTGGTTCTGAGGTGGCAGTGAGGGTTAATGAAATGATTTTTGTGAGTTCACGCAGCTATTATGTAACACAGCCAGGATTAGAAATCAAATTTTTTGACTCTTTCTTCAGTGCCATTTACACCATGTTATGCTGCCTTCCCTCTCTCGAGTGGGAAGAGGGCAGTAAAGGCAGATTTAACTCCAGGCTCCATCGTCATACTCCTGACTCACAGGATTACAGGAATCTCGGGGATTTGGAGGAGCAGTAAGGCACCTATCTAGTGCACCCCCACCTCTAACATTTTACAAAATAGGAAACCGGCCATAGAGGCTGGTCAAACAGTAGGAGCACAGGCAGAATTCCTGCCCAGATTCTGACTCTAAGCCCAATGCTCCTGTCACTGCATGTAACATTTGACATCCATCTCCTCCCTCTGTACTTGCAGAGCGGTCCCTGTAGCCTGAAATGCACTCCTTTTTAATTTTCTAAAGTCAGAATACTAAGTTTCTTTCAGAATTTAACCCAGATGCCACCTCTTCAGTTAAACCTTCTCTTAGCCCAAATCTTCTGTCCTGTATTAAATTGCCTATACCCCCCTTCCTTGTGTATCTGTAATATCTCCCCCACCTGAAAACAATGTAAATTCCATTTTTGTCTTTGTATTGCCACTAAGTCTTAAAAGTAAAGCTCCACATAGTAAGACATAACAAATGTTTATTAAATTGGACAGCAACAGCAAGAACTCCTACTTCCCCATATCCTGGATTAGGACTCAGTAGACCTGGGTCTTCAGATCATAGATTCAGAGCTGGAAGGGACGTTAGAGGTTGTTTAGTTCTCATTTTCCAAGTGAGGAAACTGAGGCCCAGAGAAGTTAAATGACTTGTCCAAGGTCACACAGGTAACCATTGGCATTACCAGAAACTAAAGGGAGATGCCTGGTAAGGCAACAGCTCAGATTCCAAATGCAGGATTCTTTCCTCTCACTACCACTCTGCCCCAAATATTTGTGTGGCTTTGAACAATTCATTTCCCCCTTTTAGACCTGTTTCCTGTTTGTGAAAAGAAGAAGGTGGATTAGTCTTCTAAAGTCTCTTCTGGCTCCTTATCAAAAGCATGTTAATTCCTTCCATGCCTAGTTCTGAGTTGTTTCAGCTATACAATCATTGTTAAGCACTTCGCAGGGCACTGTAAATATTTGCTTGATTGAATCAAGGCTAGAGGGGAGGTGAGGACAATGTTCTTGGATCCTGGGTTAAAACTGCTCTAATGATTCTTTCCTGGGATGAGAAGATTCCAAAGCTCCCAGGTACTAGACTGGAGGTCTGACCCAGCTATTGAATTAATTTAATGAGAAGGTAGCACAACCTGAATTAACTCTAAATCATCAGGGGAGTTGGGGCAAGGCTTCCAGTTCAAAGCAGACTTTATCAGTACCAGAGGGGTACAGATGTCTGGGAAAGGGCATACCCACAGGAAGATTTCATGCTATTTATATGAATTCAAAAACAGATAAAATAATCCAGGCCAAGGTGCAGCCAGGGTATGAATAGGACTAAAATATGGAGGAGAGCCGGAAACAGTGCAAAAGGAAGGCTGTGGGAGATGTTTGTTTGGGTAGGGTGAGGCTGAAGGACTGACCTTTACCAGGTCAGAAAGGTTTCTGATATGGAGGTGAGAAGGCCGGGATTTGCAGAACTGGCCAGGAAGGAGGGAGGGAACCCCATTTCAGGCCAAGGGTATGTGTGCCTCCAAGGCTGGCTTGAGTGAGGCAAAGACAGGAGAACAAAGAAGCTGTTCTATGTATATAAACGGGATGAGGGAGAGAAACACCTCGACTCCATATTTACTCCAGGGTGACTTCAAAGAGCCTCTGGGTTTTCATATATTTTCAGTATATTCAATTCAATTCAAAGTATTTATTAGTAACTGCTATGTTCAAGGCATCCCGCTAGGCACGACCGCTACAGATGCAAAGAATGAAATCATTTCGGACCTCAAGGAGTTTACATTTTCCTGGGGAGAACCAGATAAATAAATACAATATAATGTGAGGAGGCAAAAAGCTCATACGACTAGGGTTTCCCTTAAGAGTTGGCACCTGAATTGAGTCTTGAAGGTAACCAAGTATTCTGAGAGGAAAAAAAGTGAGGTGGAAATGCATTCCACAGCATGAGGGAGAGAACCATTTTAAAGGTATGCAGATGGCAGATATAAAACTGAGATCTGGGGACAGCAAGTAGGATAATTTGGCTGGTAAGTAAAGTAGGTGAAGGGGGAACACGTGAAATATCTGGAGAGGTAAATAGGAGTCTGACTGTAGAGAGCTTTAAATATGAAAATGGGGCGTTTATATTCTATCCTTAAGGCAATTGGGAGCCAGTGAAGATTCTTAAGCAGGAATATACCGCTGTCGGATTTTATTTTGGGAAGACTGTTTTGGCAGCTGTATAGAGAATGAATTGAAAAAGCCCACATGGGGGTTGGGGAGACAGAAATTGGAGAGATAAATCAAGAGGCTCTTACATTAATTCAGCAAGAAGAGATGAGAAACTGAACCAGAGGAGTTGCCTGGTGAATACCAGAAGGAAAACTGATGCAAAAGGTGTCGAGCAGCTAGAATTGAAGAGAGTTGGCAACTGATTGGAAAGGGGTAGGTGGGGAATGAAGTAAGTCAAGTCACTTATTATGTGACTGAAAGAATGAATAGGTGGTGCTTTCAAGAGAAATAGAGAGGTTTGGAGAGAGACAGGATGGGTAAGGAGTAGATAATGAGTTCTAGAATTTGGACAAGTTGAGCTAGACATGGCTATCAGGCATCTAAGTGGAACCATCTATCACGCAGTTGGTAATGGCTACCAGGAGAGAAATTAGGGTTAGTCATCTGCCTTGAAACTTGCAGGCACTTAATTAATGATTTCTGAATTGAAATGAATTAAATAAACTAAAAATATATGACAGCCCAGAGGCAGCCAAGAGTAAATCCAGAGTGGTGGTATTTCTCTATCTTAGACTATTGTTAGGCCTAGGAGCACAACATTTATAAATCTGAGAATCATTCACATAAAGAGATGATCATGGAATTAAACCTATGAGGCTTGTTGAGAGCCCCAAGAGAAAAGATAGAAAGCGTCTCTCCCTAGATGCATGAAGGTAAATTTGGAGAAGTCATTTTGTTCTGTGCCTCATCTCCAAGCAATCCTGCACTTTACTGACTCCAGACAATGGGGTACTTCCTTTTCATGCTCTGCCATTTCTTCATTGGAAGCAAAGTTAGACCCAGTGAAATAGAGGAACCTGCTTGCAAAGCACAAAGTTACAAAATAAAATGGCAGCAGTACAGCTTAGATGAGAACTCAGTTCTCCAAACTCTCAGCAGAGTCCATTCTCTAGTAGGATAATCATCTAGGGGCCTTGTGAAAATCCTGCCTTCTGGAAGACAGGGAAGATGTAGGGCTGGGTACCACCCTGACCAAGGAGGTGTTCTCTTTGACCATCCCTGTACTTCTCTTAGAAATCAATTCTATCTATCTTCTAATGCCTAAACCTAAAGGCTTTCTCCGACAAACATACACACACGCAATTTGGACCTTTGATTTTATTGGTATAGAGAACTCCCTCTATTACTACAGAATGATAATGGTTTGCAATTTGTAGAATTAGGGAGTTGTGGGAGGGTTAAGTGGTATATTAGAGTTGGAACTGGAACCCAAGTCTTCCTTCCCCAGGGGCTAGATCTCTATCCAGTATTCTGTAGTACCTCTCTATGTATTATTGTCTATTGTGGTTTATATGTGTGGATGTCTTACCAGGCTGTAAGTGCCAACTAAATTTTAAATCTCCTCAGGTCCAAAACAGCACTCTGTACAAAGAGAGCTTAATAAATGTTTGTTCATTTGAACTGTATTAAATTTTTTAGGTACCTACCAGTCAGTGGAAGTGTTGGGTTGGGATTAATTAAACTCTGTTTCAGATCATCCCAGAGGAGAGTGTGGTGTTGGTTTGGGGAATGGTGTCTAGGGGCCAGGTCAATGGACACAGGAATATGTGAATCTGAAGAAGGAGAAGAAATTGAGTTCCTTTCTTTAGCTACTTAGATTATTGCAAATCTCTCTCTAATATGACAATCTTATCAGCAGTGATCAAGCTCACCCTTTGTAAATACAAGGCCTGTTTATCTGACTTAGCACTGAACCCTGGGGATGGTTTATGCCAAATCTGAAACAAGCCAGACCAATCTAACCTGCATGAAACAAGATCCATTTCTAGCAGGATTGGGGGAGGAATGAGCCAGCCTCAATGCTTGCTTGCTAATCTCCCAAAGCTCAAATAACTGACTTGATTTGTCTTGGAGTCTTAGAATCTCTTAATAAGATCTCCTTTTTTGCATTTCATCTTGTCACGAAACCAGAAGAGACCTCAGAGTACTTGAGTCCAATTGCCCATTAAGAGCAGAAATCCCTTCTTTATCACCTGTTACTGACATTCATGCTTTGCTTCAGCACCTCCAGTTATAAGAAGCATTCTTATTGAAGCAGGTTTTCCAGTGTTGGACAGCTCCAATTGTTGGTAGTTCTTTATGTCTCAAATCTTCTTTCCAGGCTCTGCCACACATTGGCCCTAGTTCTTCCCTAGAGGCCACACAGAACAAGTATAATCACTCTTCCTTATGAAAGACCTTCAAATAGTTGAATATAATCATTACATTCCTTGCCCCCCACTCTCCACCACGACTTCTCCACATCAAGATAAAAATACCCATTTCCCCATGTGATATCACTTCATTATTCACCCTGTATCCTGTATTTAGAACTTTGAGTTATCTTTATGGATATATAGATATATAGAAGTTATCCTTCTCCCTCATATATCATACCCAATAAGTGAACAAATTCTCTCCATTTCACTTCCTTCCCATCTCATCCCCTTCTCTCTATTCCAACTATATCTATCCTAGAGAAAGGCACTTATTACCATTTTCCTGACTCTTGCAATAGCTTCTGAAGAGGTCTTCCTGAATCTATTCTCTTCCACTTTAAATTGGGCTTTTCTACAAATACTTATATTCCAAAAATCTTCAGAGGATTCTTATCACCTTCAGAGCAAAATTCGAAGTTCATTGCCTGACATTTAACACCTTTTTACTGATACTACCCAACTTTCCTGGACTTATCTCATATTACTTCCTTCTATACTCCATCCAAATCAGACTACTCCTGCACGATGTGCCCCATCTCTGTGCTATTGCTTAAGCTATTTCCTATATTCCTATGTCTGGAACTGCCTTGCTCGTCCTCTTTACCTATTGAATTCTTGCCCTTACATAAAAGCTCAACTCAAATGTTTCCTCCTCCACGAAACTTTCCCTGAATCCCTCTTGCTGGTAATAACCTTCCCACTTAGATAATTTTTTCCTACTTCTCTAATGCACCTACCATGTACTATATTCTATGTTGTGGTTATACTTGGGTTTATGTCTGATGCTCTTACTAAATGTTAAATTCCATAAGAATATGGACCATATCTTATCTAAATATTGTATCTCCCTCAGTGCCAAATGTTTGTTGAATGAATGAATGGTTTCAAAGCCTTCAGAAATGTGGCTGCTTAAGTATACCTTCGGGAAATACATCCCATTCTCTGTTGCAATTCCAGTGAGGCTCAGTCCTCCAAGGATACTCTATTAAGCAAATGGAGGTGTTGACCAGGGAAGAGATGAAGTGGAGCATGTTGTATTGGATGTGGTAGTGGTGGTGAGGAAGCAATTCCTCCAAGAAAACAGCCATTAGCAGGACATCACCCTGCTCAGTTGCTCAGTCAGTTATGGAGACTTGAGGCAGCCCTGAGCTCCTTGAAATCATCTCTAATTATTGTGACATCTAGTAATCACACCCACCTCCTAGGAGCCAGACAGGCATAGGAATGAGACAGCTGGTGATTGGGCTTAGACCACAGCAGAAGGGCGTCTGATTACTAAGCATGCCTTAGCTTTGCAACTCTTGCCTTAGAAAAACACATTGGGTCCTAGGACTCTTTATCTCTCTGAAAAAGATAGGATCAATAAGCTCAGAGACAGACTTGTGGAAGCTGAGATCAACCTACCTCCAGGGAGCTTTTATTGTGCAGAGATGGCCTCAGTCCTACAGTAGATATCGAAACTGACCCTCAAGGTCACCACAGGACACTATCTTCTAACTTCTTGACATTTCAGTTGGATGGTAATTAGTCTTTAAGGCTTCTTTAGTAACTATTACCAATAAGCTATCTTTAAAATTGTCTCATAAGCCCTTATAAGACAAATAAGGAGAGTGTCTGATCACAAATGGAGAAATTGAGGTAGAAAGAGACAGAATAAAAGAAAGTTGGACAGAGAAGCAAAGAAAGAGTCATGGAATCATTGAACTAAATAGGCAGAAGGGATCTCAGAGACCATTTGGTCCAACACTTTCATTTTGCATCTGAGGTAACTGAGGCTCATGGAGGTTAAGTGACTTGCCTAAAGTCAAATAGATAGTATTTTTTATTATTTATTAACTTCTGTCTTAGAATTAATTGATTTTATGGGGTAAGGGCTAGGCTATTGGGGTTAAGTGATTTGTCCAGGGTCACACAAGTAGGAAAGTGTCTGAGGCCATATTTGAACCCAGGTCCTCCCAACTCCAGGCCTTAGGTACCCCAATAGCAAGTATTAGAAGCAGAATTTGAATCCAAGTTCTTTGGCTCTAGAGCCAGTGTTTTTTCTATTGCACTGATCTATTATATAATGAAGAGACAGAGACAGTTGTTTTCTAGTGTGACCTTGACAAGGGAGAGGAAAGAAAAAACGGTTTCCATCAGATTGTGTGCTCTTTGAGGCCAAGGACTTTTTGCCTCTTATTACATCCCTAGTATTTAGCACAGCTCCTAGCACATAGTAGGTGATAATGTTTATTGACTATTCTCTCCTCATTTGACTTTTATCACTATGCCAGTATTTCTCCTGTGCATCTATACACCAATAACTATTTTACTTTGCTCACATTCCCAGGGTTCTTTTAGTTGCAGAAGGTCTTTCGTGGTGCTTACTTAGGTCACCTAATCATGCAGTGCCAATCTCTTCCATAAGATTTATAGAAATATGTCCTCAGGCTCTTTCCCCATTTCCCCCAAATGACAGCTAGTTTCAATAAACTTGTCCTGAGAGCCTGTAAGCAGGAGGTTTCAGAGGTCACAGCTTTGAATCTTAACATTATTCTTCAGCAGATAATCTTTTAATCCAAAGATGGTTCTATTACTGAAAATTTAAGATCCTGTAGCAGGCAGAAAGGAGAAATTTATTATTTTTGTGTTAGAAGTAGAGAAGGCTTTTATGGCATAACAGCAGATGGAGTGTAAGACTTAGAGTCAATCAATCCATATATAAAACACTCACTATGTGCAAGTCATAGAGCTGAGGATGTAAAAAGAAATGAAAGATGGATCTTGCCCTCAAGGAGCTCACAATCTAATAGGAGAGATAACAAATAACCATATAGAAGCAAGCTAAACACAGGAAATATAGACAATTTTACTTTAAAACAGAGCAAAGGCTCTAGAATTAAGGGGGATTGGGAAAGGCTTTCAGTAGAAGAAGCAATATTAGTTGGGACTTAAAAGAAGTCAAGGAAGCCAGTAGGCAGAGATGAAGAGATAAAGCATTGCAGGCATGGTTTGCAGCCCAAGAAAATGCCACAGTTGAAGGATAAAGTGTCTTGTTCATGAGATGGAATGTCTTCAAGGAGGCCAGTGTCATTTGATTGAAGAGTATATATTAGGAAATCATATCTAAGAAGATTAGAAAGGTAGAAGGGGGTAGGTTATAACAGGCTTTGAATGTCAAGCATGTACTATCTCCTTATCTACGCCCCCCCCCCCAGATTCCATATCTAATCTGTTGCCAAAGCCTGGTGATTTCATCTATAACATTCTCTCAAATATGCCCTCTCCTCTGGCACTGCCACCACTCTGGTGCAGAACCTCATCATCTCACATCTAGACTGTGGCAATAGCTTCCCATTGAGTCTGGCTGCCTCAAATCTCTCCTTACTCCACCCTCCATTCAGGCACCAAAGTGGTTTTCTTAAAGCATAGGTCCAATCACACCCTGCCTCCCACTCCCCAGCCACTCAATAAATCCTAGTGCCTCCTGGACACCTTCAGGGATCAGTACCTTCAGAACTGATAATTTTGGTATCAAATACAAAATTCTCTATCTGGCTATCTATGATTAGATGGCCTGATCTAGATGAAGAAAAGGGAAACAAATGGCTAGTTCAGAGGAGATGGCCTGGGAGATAATTGAGGGGTCGTTGTATAATGTATATAGAGGTCATGGTACAGACAAAGAGTTAGGTTTTTTATTTAGTTAACAAGCTTTTATTAAGTCATTATTAGTTGTCAGTCACACCTAATAACTTTTTGGGTTTTTTGAGCCATAGGAAATAATGAAAACCATTTACTAAGACATAGAAGGGTGGCTCTCTGCATCTGTGGAGTGCATATTAAAACAAGATCTTCTAAAAGAGTAGGATTTTGTAAGAGAAGATCAAGAGGTGAAAAACCCATAGATTATAGTCTGATGCAGGGATTTTGGACTTCTTGGACAAGGGAGTAGTATAGCTGTGGATGTTGGCAGGACTAAAGGTATCACTCTACATATGGTTGAGGTTGGGGAGAAGAGTAGCTCATGGGAAGTGAGTAGGCTGCGTAAGGTGTTTGAGGGAGAATCAATATTATGTTGAATATTGAAAAGTAGGAGGGCAGGAATTGGAGAGGGGAGCAAAATTGTGAGTCAGGTACAGAACTCATTGATGATAGAAGGCAGGTGACCTAGAGGTCTGTAGCCAAAAGTTAACCGGATTTGGATTTCTTGGTAGATGTGAATAGCATGCATATCAAAAGAGCCGCTGAGTGATGAGAGTAGGGGAGAACCTGAAAGTGACCATGGGAAGCAAGGAACATTCTAACTCTCCTTCCTTAACCAGTAAGCTGAGGAGATTAAGTAAAGGTGCAGTTAGTACTAGGAAAGGTGACCAAGAAGCCTGTGTCATCTAAGGGGAGACAAGTTTCAGTAACAGCTAGTAGATGGAAGGAGGGGGAGAGGAAAAGATAGAGGTTGAAGGGAAGTTTGTTGCTTATATAACAGGCGAATGCCACAAGGCACAGTAAAAGGGCTAAGTGGTATTTGGTGGAAACTTTGGGGTGGGAAGGTTGAGGGGGACGGAGATGAAGAATTGAGTGTTGGATAGAGAATGGAGTTTGGATGATGACCTACAGGAATCCTGAATCACTGGGATATGAAAGGTCTTACTATGTGTGGGAATGTTCATGGAGCTGAGAATGAAGGCAAATGTAGTATGAGCTGAGAGACACAGGCTCAGATAGTCAGCTGGCCTGGGTTCTAATCACACTTCTGAAACACACTAGTTCTGTGACCCTGGACAAGTTATTTATCTCTTTAAGCCTCAGTTTTTCATCTGTGAAATATATGTGTGCATATACATGAATGTGCATATACATTTATTTGTATGTATACTGATATACACATTTTTTTTTACCTCTTACCTTCTTTTGTATCAGTTCTAAGACAGAAAAGTGGGAAGGGCAGGATAATTGGGGTTAAGTGACTTACCTTGGGTCACATAGCTGGGAAGTATCTGAGGCCAAATTTGAACCTGGGTCTTCCCAACTCAAAAGCCTGATATTCTAGCCATTGTACTGCCTAGCTGCCCCTTGTAAAATATATATTAAGGCCTCTGGTACCTGTCTCCCAGAATATTGTGAGGCTTAAAAAAGACAGACAGACAGATAGATAGATAGATAGATAGATAGATAGATAGATAGATAGATGATAAAGAGAAAGATAAATAGGTAGATAAATAGATAGGTAGATAGAAGAATGGCTAGATAGATTAGATAAACACAATGATGGATGGATGGATAGACAGACAGACAGATATCGAAAGATATAAAGCTCTTTTCAAATGTTAAAAGGACTATAAAAGTGTTCATCATTTTTATTATTGAGTGTGAGTATGGAGAGAGCTAGAGAGACATCTGACCTGTGAGTGCATCGCCCACTCAGCCCCATTTAGGAAAGAAAGTTTCATCAAGAGCTAACGGGGACAAGACTGCTTGCCCTTGGAAGGTGGGATCAGGGATCAATATATGACCAAGGTTAGGTTTCAGTCTATGCAGTGTGTGAGAGGAATGTCAGTCTGTGGCAAAAATCAGCTTTTAGACTGCAGATCTTAGACATGCTCCAAAAGCAAACTGATCCCTGTGGGAAAGATCCTTAAAATGATTCAAGTATCAAAGTGGCTCTTGAACAAAAAGACATTTGGGGAACTCTGATGCAGACATTTTCTGTTTCTTTTTTAGATGCCACATTCTTCTTGCCAAACTTACTTCCTCCTGCTCTGCAAGCATGGATTCAA
Source organism: Gracilinanus agilis (assembly GCF_016433145.1). Classification (NCBI taxonomy): domain Eukaryota; kingdom Metazoa; phylum Chordata; class Mammalia; order Didelphimorphia; family Didelphidae; genus Gracilinanus; species Gracilinanus agilis. Next base: position 261,784,392 of record NC_058131.1, read on the forward strand.
TGCACATTTGACCCAAGATCTTTATCTCTGTGGCTTAGAACTGTCTATATCTTTATAGATAGGAAGGGAATAAAAACAGCAGCATCAAGAAAGCCCTGGCTGAATCAATGGACAGGAGCCAATTCTGCTCTGAGAGTTGTGTTATTAACTCCCAGGAGAGAGGAAGGCCTTGTTAGCCTGGAGCCTAAGCCATTCCGCAAAGCAGAAGCTGAGCAAGGAGGCCACCTAGGAAAAAGGAACATTTAGGTACCAACTTATCCTCTAGGGTCTTGTGTGGCCCACAGAGGATTTAAAGGTATTTCTTCTCTCCAGTGTTTTTTAATTTGCGTTCATAATAGTGGATGAGTTCGTGGTACACGGGTAAGTGAATAAATCTCCTGCCTTCTCCCAGGACACACTTTGTCAAGGAGAAAAAAAAAAAACAAAACCCAGGACCATTCAATTTAATTAAACACTTTTCAGTGCCTAAAAAGAATAAAGCTATTAGCATGAGGACTTAGGAACACAAAGGTAAAATGAGACACAATTCCTTCCCTCAAAGAATTTACAACTTAATAACTGTCAATAAGGCCTAGTCACTAGGTTCTTGGGTTTTATCATTTATTAGTAGATGGACTGCTCTATCTGGAGTCAGAATGAACTGAGTTCAAATCTCACCTCTGAGCTGAGTGACCAAGTGCAATTTGATTGACCTTTTTGAGCCTCAGTTTGTTCATCTATGAAATGGAGATGATAAGACCTTCAGCATTTACTTCACAGGGTAATAACCTAAAGCTCATTTGAGATCTATGAGTAGCCTTTATAATCTCTTGAAGGCCTGATTGCAGATCTTTTTGAAATGATGAAGTGGTTGGGGGGGTAGGGGGTGGAACTCCAGTGATTAGAACTCCTATAACAGTTAATCAAAGAACAATAATTACCTTTTTACAATGGGATATTTTCCTGGGAAGAGATAATAGGAATAGAAATACAAACACATTCTCCTGAGCCTTGAGCCAAGGTCACATTTTCCCCTATACCATCTCAGGCCCTGAGGAGAATAGGCCCAAATTTTAAAATGTTTGCTAAAAAGCATTTGCCTCAAGTTCATTTCCAAATGTAACTTAGCTGACCAATGAATTCAGACCAGAAAGTGGAATCTTGAATACCAAATATGATTTACTATTAGACTGGGTCCTTGAAGTTGTGCTGATGTCAGATTGAGGCATGGACTCCCATCCTTGGGCTTTCTTCTGGCCTTTCAAAATTTACAAGATCCCAGCCTGGCATATTGCAGCTCCAATATTCCTTCACCTAAGGCAGAAACATCAGCAAAGCCCTTTGCCCCTAGCTTTATGGTAACCCAAGTAGGGAGAGTAAGTTAATGAATCTCTCTCTCTGTCTCTATCTCTCTATCTCACTTCTCTGTTTCTCTCTCTCTCTCTCTCCATCTCTTTCTATCTGTCCCTCCCTTTTTCCTTCCCTCCTTCCCCCTCTGTTTCTCTTTTTGTACTTAAAAAAAATTTTTTTTGATATGTAGATACAATTTTTTTTAAACCCTTACCTTCCATCTTGGAGTAGATACTGTGTATTGGCTCCAAGGCAGAAGAGCAGTAAGGGCTAGGCAATGGGGTTAAGTAACTTGCCCAGGGTCACATAGCTAGGCAGTGTCTGAGGCCAGATTTGAACCCAGGACTTCCCGTCTCTAGGTCTGACTCTCAATCCACTGAGCTACCCAGCTGCTTCCTAGATACAATTTTTGATAATTATGTTCTGACATTTTATTTGGATTGTCTCCCTTCCCCCACTTCCTCAGGATGGTAAATAGCATTTTCTCTCTCTTATGCCTCTTTCTCTGCCTCTTTGGGTTTTTCTCTCATATCCACCTAGAGCAATGATGGTGAACCTTTTAGAGACCCTGTGCCAAGACCCCCTTGCCCTACATAGGGGAGGGAGGAAGCGCTCCCATTGGGCTGCTAGGTGGAGGGATGGGTGAAATGAGGGATGTCCTCAGTGAGTATAGAGAGGGGGAGGGGAGTGGCCTAAATGCTCCACCTGTGAGCTGCCCACCTTCCCCTGTGTGCTCCCATTGGCTGCTGTGGAGAGGGGTGGGGATGTGAAAAAATGTCATCAGGTGTGGTGGAGAGGGGGAGGGGAGCATCTCCCCCCAGGCCCTCTGCCTTTCTAGTAAGGAACTCTGGCAGGGAGGCATGTATGCCCACACAGAGTGCTCTGCAGGCCCGCTCTGGCACGTGTGCCATAAGTTCGCCATCACAGACCTAGAGCCTTTCAGCCTCTCCTCACTAGAATGGAGCCAGGCAGGGGTGGGGGGGAGGGAGATGGAGGCTTGCTTTGACTGGTTAGTGCTTTTTAAGTGCACACCCAATTCTGGCTCACCAGCCAATCAAAGATGCTTTTTATTGCTACAAGTTAACCAGACAGGAATCAGTTACAATAACAATGCTCAGAGAACAACATGCTTTGAAGGGGAGAATGGGGCCCTGTTTTATATGTTAGCAGGCACTTTTTGAAATAGGCTCACCACGTCTCCCCCTGGGGTTTGGGAGCCAACAGAGCGACTTGTGAATACTCCAAGTCTAGGGCTTCCACTGGCCAATTCCCCATTCCATATATAAAGTGATTTGCTGTGGAGGGACAACAAGTTAGCACAGTGGATAGAACACCAGGCTTGGGAGTCAGGAGGTCCTGGGTTCAAATGTGGCCTCAGACACTTCCTAGCTGTGTGAGCCTGTGCAAGGCTCTTAACCCCCATTACCTAGCCCTTATTTGCCTGATCCTTACTGCTCTCCTGCTCTGCAATCAGACAGAAGGTAAGGGTGTAGTGTTATGTAAATGTTAGTTATTATTGCCATATCTGTACTCTGACACTAACTAACTAAAGTAGCTACGCGACTCTGGGCAGAGAGCTAGAAAAGCAAGAAGAGAGCCATGAAAGGAAGCCCTCTAAAGAAGCAGCCCCACGGCTCAAATACTGCACTTTTCTGTTTGTTGACTGTATTCTGTCAGCTGTCCCTGCACATGCTGATCACGTGTCTAAATCAGCCCCAAATCTGGAGGTCAAAGAAGAGGAAGAAAAGAGAATTGCTTATAGCTACTCTGTAAGATTTTTTTCACCCCAGCAGAGTGAGGACCATAGAAACCAACCTGGAAAGGGTAGGACAATCACTTCTACAAAGTAATCTCTCCATCGCTGGAAAGTCAGAAAGTGCCCAGGACAACTGAGTAGGACTCTGCTCACAGCTTCTCTGCTATCTCCCCCACCAAAGGTTCTGTAAGTCTCAGGGATAGCCACCCCTCCTCTACAAAACCTCCTTGGATGACATCTGTTCACGGGGAGTTCCCTTAGACATTTGTTTTGTCTGTATCACACATTTAGACTTTCTTTATATATTATAGGATCATAGATCTAAAATAGCAAGAGCTATCTAGTCCAGCCCCAACCCCTTCACTTTTACAGAGTAGGAAACTGAGGCCCAGGAAGATTAAATAATTTGCACATAGTCATACAAGTAGTAAAATCATAAAAGCATTAGAGAGAGGATTTGAACCCATGAGATCTGACTCTAGAGCCAGTGTTCTTTCCGCTATACTATGAGCAATATAAGAGTAGGTTCTGTGCATTCTCCTGTTCTCATAAGCTAGGCACACAGTTAAATGCTCAATGCATATAGGTGGAATTTAATTATAGGTGATGTCATGGGGTTCATCAAAAGTCTGGGTGACCATTGCCCCAGGCTATATTTGTATTTTACCCTCTACCATTGGGATCCCCCAATCCTCTGCTCAAACATACTTGGAAGAGAGTAATAAAGTACCCCAAGGGTAGGCCTCACTCTATTAATTCTATTCCTTTATTTTCCAGAGAAATGGAGGCTAAGAAATTAACAGAGGAGGTAGGAGTTTGTTTTCATGTATAAGTGGCCAAGTCTTTCAACTCCCGTCAATGGAAGCCAGTTTGGACGTTTTTCATTTAACTCAGTGGCAAATGATTGGCCTTTGTTATTTCTACAGCTGTCATTCACCGGGGAAGAAAGAAGAAGTAATTAGTGTAGTCTTCCTAAGAGCCTGCTGGTGGGCTGTGGTGACTAGGGCTTTGAGCCCAGGCTGTAGATGCTGGAACACTATTTTACATTTTGTTGTTCCCAATGTAATGTCTGGTTAGTTTCTGGGTCTTTTCCTTACTGCATGTTTAATCTTTTCCTGTTATTTTATTTTTATTTATACTCTCTCCTTTCTTCTCCTGTTATCAGGCTCTGCAGTTCGGCTCACTGCTGAGGAGGGCAATGGGCTGTTCTCAGCCTACATTGTTTTGCTCTGACAGAGTTAAAATTAAACCATCCCAATCTGTCTTTCCTTCTCCTTACCCTCCAAACTCTCTCTCTCTCTCTCTCTCTCTCTCTCTCTCTCTCTCTCTCTCTCTCTCTCCTCCTTCCTCCCTCTCTCCTGCTCTCTGTCTCCTTCCCCTCTCCTTTCTCTTTCTCCCTCCTTTTCTCTCTTTCTCTTCCTCTCCCTTTCTCTCTCTCCCTCTTATTCTAACTAGACCATGAAATCACTAAAAATAAATCTTCCCCTCTGCCCATTATCCAAGACAGTCTTGAGGTTTGAGAATGTTCTGGAATGTTTAACTTTACAGAAAGATCAGAATCCTAGGGATATGCATCCCTGGTTTCTGGTTTAGGGAAGTTATCTCCACTCCACCAATCTATATCCTTAAGAATTAGCTCAAGACACCCTCCAGGAAGTCTGGCCTAACTCACCCAGCCTCCACAGATGATCACTTTCTTTTATATTCCCCTAACATTTCAAAATAGTGGTTTATTTTAAATCATGTTCATTTACATGTTTCTTTATAATTGGTGAAACATTCCAACTATCTAATGTTCTTTGTAGTAGAAGGTTAAGCACTTGGTAGCTGCCTATTGTAAGGGTAAGAACTTTGATCTTGGAATCAGAAGACTTGAATTCAAGTCTTGCTGTGTGACCCTCCACAGGTCACTTAGCCTTTTTGAGTCCCATTTTCTTTATCTCTAAAATGTGAATAATGAAGACAAATAAGACTTCTTACTTCAAAAGGTTAGTGTAAGGAGAATGCTTTGTAAGCCTTAAATGCAAATAGATATGAGATATATTGTTGTTACAAGAGTATTTGATAAGCATTAGTTGAAATAGGTATTTATTGAATACCTATTGGGTGCCATGAGGTAAGGTCATTGGAATGGTTGTCTGATCTGGTCTTGAGTACTACTTCTTAGCTGTGTGACTTTGGATAAGTCACTTACCTCTTTTGGCTTCAATTTCCTCATCTCTAAAATGAGAGGGATGTACCAAATGATATCTAGGATACCTTCCAGCTCTAATATTCTATGCTTATATACTACAAGGGAAGGTGAAATAATAAAATCAGATGCTCCTTGACTGCAGTGGGGAGGAGCTGGTTTAGTGAAAGGAGATCAGAAGGTGGATCTACCCCTATTACAATCCAAAAGGACCTTGACAGGCTACAGTATTGACCTCAATCTAATAAAATAGATTTTTAAAAGGGACAAAAACAAAAAGTTTTATACTTGACTTAAAAAATCAACTTCAAAATTATAAGCTGGAGGAGGCATGGTTAGACTGTTCATCTGAAAAAGAACTGGGGGGGGGTTGGTAGATTGATTCAGTGGTGAGATAGAGCAAACTAGTGCTATCTTAGGCTGCATTAAGAGGAGTAGGTATAAGGAGGTGATATCCCCTTTTTTGCCATGATGACATCTTCTCATTTCCTACCCAGCTGCACTCATTTTAGATTTCTTTGGCTTTTCCATCATGTCCCTGTGCCTGTTACCTCTCCATTCTGCTTTTCAAACTTTCTTTTGAAAGTTTGTCTTCCCTCTTTAGATTATAACCTCCTTGAGGGCAGGGATTCTCTTAACTTCTAGCCCTAGGTTTAGCATAATGCCTAAAATTTAGTAAGGACTTAATAAATGCTTACTGATTGCCTAACTGGTGAGACATCTGGAATATTGTCTTCTGTTGTGAGCACCGCATATTAGGAGGAACATTGATAGACTGAAGAGTATCTGTAGGAGGGCACTCAAGATGATGAAGGGACCTATGTTCATATTATATCCATTGAAGGAGCTGAGGATGTCTAGCACATAGAAAAGAAGCCCTGATGGAGGATGTGGAAGGGGGTGAGGGGAAGGAATGAGCAGGATACATAATGTTCTCATTTATTTGAAGAGCTTAGAGGGATTCAACTTATTCTGCTTGACCCCAGAGGACAGAACTAAGAACAATTATGGAGATTGCAAAGATGTCCATTTAAATCTGACATAATGAAAAACTTCCTGACAGTAAGAGCTATCCAAAAGTAGAATAGGTTGCTTTAAGAGGTGGTGGTTCTCTCCTTATAGGAGTTCTTCAAAGCAAAGGTTATATGAAATGCTATAGAGAAAAGCAAGTTTTTTTGAGATGTGAGTTGAACTAGATGGTTGCTTTAATTCCTTCCAACTGGTTCTTTGATTCCTAGTTTCCATATTGATGATTCAAGGGACCCCTTCTGCCCACTCTGATGTCTCAGCTCTTCTTGGAGATCCTCTATTTCTGGCTTCTTCAAATCCTATCTAAAAGCTCATCTCCTTTATCAGTGACTTATTATGTCTCCCTCCCTGTTCCCATCTTGCTTCTGTTAGCTCTATCACCGGATCTATTCTGCTGGCCAGATTGGTTTGGGTTGCAATTCTCTCAGCCAGATGCCCCAGCAAAGGACGCTAGATTATTGCCTTGGGGATGCTTTGTGCTGGGCTGTCTTGAGAATTGGCAAGGCTGCTACTATGCTAAAGTCACAGACTGAGGAGTTTATAGTAATAAGAATATTTTTTGGCAGAATTTAACAAGCGCAGATTGTACAGGTCTCAAAGCCATAAAAAGAGAGAGATAGAAAGAAAGACATTTTCTGCTGCTATTGATAACTTGCCTTCATTCACGTGGTGGGTTAAAAACTAAAAATAGGCTTCTTCTGCAGAGAGGGGAGCAAATTGCTGTCACGTTGCAGATGAATATCTGAAAGTTGAGAAGGGGAAAGAATCAACCAAAAGGCCAACGAGTGGACAGCCCCGACGAGTCTGGGTTATGTCATGGTGTCTTTTTGCCAACTGCCTGTCACCTCACCTTTAGAAAGATGTCTCCTCACCTTCTGAGCTGAATCAAAGATCTGGCCCATCCTCTGCCCGCCCCCACCCCCAATGGGAATGATTTAAATGTCATCTCCAAAAATTAAACGGTGGAACACAGTCTTAGGAAGGAGTAGGCGAGAAAATAGTTAGTTTGCAGGGTTGATTGAGCACCCACTGTGCACGAAAGCCTGTGATTGGTACTGTTGGGGAATTGAAGGGACAGACTAGATATCACAAAGGCAGCTTGGCACAGTGGTTAGGGAGCTGGTCTCAAAGCCAGGAAGAACTGGTTGGAGGCCCCCTAACACATGGAGGTTTGTAATGCTGGGCAAATCACTTCACCTTTTTAGGGTACTGAGCCAAGTGGTGGCAAACTCAAATGGAAGGGGGATACTGCTCTGTATATAAGGATTCCTGTGGACCACATGTTGCCTCAGTTTTGAAATTATTATCTGTGTTTTATTGTATTTTTACTCCCAATTATATTTTAACCTGGTTTAGGACAGCCTGGGAAGTCACCCATAACATGTGTGATGCCTCTACTCTGAGCAACCCTATGTGTTTTATTTTTTTTAAACCCTAATACTTTTTATATATATCCTTCTATATTAATTTTATTTGTTACAGGGCTAGGCAATGGGGGTTAAGTGACTTGCCCAGGGTCACACAGCTAGGAAGTGTCCAAGGCGAGATTCAAACTTAGGACCTCCCGTCTCTAGGCCTGGCTCTCAATCCACTGAGCCATCCAGCTGCCCCAACCCTATATGTTTTAGAGAAGGTGCCCCTCTGCCTTAGTAGAGGAATTTTCCTTCCTAGGATTTATCCTTTGACTCTGTGAGACCCCAAGTCTGATCCCCATGGCTGTTAGATATCATCTCTGCCCTGCAAGGCATAGGCAGGAGTGAGGCTTACACCCTACTGAGTGAACCAAAGTCTTACACCCATGACAGAGAAACAGATACACACCCAGCGATGAGTAAGGAACAGCTGCGACTATTGCTCATGGTTAACCTATCCCAGGACTTGCAGTGTGCTGGATGCCTTAGGCATCCTCTGAATTAGATGAACTCAAGGGATCTATTCACACTGGGTGACTAAACTTTAAATAGAAGTCCTAAGCACTGGGAAAAGAGAACATTAAGTATAATGTGATCGGAACTACCTTGGAATCCAAAATCAGAACACCTGGGTTCTAGCCTCAGCTCCAAGTACTGTCTCAGTGTGTGACCAGTAATTCTCTAGCTCAGTGGTTCCCAAACTTTTTTGGCCTACCGCCCCTTTTCCAGAAAAAATATTACTTAGCACCCCCTGTCACATACTATCACCACCCCCTTACAGTTTTTCACCACCCTCAAATGTACCTGTGGCCATCACCACTCACCTGGATCGCTGCAGCACCCACCAGGGGGCAGTGGCGCCCACTTTGGGAATCACTGCTCTAGAGCCTCAGTTTCTTCATTAGTAAAATGGGGCTAATAATACTTTCCTTAACTACCTCCCAAGTAAGTCTTAGGTCTGTTGAAAATGATTACCTCCCTAAGGCTGGACTTTTTGGATTAAGATCTGGATAGTATTGCCTGTACACCTAGGGTTTTTCCTTCTAATTACTTTCTAAACTTACTTGATATTCTAAATATTATCTCAAAGTAGAGCTGCCAATGTTAGGTCTCTCAGCTGGTCTGGCTCTTGGTGTTCAGGAACCTGCTGCCCCCATCCCTAATTACCTAGGTAATAAAAGGGTTGGAGTTCTAGATTTGGGACCAGGAAGACTTGAGCTCAAATCTAGTTTCAGATACGTATTAGCCATGGGACCCTGGCAAGTCAGTTTACCTTTGTCTGCTGGCCCTGGTGTCCTCATCTATAAAATAATGACTAATAACTAAAATAAGAACTAATAACATCATCTTCTTCATAGGTCATTGTGAGGATTAAGTGAGCTTGGTAAGCAAACAGGCAGGTAAGGCAGTGAGCATTAAAAACTATAATATAGAACAATATAGAATAACTATAACAGGAATAGTGTTGGGGATATAAATATTAGGAAAAAGAAAGATACCGATTGCCCATAGGAAGCTTACATTCTCCTGGAGGAACACCACCCATAAAAGAGAATCGATAGCAGTGGGAGGAGAAGGAACCTATGTGAGACCATAGGAGTGAAGTCCAGGGGAGCCCAGAAAATCAGAGGCACAAACAGGAGGAGAATGAAGTGTGGCTGCCCCAAAATACAGGCCCCTGAGAGAAACTCAGCAATGAGAGAAAAGAAGGAGAAGGCAGGCGAGTCATGCTGCTGAAGTCTGGAGAGTCAGAAGCACAACTAGGCAGGGAATGATTAAATGCTGGCTAGTATTTTTTGTTGTTCACTTCTAGAATCAACTTCTCTTTTCCCCTTCTACCCTGGATTCCACACTCTACTTGACAAAAGAGCATATTTTCCAAAGTTTATTCACAAGAGAAAAGAGGATAAATACGTTTAGAAATACTGAGTGTATGTGCGTAGGGTAGAGGGGGGTGATAATTAGAAGATCAAATAAAACTATTCAGTCCCAGACTGAGAGTAGTACTTAAATCTTCTAAACCAATCATTAGATAAAGTTCCCTAGGCCTAGCTTGGTTCATCCTGCTTTCCTTTAGCTTGAAATGTTGAGCTTGGGCCCCAGACAAGAATGGTGATTGCCTCCAAGAACATCCCTGGACAAATCCTGGGATTTGCCCATCTTTAGACTGAGCTCATTCCTCAGCATGCAGGTCCAGAGTCACTTAGTCAAACAGGAAGGCTACAGTTTGTCATACAGGCTTGCAATTCCACTTTAATGATTATGTAATGAGTCCAGCCAAACCACATTTCTTCTTGTGTTTGAAGTGGGAAAGTCATTTAATCATCATCTACCTCAGTTTCCTCAACTGTAAAATGGGAGTAATGGTAGCATTTTACCTCCCAGGCTTGTCATGAGGCTCAAATGAGATATTTGTGAAGCACTTAGCACAGTGCTTGGCACATAGTAGGTGCTATATAAATGTTTATTCCCTTTCCCTATTGCCCCTTCTTACTAGACAAGTAAGTAGTTCAATGGCAAGATGCTATGGTAGATGTAGGGAGTAAAAGAAATTCCTGTCTCTCCTCCCCACTTCCCCAAGATGGCCATCTTTGTTCTGAGATATGATGGAAGAGAGAACTTCATGTGACTGGTAACCAAAGTGGGCACTACTCAAAAAGGTTCAGGAAAGATACTTCTGTTTCTGCCATATTCCAATGGTCTTCCTGGATTGAGAGCTAGCTCTAGGTCAGCAGGAAGATACCTTTATATATTTCGAGAAGAATTAAATTAATGCAATGCTTGGTTTGCTCTGTTATTTTTTGAAACCCACAAGGAGGAAGGGAAGCATTCAGCATCACCTCCAATGTGAGGTGTGTTCCATTTGGGGCAGGAAGAAATATCACTCCAAACAGGAAAAAACAAAATAGATAAAGAATATTTGCTATCTAAGGTATGACATACAGTTGGATGTGTAGATCATTGAGTTAGTTGCTTATTACATATATCTTGAGCAAGTGGTTCAGATGGACAGTGAGCTAGACCCAGAATTGAAAAGGAGATTAAATTGAATTGCATTTGGAAAATTATACAGCACTTTTCACACTTCTAAGCTGCTTCCTGACACAAAAACCCATTTTTAAAAATCAATATTCATCCAGTGATGCTGTATGACTGTGAATAATATTCCATACTCTAAAGACTAAAAATTACAGTTGACCCAAAGGGCAATGAAAAGATACATGGAGGGTATAAAAAGTCTGCAGCATATAATCAGTGGCTTGAATGCAAGATGCCACTTTAAAGATAGTAGGTAGGAAATCTATGATCAGAAAAAAAAGAGATTTTTTTTTTATTGGGAGCAAGGAGTAACAGCCTGAGTGCTGTGCAGGTACCCACGGAACGTTAAAAGATCCAGAGGGAAGTCTCCAGTACATTAAAGAGCTCTTCGATGAAGGATTTAAGAGACAACATGGGCAAAGCTGGCACAGGATGAGGAGCCACAGGTAGGTTGTGACCTGTATCACTGGAGTATGTTCACATCAATAATATTATGGATCTATTGAAGCATAAGGACCAAAAGAGGGAAAGAACCAGGATGGGAGTGAAGTGGGATAGTGTGGAAAGAAAGGACAGCTTAAACAGATGCGATATGGTGAGAAAAGACATAGAGGCAATCTCATTTTTTAATGTAAATCCAATCCAAGCAGTTTTCTTTCAGAAATTGCCTCCTTTTGTATGTATAACCCAGTGAAATTGCTTGTCAACTGTGGGAGGGAGGAGGAAAGAGGGAAGGGAAACAACAAGAATCATGTAACCACAGAAAAAAATAAAAATAAATAAAAATCAAACAAAACTTGCCTCCTTTTCTTTATTTCTTATGTGCTATACAAATCAATTCCCCTACGATCTTTTTGTTGGAACTAGTCCTATGACTTCCCAACACAATAGGAAGAGCAGTATCAGGGAATAGCCCTGATTTTGGTTGTAGCATAATGTGAATGTAAGGAAATGATAGGATAGGACATCACCAAGTAATGAAAAGCCTTAAATGTTAGGCAGGGGAGTTTTAATACTACTTGGTAGGTGAAAGGAAGCCACTAGAGATTTTGGAGCAGAGGAGTCATGTGACTTGATATAGCAGAAAGTATATTATATTTAGAATGGAGAGACCTGTCTTCAAATTCCAGCAATGTATAATTATAGGACTCCTAGATATCACCTAAATGCCTTGAGCCTCGATTTCATCATCTGTAAAATGGGGGTGATAGTACATATGTTATCCACCTCACAGGGGCTACAGAAATGGAAATTGTTAGTATCTATTATTATTCTGGTAATTTTATAAAGAATATATTACAAGTTAAGAAGAGAGTGGAAGTAGGAAGACCTGTTAGAAAACTATTGCAATCATCCAGGTGAATGGTAATGAGGGTGTTGTGGTCCTAATAGAAATGAGACAAGAGTGTTATTGCAGAGTCAGAATCAACAGGATTTGGATGTTGACATGACAGTTGAAGGAAAGGGAAGAGTTCAAGATACTACCAAGATTTCAAACATTGGAAACTAGGTGAATGATGATAGAAACAATGAAGTTGGAAAGAAGGGCAACTTGTGGAAAAAGGTAATAGATTCATTTTTTTTTTTTTTTAGTTTGAGCAAGTGGAACCTTTAGGTGGAAGTGTCTTATAGGCAGCTGGAGATGTTGGTCTCAAGTTCAGAAGAGAAGACAAGACCAAAGATCTGTAAGTGGAATCATTTGCTTAGAGGCACTAATTGAAGCTCTAGAAGTGGCAGAGACTGCTAAGGGAGAAAGCATCTAGAAAGCAAAGACTCTACCCTTAAAGTAGATATGACTCCAAGGGAAAGATGTTCTGCTGGTGGGTCTCTGCATTGGTGTCCTCCACCTGTCAGAGCACCTGACCAAGTATAATCAGATTCTCAGAAGAGGAAAAGCAGGGTGACAAGGATAAGTTTGCTAGAAGGAACCTCAGGAGCCTTGGGGTCTCGCAGGCCAGTAGGGTCCCACAGCTAACAGGCATTAGTCACTGGTGTAAAAGGCTGCTCCAAGGACCAGGCATCTCTGCTGCTTAGCTCCCCTCTCCCCCTCCACCTTTCTGGGATGTTCTCACTGCCTTGTTAGAAGTGTCTTATCAGGGGCTGTTCCTCATCGCCTAGGACTCTATTAGAAGACCTTGTTTTTTGTGACCTTATGCCTGGGCTAGGATGATCTGTTCTCACTCCCACCCCCATGTGTTGATGTGTGGAGCCATGTACTTGAGATGCAGCCCTGACAAGCTCACAGGCCAGATCCTTAGTGATTTTTATGTGCAGAATAAAAGATTCGGTAACTCATTGGGGGATGAGGGTGGGGGAAGAAACTAGGAAAGAATAATAAAAAGCTGTTAGAAAAGAATGAGAATAAGTGTGTATGATATCTCTGAAGCTAAGGGAGGAAGAACATCCCAAAGGAAGGGTTAGTCAATAGTACCAAATATAGCAAAGAGGTAAAAGTGGACTTAAAGTGGACTTAAAGGCCATGAGATAAGATGGCCATTGGTGAACTTTGAGAGAACAGGTTTAGCAGAGTTGTGGAGATTTCAGCCTGATTGCAAGAGGTTGGGGAAAGAGTGGGTAGTATGGAAAGTGTAGGTGCTGGGTGCAAGTGACTTTTGCAAGAAGTTTATGAGTATGCAGAAGTAGGAGGCTATGGTTCAAGAGAACTACATATAATACTGGACTTGACTAATGTATTGTGTAATATTGCTGACCTGGCTTTCCCCCTCTTTTATTATTTTTAATGTTATGAGGAATGGCTCTTTGGGTGGGAGAGAGGATACAGATATGTTGGGAAGTACAGGTGATAAGAAAACAAAAGATAAAAATAAAAAAACAATTTAAAAGAAGTTGAGTGAAAGGAAGGAGAAATAAAAGATGTTAACAATGGGGCAAAAGGTCAAAAAAAGCTTTTTTTTCTAGGATAGGGAATACCCAAACATATTTGTAGATGCATGGGGAGGAGAAAGAGAAACCAAAGACACTATAGAGAGAGAAATGTTGATGAAATTATATATTTAAAGGGCCTTAGATAGCATTAAAAAACAACAACAACAACAAACCCTTGCCTTTTGTCTTAGAATCAATACTAAGTATCAGTTCCAAGGCAGAAGAGCAGTAAGAGTTAGGCAATTGGGATTAAGTGACTTGCCCAGGGCTACCCAGTTAGGAAGTATTAGATTTGAACCCAAGTCCTCCCAACTCCAGGCCTGGCTCTCTATCCACTGAGTAACCTAGCTGCACATCCTCAGAAATCATTTTAATTATCTGAAAGAACTAGTTTGAAAGGCCCTGGAGAGAAGAGCATGGAATAAGAAAAATGTAATTACTGGGGAAGGAAGGACATAGTAGCCAGGAGGAAGAAAGTAGTTTCCATGATGTTGGGCAAGCCTTGAAAACACACAAATAATTTTTGAATTGTAAAGAACTTAGAGATTAGATGAGAGAGAAAGAGAGAGAGAGAGAGAGAGAGACAGACAGAGAGAGAGAGACAGAGAGAGAGAGAGAGAGAGAGAGAGAGAGAGAGAGAGAGAGAGAGCGAAAGAGAGAGAGAAAGAGAGAAAATAGATTAGTAATGATGATAATAATAATTTACATAGGGAGGAGGGGCAGGAAAGGAATGAGCATTTATATAGCATTTACTGTATGTCAGGCGCTATTATCAAGCACTTTAGAAATATTATCTCAGATGATCTACAACAGCCCTGAGAGGTAGATGCTGTTATTATCCCCATTTTCCCAGTGAGGAAACTGAGGCATATATAGATTAACTGACTTGACCAAGGTCACACAGCTAGTAAATGTCCAAGGTAGAATTTGAACTCCAATCTTCCTGACTCTAGGCCCAGCTCTTTATCTACCTACCTTCTTTTTCATGATTTACAAAGCACCTTCATCTGATCCTCACAAAACCCATATTAAATGGACAAAATGGGCACGGTACAATTGAGACTTTTAGAGATTAAGTGCCCGAAGCTTCATATCTAGTGAAAATATATGAACTGGGGTTCAAATTCAGGACAACTCTTCTTTCTGTTATACCAGTATTTCAGGTACAAGGCTAGGGAGTCATATATCCGGTTGTATATTGGTTTTGGTATAAGACAATATAGCTATGCCACTTCTTTGAACCTTAATTTCCCTAGCTGTGCAAAGCAGAGGAGAGGAGAAATGTTCAGGGGCTGGAGATAGTTGAATGTTTTTCCATTTTTCAAAAAAATGACAATAAAGTCATCAAACTCTAGGCTGGTAAATTTCACTGATTCCTGGCAAATTTCTAGAATTTCTTATCAAAGGGATGGTTTGTGGACATATAGAAAGGGAATTAGATGGACAGCTATGTGCTCAGTAGATAGAGAGCCAGGCCTGGAGATAGGAGGTTCTGGTTCAAAATCTGGCCTCAGATACTTCCTAGATGTATGACCCTGGGCAAGTCACTTAACCCCAACTTCTTAGCCTTTCCCTCTCTTCTGCCTACTTTTTTGTTTTTAATAACCCTTACCTTCTATTCTAGAATCAATACTGTGTATTGGTTCCAAGGCAGAATTGCCATAAGGACTAGGCAATGGGAGTTAAGTGACTTGCCTAGGGTCACACAGCTAGGAAGTGTCTGAGGCCAGATTTGAACCCAGTACCTCCCATCTCTAGGCCTGGCTTTCAATCCACTGAGCCATTTAGTTGCCCACTTTAGTATTGATTCTAAGACAGAAGGTAAAGTTTAAAAAAAAAAAACCAGAAAGTAAATTAGTGATTATTAGGGTATTATAGAGAACATCATACCAGACTCACTTTATTTCTTTTTGACAGTGTTTCTAAATTGGTAGATCAGGAGGATGTTATATAGTTTACCTGAATTCCAGTAAGATACAGATAATAGGGACAGCTGGGTAGCTCAGTGGAGTGAGAGTCAGGCCTAGAGACAGGAGATCCTAGGTTCAAACTCGGCCTCAGCCACTTCCCAGCTGTGTGACCCTGGGCAAGTCACTTGACCCCCATTGCCCACCCTTACCAATCTTCCACCTATGAGACAATACACTGAAGTACAAGGGTTTAAAAAAAAAAGATACAGATAATATTCTTATAAAAATTGTAAATAATGAGAGTTGAGAAAGAGAATATGTTTTGTGATAATAGATCCGTAATAATAAATATACTATTTTAATCAGGTAATATTTTTACATTATTTAATAATACAATAATTTATGTCAAAGCCAAGGTCTGAAAAGATCATGATGGGATGAATGTAGTAACAGGAAATTTAGCAGAGATAAGTCTCAAGTCCTATATTTGGTTTCAAGAATTCAGCTTCACAAATACAAGATTGGGGGGGTGGGGGTGGGGACCTTGAATAGACAAATAGTCACTTGAAAAAAGTGTCAGTGGACTGCAAACCCAGTCTGAGTCAACAGTGCAACAACGTAGCAGCCAGAAAAGCTAGTGCCATCTTGGGCTTCATTCAGAAAGGCCCAGGGCCCAGAAAGAAGATGGAATGGAATCGGTTGTCTCAGGAAGGCACTGAGCTCCTCCACTAATGTAACTGATCGGCCAGGACCCAGACCTGGGAGCATGAAGCTGCTGGGAAGAGGCTGTTGAGCTTGAACTGAGTGTTCCAGAATGGTATCCTTCCTGATGGTGATGGAGGGGGACAGTGTGCAAGCTTCTGGGGAGGAAAGCACAAGGACCTTAGGCCTCCATTTTTTATACAGATTGGGGAGTTATGGAGAGAAGTTGACTAGCTCCTGGTTGCTTTTGCCTGTTGTTTTTGGTTTCCTTTATTTAAGATCTAATTATCAACATGGTCTGGCCAGATCCAGGCTCTGAAGGCTGAGAACTACTTTCTCCAGGACACCTGCACAGCAGGAGGAAGAGAGTGCCTCAGCATTCGCAAGAGTGTGCTGAGAGGGTCACCAGCAAGGACCAGAAGCCACAAATGGCTTAGAAGAAGCTGGACTGGAAGCCACAGAGAATATCTTAAGAGGCTCAAAGGGGAAAAGAGGAAGAGAAGGGCCCTCTGTTCAAGGAGCAGATGGAATTGGGAGAGGAAGGACTATCAATGTACAGTCCTTTCACAATAGTAGAAGATAACATATATCCCAGGGTAACTCTTTAGACTAGATAAAGTTGGGGAGATAAGATATCAAATAGAGAAAAGTAGGAGACAGTAAATTATGACATTAGTGTTAAAGTTAAAAGCTAGAGTGTTAGTTTCAGGCATTAGGTGCTAGAAGATTACATGAAGGAAACTAATGTATGAAGTGGTTGGAGAAAGTTTCATTGAGGTCAGATTTGTTTATGGTTTTGAAAAATAGGTAGGATTTGAATTCTAGTACTGCCTTACTACCTTTGGGAGAGTCACTGTACCTTGGTGGGCCTCTTGCTGGAAGAACGGCTACTCACAAGCTCTGACAATCCAGCATGGCAGGTTGTCAGAAGGATGGAAATTCCACACTCAGTTTACCCTATGTGACTCTTTTTACAGGGACATTCACTTGCATTGAAATTATTGCAATCAATATCCTTATCCAGCTCAAAGGAGACACAGAAAAACAATACAGGTTCATGGCAAGAACAACCACAGCCATAGACTACCCACTATCCCAAAATAAATCCCTGTACAACCCTCTAGAGTATAGAAATTTCCCCTAGAATCAGCCTAGCAAAAAACCAGCAGTTAGTGAGTTAATGCAAGTTTCTAAAGTTCCCAGCAAGAAAATACCTGGCCTGAGTTTGTTCCCAAACTCCTACAGAACATAGAAACAGTGAAACACAAGGAAATTAAGGCAATGACAAATTAGCACAGATTCACCCTACCAGAACTGTATTCTTAGTGATCCTATAACAGAAAAAACACCATGGGAACAAAACATTGGACCAGATTGATATTATTGTATCTTATTGGATGTAATCAATTACCATAACTATCTCCTTGATTTATGATGAAAATGAAGAATATAACGTAACTATATACATAATATAATTCAGTTAAAATATAATTAACTATTATGCTTAGCTAGGAACTGATGTACCTTATGCATGGCTGAAAAGAATAAGTTCCAACTAAGCCAAGGCTATAATGAATAATTCTTGACAAGCTTGCTTCTTTGTTTAACCACAGTAAGATAATTAGTAAATGTCAATCTTGTGATGTTTCAAAAGTTAATATGTGATTTTGAATGTATGGGAAGAAAAAAACCTGTATGAGATCATAAAGAAAAGAGGGTATAAAAATTAAAATCAGCAGATGGCACGAGAGAGAGAAGGAACAGCCTCTGTAATTTGACTTGCACTCTGGCTGGTTTTCATTTCATTCTTCGCCACACCATCCTACCTCCAGAGACCCAACCAAGCAAAGAGCGGGGCTCTTTGCAGCCTCTGTTTCCTCCTCTGTAAAATGAGGAGCTTAATAGTTTCTCTGAGGTCCCTTCTAGAATGCTTTGCCTCTGTGTGTGTGTGTGTGTGTGTGTGTGTGTGTGTGTGTTTAGACTCTTACTTTCTGTTTTAGAATCAATGCTGTGTGTTGGTTCCAAGGCATAAGGGATAAGCAATGGGGGTTAGGTGGCTTTTGCCCACTTTTGCCCAGGGTTACAGAGGTAGGAAATGTCTGAGACCATATATGATCCCAGGACTTTCCATATTCAGGCCTGGCTCTCTGTCCACTGAGCCACCTAGCTGCCCCTGCCAGTGGTTTTGATAAATGCTTTCTAAGGATAGTAACTCTAGATTAAGCTACAAAGCTGGGAGAGTGGGGAGGAGGCAAAAGATACAGAAGAGCAAAACAGAATTTTGGCCCCTAACATTGGTCTTTTCCATTGTTTGGGGGTTAGCAATAATAATAGCTAACGTTTATATATTGCTATATGCCAGGCATTGGGCTAAAGCTTTACAATGATCATCTCATTTGATTCCCTCAGTAACCTCGGGGAGGTAAGTACTGTTATTATACCAAAAGGAAAATCTTCGTGTTCCAGGAAAGGAGAGGTAAGGTAGGTGGACAAGGCCTTGGGGAGGGCCCCTTCGGGTTCGGGAAGCTGGTTTCTTTAATTAAGTACCAGACATCAGGCAAAAGATTTTTAACACCTTTCCCCATCCTCTAGGACCCCACTAGTAGAGTAAGTGCTTACTGCCTTCTTTTCCTTCTTGAAGAGAAAAACAAAAGGATTCAGCCACCAAAATGCAAGGGTGAATGCAGCACAGTCAGTACTAAAGCAAGCTGAAGGAAGTGCTGCCCAAACCTCGCAGAACATGAAAGATCCGTGTTTGTAAATTCTGAGATTGCATAAGCTTTCAATCACGGGCTGGTGGTTTCTCTCCCGAAACACCGCCCTTCCCTTTTCCCTTTATCTGCATAACCCCGCCTCTCCTCAATAGTAATTGGGCACTCGTTTCATCCCTTTCCTCAGCGGGGGCGGGGCTCCAAAATCTATGCGGGTGGAGGAATAGGGAGGGGAGCTTGCGGGAAGGTGAACGGATTAACAGTTCAGCCTGCCTATCCTCCTCTGA
This sequence comes from Gracilinanus agilis, assembly GCF_016433145.1. Taxonomy (NCBI): domain Eukaryota; kingdom Metazoa; phylum Chordata; class Mammalia; order Didelphimorphia; family Didelphidae; genus Gracilinanus; species Gracilinanus agilis. Next base: position 261,803,644 of record NC_058131.1, read on the forward strand.
GAGACTTCGATTGGCTGTGATGCGGCCGACGCTTCGGAGCCGGGCCCGACGAGTGGCTGGGGGGGCTGTCTTTCAGTGTGGCGGCCGGCCGCACTTCCGCCTCTGTGTCAGTGGGTCCCAGGACTGAGGGGCGGGGGCTGGGGGGGGGTGGGGAAAGTCGCCGCCGGCATCTGGAGGCATCCAGCACAGGTGAGTGCTTCCCTCCCCCTTTCTCTTCAGACCGGAAGGAGACCCTCCCTCCTTCCCTCTTGGGTCTCCAAGGAAAGGCTCCCCCCCCTTAGCAACGGACCTCAGCCGGGCCTGGGGGTGGGGTGGGGGAGTGGGAGATCTACCCAGGGACTCTGGAGACCTCTCCCATTAGGCCTTCGTCCCAGCGGAAGCGGAGGGAGCTCACTGCGGCTCTAAGGCGGGGGTGGTCCAGTCTTGGCCCGCAAGGCTTAAGGACATCTAGGTCCTTGCTGTGGTCGTGGCAGCGCTGCGGGAGGCGCCCCCGGCCCAGGCTTCCCGGGAAGATGGCCCATCCCTCCTCTCTACCCCCAGCTCTTAGCACTAGGGGAGAACTCCCTCCCCGCCCCCCGGGCCGCCCCGTCGTCGGCAGCGCCCGCCCCCAGGGGTGGGGCCTGCGGGCTGTCACAGGCCCCGCAGCGGGGCGCTAGGCCTCATCATCCACCGGGTGCCAGCAGGAGCAGCTCCCCCCACACGAGAATCGGCTCAGAGAACTGCGGGCAGTCCTGTCGCGTCCCCTAACTTTCCTGAAGCGACCCAAGCTCTGAGCCCCGAGAAAACTTTACAAAGGAAGAAGAAAGTTATCTCTGCTCGCTTGGTGGCTTCTTCCTTTACCCCTCCTCATCAACCCGAGTCTTCAACTCTTTCTGGTAATTCTTGGGTTTTTGTTATGATGTCGCTCCTGCCGGGAAGGAGAGAAGTTTTATCTCTTGTTGACTGAGCATGCGTGAAAATCCTGGAAGGTAGAGGCGGGGCTTTTAAATAGGTCTTTTGGATCTGGAGGTGGGGGGCTAAAATAAATTTTGTAAGCTGTATCAGTTATTCTTCTGTTCAAGTTGGTAGCTGCTTATTTCCATTGGGAGTAGCATTACTTCCCTATTGTCGATGTGATTTCATACAAGTTAGAAACCAGTATTCTTGGGTTTTCTACTTCACATTCCTCTTGAGTACTGTCAAGATTAGTCTATGTTATTAATACAAATACTTTAAAGATCACTGAATCATAGACTGTTTAGATGAGAAGAACTGTATTTCTTTTACTTAGTCTTTGTTAGTGATAGACGTTTTAATTTCTTTTGGATAGTAGTTATAATTCACCAACTTTGTCTCTGAAATCCAGTCCATGCATACATCCTAGTCAGTGAATATAATTGAAAAAATTTTTTCTTTCAGAACTTACCTTCTTTACAATATTTACTTTCTGCACAACGATAAAGTATGGAGCATTTTACCTTTACATTTCTTCTTTGAAAGACTGACTTCTTGCTTCTGAACAAGTATAAACTAATTGAGAAAACTTTTTCCATTGTTTAGTAAGAATAAGGGAAATTGTGCCATTTATACTCATTGGTTTAACTTGACCATGAAATGAAATCACCTTTCAAATTTTTCCTAAGGAGATATTGAGGGAGGGAAAACTTGTTCTAAATCATGATTATCTTTAGAAGACTAATTATCAGTTATCTTAAGAAGAATTTCAAAATGCTGAAGGTTGGCTAATCTATCTGATTTTAGGAAGTATGTTTAAATTTCCCCACTTAAATTTCAATCATCAAAAGCAATTATATGCTTAGTATAGTTTTAAAATTTAGGAAATGGCAGATAAACTAAATACAAAATAATTTTATAGTGATTTTCATGTTTTATAATCAGGGATGTTAAAAAGGTAATTGTCATAGGCATACCAATCAACAAGGGACTTATTAAATGCCTACTATGTGCTGGGTACAGCATGTCTTAAGTGCTCAAAGAAAAAGCTAAAACTGTTCCTATCCTCAAGGAGCTTACATTCTTTCAAGGGAAACATCATGTATCCATGTAAGTAAATACAAATTATATACAAAAAAGTAGATACAAGGTAATGGGAAGGGGTTATCTTCCTTTACCCAAACTCTTAGGAAGTAGCTCTTGACCTGATCTTTAAAGGAAACTAGAGATTCGAAGAGGATGAAGTAAGGAAGGAGTGCATTCCAGGCATGAAATAAAGGCACAGATATGGGAGATGGAATGTTGTGTATGAGGCATAGTGAGTAAACCAGTTTGTCTGGAATGTAGAATATGTGAAGGGAAATAATGTATATGTCTGGAATGGTAGGCTGGAGTCAGATTGTGAAGAATTAAAAATGACGGATAGAGGAATTTGTATTTTATTTTAGAGGCAATAGGGAGCTATTTGAATTAGGGAAATGACATGTTCAGACTTTTGCTTTAGAATATCACTTTGGGAACTGTGGAGGATGAATTGGAGGAGAGACACTGGCAACAGGAAGATCAATTTAATAGGTCAGATGAGAGATCTGATGAAAGCCTAAGCTAGAGTCTTGGCCTTGGGAAAAGAGGAGAGGGATATGATAGATGTTATAAAGAAAGAAACAGCAATGTTTGGAAACTGGTTAGATAAAATGGAGAAAGAGAGGGTGAAGATAATAATAACAATAGCTAACATTAATAATAATAATAATAAAAGCTAACAGAGCTTTAAGGTTTGCAAAGAGTTAGGTGGCTCAATGGATTGAATGCTAGTCCTATAGTCAGGAATACCTGAGTGTGACCATAGGCAAGTCACTTAACTTTGTTGGCCTTAGTTTAGCATCTTTGAAATAAGCTGGAGAAGGAAATGGCAAACCACTGCAATATCCTTTCTTAAAAAATGGGGTCATGAAGAAACAGACACAACCAAACAACAACAAATTACATATCTTACCTCATTTGATCAAGGATGACTCAGAGGTTGGGAACCTGAAGTGACTAGAAGGATGATGACCGAAGCAGAGAGGCTAAGAATTGATGAGTGGGTAAAAAATGCTAATTTCACAAGAAACCAAGATTATGTTTACTGATTAATATTCAAAATGAACACTGTATTGGGAGCCATTGGACATTGGAAAATCATTTCACTTTTGAATTTGTTACACATCTATAAAGTTAGATTAATAATATAAAGAGAACAAATTTAGATTAGCCCCTAAAAGCATTTTGGAGACAGAAATGGCATCTAAATTTAAAAAAAATTCTTACCTTCAGTCTAAGTATTGAACCTAAGGCAGAAGAGCAGTAAGGGTTAGGCAAATGAGATTAAGTGACTTGGCCAGGGTCACACAGGTAGGAAGTGTCTGAGGCCAGATTTGAAGCCAGGTCCTCCTGACTCTATCCATTATTCTGAATTTGATATATAGCATAATTATTACTTTCCTTGAATGTTCCTAATTTATGATACATACCTACTTAATTGGAGAGATTTGGGGATGTCGTTAGAAGTTCTGAACTTGGAGTCAGACAGAGGCTTGATTTCTGCCCTTGATACTTATCAACTTTGTGACTATGGAGAGTCTCTTAACTTTTCTCAGTCTCAGGTTCTCCATCTTTGAATTTGGGATAATACCTGTAATACTTAGCTCAAAATGGATTGTTGTGAAGATCAAATAAGATCATATATTTAAAGTATTTTCAAACTATATAAATGCCGTTTGGTAGTACTGTAAGCTGGAACTTCTTTTATAACTTGTCATTAAGTTCATAATAGTTATAACTCAAGACTAAAGTTTCCCTTTCTAAATTTGTCATCTTTAGAAATTTAGGTCTTATTGAATCTTAGAACTTTGTGTAGATCATTGTGAACAAAATATTTTCACTGTTGCCCCTAGGATAAAATAACTTTTGGACTTTTCCTTGTTTACCTTTCCAGACTTAGTTTCACATTGTCTTCCTTCATACACCTTATTTTCTGGTCAAATAGGAGGCCTTCTTGTAGTTCTCTGATCCCAGCATTCCATCATTTACTGTGTTTTGGAACAAATTGTCCTTCATACCAGGGGGATCCTCTCTCCTCATCTGTTTCTTTAGAATTCTTAGCTTTCTTTAAGGTTAACTCAGGTGCTACTTTATTTGGGAGGTCTTTCCTACTCCCCCTGGTTGTAGAGTGCTTACTTCCTCAAATTATATTGTATTCAATCATCTTTTTAAATGATGTTTCAAAAAGATATAAGTATGTTTAGGGCAAGGACTATTTTTTTCCCTTTTGGCTTTGTATCCCTTAGCTTAGCACAGTCCCTTACACTTAGGTTCTTATAAATGCATATCAGATTCATTTGGATCTAGAAGTTTCCTTTGTTAGTTCCAATTTCAGCTTTCCCTGGGGCCCTTTGATATCCCTGAATATACATACCCCTGAATACCCCATCATAGATGCTGAGATCTCTGTGTATAATCTCATTTTTCTCAGCTCTAGTTCTCTCCAGCTTTCTTGCTTCTCTTTAAAGGCCAAATAAAAGTATTATCATCTGGGCAGCTGGGTGGCTCAGTGGATGGAGAGCCAGGTCTAAAGACCTAAGGCCCTGGGTTCAAATGTGGCCTCAAATACTTACTTGCTGTGTGATCCTGGTCAAAACACTTAATCCCAATTGCCTAGCTCGTACCCCTCTTCTTCTTCTTTTTTAAAAACCCTTACCTTCTGTCTTAGAATCAATATTATGCATTGGTTCTAAGGCAGAAGAGTGGTAAGGGCTAGGCAATGGAGGTTAAGTGACTTGTTAAGAGTCACCTAGCTAGGAAAAGTCTGAGGTCAGATTTGAACCCAGGACCTCCCATCTCTGGAACTGGTTCTCAATCCACTGAGCCACCCAGCACCTTACTCCCTCCCGCTTTCTGCCTTAGAACCAATAGAAAGTATTGATTCTAAGGCGGAATGTAAGGGTTTAAAAAAAGAGACTAAATATTTGGTTCTTCACTATCTGGCTCCTTCCTACTTTTCCAGCCTAATTACAATTCACTGCCTTCTACAAATTCTAGGCTTCAATTACATTGGTACTTGGCACTGTCTCCTGACTCATGCTTGCCTTTACTTAGTTGTCTTCCAGATCTAGACTTTGCTCCCTCCTCACTTTTGTCTTTTAGCTTCTGATGTCCTTCAAGACTCATCTCAAATCCCATCTTCTATAGGAAGCTTTTCCTGATCCTCCCTGTTAGTGCCTTCCTTTTGAAATTACTTTTCATATAATATCTATATATCTTATATGTAGTTATTTATAGGTTATCTCTCCCTCTCCACATTAGAATTTGAGCTTCTTGAGATCAGGACAGTGTTTTTACCTTTGTATTCCAGCCATTAGCACAGTGCCTGCAATGTAGTAAGTGATTAATAAATGCTTATTGATTGAAGTCCAGATTATAGTGCCAGTGGAGTACCACAGTATCTTTCCTAGACTATGTACTATTTATGCCTATTATGTAGATATAGGGGAGAGGTAGAGTTGGAAGAGCAATGAAAGTGGAATATATATGTTTTGACAAGTAATGCTATCATTATGTATTCAATTTTGAAAAAAATGTAATAGAGATAAATATTAGTTAGCATGTGTCTTGTTATGCTTTGGAAAAAGGAAAAGTGAGAAATTACATCATTTATTGGTTTTGGCTAATGTAATTCAAATAATGCTCATATAATACTTGAATGTTTGCAAAGAACTTTCTTTGTCATAATCCTGGATAGAGCTATTCCCCAGTACATAAATGGTCAAAAAATAAGAATAGGAAATTTTCAAAGGAAGAAATCTAAACTATCAACAGCTGTATAAAAAAAATACTACAAATCTAATAAAAATGCACATTTCTAATAATAGAAATGCAAATTTTAGAAAAATGAAGCTATACCTGAAACCCATTAGCTGAAGATACTAATGTACAGTTGGTAGAATCATGAATTTTTTTTGTCCCCAAAGTCACTAAGATATGCAAAGCTTTTGACTTTACTGATAACTACTACCAAGGCTTATACTTTAAAGAAATAAAAAAAAAGAATGTGTCAAAAGAGGAAAATGACAGTTGTTGGAAGGGCTGTGTTAGCACAGGTACACTAAAGTGTATTTGGTGGAATTAGTTGTTGTCCCTAAAGTCACTTAAGAAAAGTACCTATCTGTACAAAAATATAGCAGTACTTTTTACCTTTTTTATTTATTTTTTAAAATTTCGGGCTTAACTTATATAATTATCCCTTAAAAGGGCTTTTCTACATACATAGTAGAACAGAAAAAGCTTGCATATGGAACTGTGAATCTAGTATGTATAGCTTGATTTTCTTTTTAAATAAATGTTAATATAGCTCAAACCTGGTTGACTTTTACCTCTAATTCTTTCTGGCCTTATTTCTGTCTTATTCTATGTATTTCTAAAAATATGCTTTCCCCCCCCTTTCCTTGTTTCCCTTCTTTCCTTCTTTCTCAATATCCCTCGTTCATTTCTTCTTCCCTCCTATCCCTTCCATTCTACCTTCCAAATTGGGAGAAAAAAAACCAAAAACCCATGTAACAAATACAGTAAAAGCAAATTTCTTCATTTCTTATGGCCAGAAAATGTCTTAATCTGCATCTTGAGTTAATCATGTCTGCCAGTAGTAGATAACATCTTTTATCCACAGTCCATAGGAATCAGGATTGGTCATTGCATTAATTATATATTTTAAGGCTTCCAAGGTTTTCTTTACAGTGTTGGTATTATTTTATAAATTGTTTTTCCAGTTTTGGTCACTTCACCCCATACCAGTTCATTCAGGTTTTTCTGATTTTCTCTGAAATCATCCCTTTTGCCATTTTTTTTCCCTTTACAGAGTAGTAGTGTTATATTACATTCATATACTATAATTTGTTTAGCCATTTTTCCAGTTGATGGATACTTCCTTAGTTTTCAGTTCTTTGCTATATAGAAAATAGTTTTTATAGCAGCATGCATATGAACTGATTTTTTTCCCCCAAAACAATTTATATAACAGCATCTACTTGAACTGATGAGGTAACAAAATGATTTGATGGATAGGGTGCTTGGCCTGGAGAAAGAAGACCTGAGTTCAAATCCAGCCTTAGACATTGACTAGTTCTGTGACCTTTGGCAAGCCAGTTGACTTCTTGTTTGCCTTAATCCACTGGAGTAGGAAATGGCAAACCACTCCAGTATCTTTGCCAAGAAAATCCCATAGCGGGTCATGAAGAGTTGGACACAACTGAAATGAATGAACAATGGTATGAACTGAAGTGAACAGAATTGGGAGAATGACTAAAACACTATAAGGAAAAATAACTTGAATAACTTAAGAACTCTAGTCAGTGCAGTAACCAACATGATTCCTAAATCTTAGAAAGAAATATGTTAATCACTTTCTGACAGAATGGTGATAAATTTGAGATGCAGATTGAGACATTTTCAGATATAGCCAATATAAAATTTTGTTTTACATGACCATTCTTATTTGCTTTATGAGAGAGTTTTTTTAATTAGGAGTTATGGGAAGGTTTGGGATGGCAATGCCACAAAAAGAAGAAAAAAAGATTGTTGAAATATTTTTAAAACTTGTACAGAAGTAAAGAGGAGGAAGTTCAGATTGAGATATACAAGCAAGACAGCTTTGAAAGAAATGTTTTGAATTTGGTGTTTGGCAAATTCAGAGTGGCACATAATCTGGAACTGTTTGTCTAACACCTCCACTCTCACTGAAAAACTCTGTCCCCAGACGGTGACTGCTACTTCTTTCCTCAGAATCCCCTAGTTTCAGGGGTTTCTAGGAGGGGGGGGGCATCTTTTTTATGCTATAGCTCATAAATCCTCACTGGGTTGCTTCCCCCATTGATTATCAGTTCATAATAATTAGCCATATTTAATTAAATTTTTGAAATGGTATTTACTAAAATGGAATAGTGAAGAGAATTTATACAAAACATTCCCCCAGGGGGCAGCTGGGTAGCTCAGTGGATTGAGAGCCAGGCCTAGAGACGGGAGGTCCTAGGTTCAAATGTGGCCTCAGACACTTCCTAGCTGTGTGATCCTGGGCAAGTCACTTGACCCCCATTGCCTACCCTTACTACTCTTCTGTCTTGGAGCCAATATGCAGTATTGACTCCAAGACAGAAAATAAGCGTTTAAAAATATATATATATAAAAACATTCCCCCAAACTGGGGGCACCATCCCACAAATATATAGAGTCCAAGGGAACATGGGCTCAAACTTAGAGCACGTGTGGCAAAAGGGCTTATCTAGCTGCTGGAAGTCCTTTTGTTGGAAGCCTTTTTCTCCTCTTTGTGGGGCATCTATGAAGTTCTCTTAAAGCATGCTCTAGATTTCTTATGGGTTCCTTGTAGGGTTTTGAAGCTGCCTTTCCCCAGTATGTCTATCTTGTCCTTAGTTCCTGATGAAGGTACTGACATGATGCTACAACACCAATGGGCAGTCTAAAATTTAGACCTTTGAAAGTTTGTAGTCATGTTCTCTTCAAGGATAGGGATGAGGGAAAAAAGACACAGACTCTTTTGTCTCTCTCACCTAGAGCTTTCCTCTTTTCCTTATACCATATGACAGGAATTGGACTGGAACTGCTCTCTCTTCTAACTTGTCAAACACCTAAATGCTTGGGTCTAAACTGACTTACTATGTTCTAGAAGATCTACCAGGCATAACAGGGCATTTTTAATATCTCAGATTCAATATAAATGTTCTCATTTGATATCAGGGATCGAGTATTTTATCATTTTAAGTAGGATAGAGTTTAGTGATTGACTCAGATGACCCTTGCATAGCAATAATAACAGTGTGAAATAAGTAGCATAAGTATTGTTTCCCCTTTTTTAAAGATGATGCATTTGAGTCTCTCAGAGATGGTAGGTAATTTGCCTATGGTCAGACAGTAAACTTCTGATATGGGACTTAATCTCAAGTCCTTTGATTCCAGATCCACTACTTTTTACCCCATGCCAGTTAGATTAAATACTGTGGTATAGTGGAAGGAATACTGGATTTGGAGTAAGAGGACCAGGATCCCAATTCTGTAACCCTGCTACTTGTCATCAAACTTGGGAAAAGGACTTACTTTTCTCCTCTATAAATGAAAGGGTTGGAATAGATCAGGGTTTCTTAACCTGGTGTCCATTAACTTTTTTTAAAAATTAATAACTGTTAGTTAATTTGACTCTAGTTTGGTTTCCTTTATAATCCCATATATTTTATTTTATGGATTTAAAAACATTTTACTGAGAAAGAGTCCATAGACTTTCCCAGACTGTCAAAGGAGGCCATGACACAGAAAAAGTTAAAAACTCCTGAATTAGATGTCCTTTAAAGTTCCTTCCAGATCTAGAATGTTATGATTCTGTGAAGATATTATTGATTGTATTTAACAATTTAGTGAGTTATATTTAAAACATTTTCCCAGGAAGGATATGTATTCTTGACTCTTCTCCCAGTGCCCAGTCAGAAAACTTACTAGTTTTAATTCAATTAATTCAAGCATTTACTGAATATATACTATGTATAGGCACTGAGACTCAGATACTTGTTAGGAGAAAATTAACAAATTCTATATCATATTCCATTGATTTCTTTTTATTATATAAAGAAAAAAATTTAGAAGTATTTCAATATAAATATTAGTTTAGAAAGTACTTTGTGGTCTGATCAAGTTGAGGAAACCAAAGCCTGAGATTAAGTAACTTTTCTATGTGGTAGTGGAGGTAACAAGATTTGAACTCAGATTTTCTGGCTTCATATCTTATAATCTTCGATGTATGATAATACAAAATTTAGCATTCTTTGAAAATTATTCCTGTAATCTGTTTAATTTTCTTTGATAATCATTTGATAATTTAAAAAATAATTCCATTATGATAGTCTCTGTATTCCTAAAAAATTATTAAATCTTAAATTTAAAAAATACCTATATATGTGTTAAAAACATACAAGGAATCCATCCTCTGAGGGATTAGAAAATATGAGTATTTAAACAAGAAAGCTCTTTATTTTTAATTAAAAAAATTTTTCATTTTGAATATTTTCCCATAGTTACATATTTCATATTCTTTCCCTCTCCCCTAAACCCCCTTAGCCCCCCTTAGCTGACGCACAATTCTACTGGGTTTTACATGCCTCATTGATCAAGACCCAATTCCATATTATTGATAGTTGGACTAGTGTTATTGTTTAGTGTCTACATCCCCAATAATATCGCCATCAGCCCATGTATTTAAGCAGTTGTTTTTCCTCCCAAAGTTCTGCCTCTGAATGTGACTAGTTTTCTTTCTCATCCAGCCTTGCTCTGGATCCTTGCATTGCTGCTAGTAGAGAAGTCCGTTATGTTTGATTGTACCACAGTGTATCCGTCTCTGTGTACAATGTTCTCCTGGATCTGCTCCTTTCACTCTGCATCAATTCCTGGAGGTCATTCCAGTTCACATGGAATTCCTCCATTTCTCTATTCCTTTGAGCACAATAGTATTCTATCATCAACAGATACCACAATTTGTTCAGCCATTCCCCAATCGAAGGACATTCTCTCATTTTCCAAATTTTTTGCCACCACAAAGCGCGGCTATAAATATTTTTGTACAAATCTTTTTCCTTGTTATATCTTTGGGATATAAACCAAACAGTGCTATGTATGGATCAAAAGGCATATAGTCTTTTAAAGCCCTTTGAGCATAGTTCCAAATTGCCATCCAGAATGGTTGGATCAGTTCACAAGTCCATCAGCAGTGCATTAATGTCCCAATTTTGCCACATCCCCTCCAACATTCATTACTCTCCCTTGTTGTCATTTTAGCCAATCTGCTAGGTGTGAGGTGATACTTCAAAGTTGTTTTGATTTGCATTTCTCTAATTATTAGAGATTTAGCACACTTTCTCATGTGCTTATTGATAGTTTTGATTTCTTTATCTGAAAATTGCCTATTCATGTCCCTTGCCCATTTATCGATTGGGGGATGGCTTGTTTTTTTGTACAATTGATTTAGCTCCTTGTATATTTGATTAATTAGATTTTTTGTCTGAATTTTTTTTCATAAAGATTTTTTTCCCAATTTGTTGCTTCCATTCTGATTTTGGTAGCATTGGTTTTGTCTGTACAAAGACTTTTTAGTTTTTATTTTTAATTTCTTACAAGCTAATGTTTTGAAATTTTTATTACAGTGAGACTGATAAAGAATTAATTTGGTTATCTAACAAGGAAATACATTCTTTTGGGAATATCAAATAAATGTGAGCTGCTTTAACTGGGAAAGTTTGGATAAAAGGAAGCAGGAGAACTTACACTGAAGAATTCCTTAGGAATCATAGGAAAAGCTAAAAGGAAACTTAACTAGTCCAAATCCCTCATTTTGCAAATGAGAATAATAGTTCACTAATGTTAAATTTACAGTTGTCGCTCGCTATATTCCAGTTCACTTATCATGGCTTCACTGTATTGCAGGTTTAAAAAAAAAATCTAATTCTGTATCACAGAATTTTTGCTTTTGGGGGATTTTTGCGGCACAAAATGAAAGGTGACCAACCCCAGCAGTGTGTTCTGTATCCTGGAGGGTCTCTGGAACATAACTCCCATGCAGTAGTGAGGGATCACTGTAATTTAAACTTTGAAGTATTTGATTTTTAATTTTTTTCCCCTTGCAAAGTGGTGAAATTGTCTGGGCAAATAATACACTTGCCATTAGGTAAACAGAATATTATCTACTTCTCATGGTAAAAATTCAAGTACAGTTAGCATGTGTCAGGGGGTAAAATAGAAATAGATAAGTATTTTTTACATCTTAGTCTTTATTTCCTGAAACCTCCTTTCAATATGATATATTTACAAGAATGAATTTTCTTGTTACTTTCTCCAGTGGAAAAGTCATCTATCATGAGATAATAGATCTGAAATGTCTAGTTCAGATATAATGAGATTTAAGCTCTGTATTTTCAACTTTGCATTTAATGCTTTGAAAATAGGAAAAATTATTGTTATCTATAATTTGGGACTGTTGTTTGGGCTTTCTAATCTGTCATTTGGAGCATTTCTTTTTACTTTGAAGATAATACTTTTAGAACTAAAGTCTGGAATGAAAACAGTAAAGGAATCAATCTTAAGACATGAAATTTTGAAGTTGAACTTGAAAACTGTCTTTCCAACAAGTATTGAACTTGATTCCTACCTCATTAGTACATGTGGGACAACAGCATTAAGGTCAGTTTAGAAACGCTGAAAAAAAAAGTTCATTTTAGAAGCAGCAAAGATGGGAAGTCTATGAAGTAGGTTTGTGTCCTATTCCAAAAATTTTAAATAAGGTTATTAAAATTTAGGGAGTACTTTTAAAAAAGAACATAAGCTTTTTGAGGGCATGATATTTTTTAGTTAAGTTGAGAGTTATATGCATTTGGCAATTAAATTTGTTTGTTTTGACTTGTGAGACTTTATTTTTAAAAATATTACACAGCATGTGTCTTAATAATAGGATTTAAAAATACAAATTGTGCCTGCTTTAAATCCTGTGCACTTAATATGTTTTTTAAGTAAGTATTCTCTATTCCTTCCCTAGAATGGTGTTGTCAATAGCAATCCCATCCACTTACGACATGATTAAAATTCTTTTTTTTAAATTAAAACTTTTTTTAGTACCAAAATGATGAATGCATTGTATTTTCATCATTCTTCTAAGACATTGTGGGTCAGTGATTGAGTGTTAATTCAGAGAAATATTACTACCTAACAAAAGTTTATATTGTAATAAATGTAGAATATCGTAGTATAAATATCTTTTTCTTTTAAAAAATAATATGTCACTCTCACTACCCCACACTCTTGCTGAACAAATTTTAAAAAATTAAACAAATTAAAAAATAAACCCCTCAATACATAGCTATCTAGTCTGGTAAAAACTGATTCCTATATTGGTCATGTCTGAAAATATACTTCTTTTTGCATTTTAAATCCATCAAGTGAGTGGCATATTTCATCTTCATTCTTTTGGATTCATGGTTCATTATGATGTCGTTCAGCACTATAAAGTCTTTCAAATCTGTTTTTCTTTATAAAAGTGTTATTGTGTAATTTAGTCTCTTAGTTCTGCTCATTGTTTCTGTATCACTTCATAGAGACCTTCCCTACTTCCCCTAAAACTGTCCATCTTATCATTTCTGTAATTTAATAAACAGTTCTTAACACTATGTACAAGACTTTGTTAAGTGCTTAGTGTGATAGCTATACACTCATATGGATATGTATCATACATATTTATATATGTGTATCATATATATGCAATAGAAGATTTTTCAAAGGGAATATTTACTTCAAAAAGTATAATCAAATATACAAACTTATTCCCTCAACATGTGGAAGGCATAATTATTTTCCTTCCCCTGTACCACGTTGCTGTCTGGAGAGGGGAAAGTGATTAGATTTATAGCTTAGCCAGGTTTCCATAGAACATGGTCCCAGATCCAAATTCCCCTTCGGGAATGAGTCTCAGGCGCCCTACTTCTTAGGGGTTCCATGCTGGCCTGGCTAGTTGTACCACCCTGACTACCTCCTTCACTGGCTCCTAGGTCACCTGTGGCTCAAACTCTCAGTCCCTGTAGATCACCTTCAGCATCTGAAACAGAGGAGGACATAGAACACAGAACAAGACCAAATATTTTCAGGCTCAATTCTTGGGGCCAGAGTTAAAGAAGTGGAGCAGAGGAAGGAAGTTTTTCCTCTCTACATTGGGCTCACATTGAAAATGAGAGCCAGCACCTTAATCTCACCCATTTTAACTATGTAGGCCACCAAACAAAGGAGGCTATGCTATTCATGAGGTAGGGTATGTAGTTATTGTTGTTATTCTTTTGTATCTGACTCCTAGACCATAATATAACAAGCCCTTCCTTCCCCCTCTGTCTCCTGAAGTCTCCCCAAGTTCATGTTTGTTACTTCCCTGACACTATCTATCCATCTTATCCTCTGCTGTCCTCTTCCCCTTTTGCCTTCAATCTTTCCTGACTTGAGGATCTTTTCCAATGAATCCTATCTTTTTGTTATGTGGCCAGAGTACTTTACCTTCAGTATTTGGCCTTCCAAAGAGTAGTCTGAATTAATTTCTTTAAATATTGACTGGTTTGATATCCTTGCTGTCCAAGGGACTCTCAAAAGTTATCTCCAGTACTATAATTTGAAAATGTCAATTTTGTGATATTCAACTTTCCTTATAATCCAATTCTACTAAAAAAAACCTCATAGCTTTGACTATATGGAGCTTTGTTGTCAAAAGAATATCTCTGCCTTGTAGTTTACTGTCCATATTTACCATAGCTTTCCTTTCAAGAGTACATATCTTTTAATTTCATGGCTGCAGTTGTTGTCTGCAGTGATCTTTGAGCCCAAGAATATAGAATCTGACACTGCTACCATTTCTTCTCCCCCTGTTTGCCAGGAAGTGATAGGACCAGTTGCCATGATCTTAGTTTTTTGATGTTAAACTTTAAACCAGCTTTTATATTCTCCTCTTTGACCCTCTTCAAGAGATTTCTTAATTCTTCACTTTCTGCCATCAGAGGGGTATCATTTGCATATGTGAGATTGTTGAAATTTCTCCCAGCAATCTTAATTCTGGCTTTTGATTCAGCCAGCCTGGCATTTTGCATGATGTACTCTACATATAAGTTAAACAAATAAGATAATAATAAGCAACCTTGTCATGTTCCTGTCCCTTAAGATATTAAACCAATCAGGTGTTTCATGTTTGGTTCTAATTGTTGCTTGTTGGCCCATAATACAGGTTCCTTAGGTAAGATCCAAGTAAGATGATCTGTTACTCCCATTTCTTTGAGGACTTGCCACATTTTGTTGTGATTCAAACAATCAAAGGCTTTAGTGTAGCCAATGAAGCAGAAGTAGATGCTTTTCTGAAACTTTCTTGCTTTCTCCATAATCTAGTGAATGTTAGTAATTTGGTTATTGGTTCTTCTGCCTCTTAAAAAACCAGCTTATTCTACTATTTCTTGGTTCATATGTTGCTTAAGCCTACCTTGCAGAATATTAAGCAAAAACCTTGCGGGTGTGTGAAATGATTCCAGACCTGGCACTCTATCCGCTGTGCTACCCACCTACCCCCTTCTCTGTTACTTTAGAGAGCAATACTATCCTCCAAGCCCCTCAGGCCCATAGCCTAGCTGCCATCTTCTGCTACTCTTTGTTTTCACCCCTTCATCCCTTCTAATTCCAGTTTCCCAGGACCTTTGCAACATCTCTCAAATAGGCTTTTATCTCTCCTCCGATACTGCCACCACTCCAGTGCAAATCCTTATCACCTCATGCCTGGATTATTGCAAGATTACCTCAAATCTCTCCTCACTCCAGTCCATTCTCCATTCAGCTACCAAAGTAATTTTCCTAAAGCACAAGTCTAAACATGCCACTGTCCTACTCAGTAAATTTTAATGACTACCTTTCACTTTCAGGATCAAATACAAAATCTTCTGTTTGGTGTTCAAAACCCTTCATGACCCTCACCTCCAACTCCCAAGGCATCTTTCTAGTATTATTCTTATATCTATCTTCTCACCATGTATTTTTCAATCCTGTGACACTGGCCTTCTTGTTGTTAAGTGAACAAGATACTTCATCTCTGCTCTGGGCATTTTCTCTGGCCATTGTCCATACTTGGAATTCTCTTCTTCCTCACCTCTGCTTACTGTCTAACTTGGTTTACTTTAAATCCCAACTAACATCCCATCTTCTGCAGGAAAACTTTTCCAACTCTTCTTAATTCTAGTGCCTTTCTTTTGTTAATTATTTCTTTTTTTGCATATATATTTTTAATACATATTTGTCTGTTGTCTCCCTCATTAGATTGTGAGCTCCTTGAGGGCAGGGACTGGCCAAGTAGGGTGGCAAGGAAGGGATTAATTCAAGAAGTATTGCAGATCACAAGATCATAGATGACTAGAATTCATTCAGCTAGACCAAATTCACTGGAGATGAGAGGGAAGAAACCAAGATATGGGGGTCATTAAGAAGAAAGAGGGTATCATAAATAGAAACAGAAATTTGCGAGTGTATGAGAGTAATTTCTGGAGATATTGAATTTAAGGCGATAGTAGTTGTGCAGATATAAAACTCACTGTTAGAAATATAGGATTGGCTCTGGGGAAAGGTTGGGTAAGAGGATAGATTTAGGACTCCTCATCATAAAAAAGATGACTGAAGCCAATGACTCTCATGAAAACTAATGAGCATCAGTGAGACAACCAAGAAAGAGAGTTGAGGTGGTGGAGGTTGTAAGAAATAGAGGGAAAGAGGACAAAGGACGGAACCCAGGGTACATTCAAATTAAAAGGAGGGAGGAGAATGAGACAGGTATAAGTCAAAGAGGAAAGAGAACCATGTTATGTGGAATCCAGAAAGATGAGATGTTGCTGATAAGTTGAGGAAGATGAGTACAGAAAAGAAAAGGACATTTAATTTAGTGAAAAGATCATTAGTAAGCATAAAGAATCATTTCAGAAGGGTTGTAGGGATAAAAACCTGATTTCTAGGGGTTGAGAGATTAGTAGCAAGGAAATGGAAGTAAGGAATGTATGATTTCTTTAGAATTTAGTAAACATTGTTATATACAAAGTACTGTACTTGGCATTGAGGATACAAGGAGGAAAAAATGAACAATCTCTGCTCTCAGAGAACAAATTCTTTTAGGGGAGAGAATATGTATATATATAAGTAAATAGTGAATAAATGAAAGGCTACTTAAATATAAGTTGTAAGAAAATCAACAGTGAAAAGATGTGGAGAGAGAAGTTTATAGCTTGAAGAGGTAGCAAGGTTAAAGAAAGGTTTTATTTTATTTTATTTTGTTTTGTTTTTAGTATATGGGACACCTGCGTGTATTTGTAGGTAGAGAGGAAGGAACCAGTAGACACAAAAACATCGAAGATGCTTGAGTCAGGAAAAGCACACAAATTCTTGACTTTTTTTTTGTCTCTAAAATATATCATTATTCACATCAGAATTACCATATTTCATTTAAATTTGAGTCCTTTATTGATTGCTGTTGTTATTTTCAAACTTTTCAGAACGTAAGTCTTTTTTTTTTTTAAACTTAAGCCAAAGTGCTTTGGAAACCTTAAACAGCTATGAAATATTAACTACTATTATTATTTTCATCCAATCTGCAGTGTATGTAAAATAAATTTTAAAAATTATTGACCATGGAAATACATGAATCTTTGGAATGAAGTATTTTTGGTTGTTTTTTTTTCTGGACATCATAGATATAACATGTTCAGTTGTTAATTTTGCATCTCTACTCAATTATTACCTTTGCAGAATTTTTGCATAATTAGCTCTGTGGAATTATTGTGTCATGGCAGCTCTTAATGGCTCTGAGGCGCATTTGGTAGTCTAATTTAAGTTCAGGACATAACTTAGACATGTACTGTAGAGCACCTGACTACATCTGTTCTCTTTTAATGTACATTTAATAATGACAATTTAAAATGAATGCTTCATTAAAAATGATTCACTGATGAATATTAATAATTGTTATGATGCTTGTATCAGGGCCCTACCCCAGTTCAGACACTTAGCTAGGACTCTTTGAAAAGTCATACAATTAATATACTTTGAATGAGAACTTAATAATAATATAAATGTCACTGTCACAGAATCGAGTTGAGCAACCTGAATAAGTCAATAAAACCAATAGGAAAAACTATCTGTGAGGTATTTATGCTTTTTGACTTGAAAAGCAAGCAGAGTAATTCTCACTTCGGAAAGATTTTATTTTTTTCTCCTTGAATCAGGTCAGAGCACTGTGCCTAGCACATTGTAGGTACTTAAAAAAATGGTTGTTGAATGAGGGCTAATAGTACTAATGATCCTGAATGACCTTGTGATAATAGGAAGTTACCTCAAATCTCTAGGACTCAATTTCTTCATCTATAAAATTACTCAAATTGACTATCATATTTAAGATCTCTTCTAGTTCCAAATCTCTGATCCTAAGTGAAGTCCTTTGTAGCCTTAAAAATAACTAAAAGAAACTAGAAATCCTTTTTTGTTTAAATACTAGAAATTGTTAGTCTGTAGATTTGGGTTCATGTTGATAGTCTGGAGATTTATTCAATTTCCAGTTATCAGAATAAGTATAGCATGAGCAATAAAATAGTTACATTTCTTCTAAGGGCAACATTAAGCATGGAAAATAATACATTATGCATATAATGTTATCAAATTAAAAAGGAAAATTGGATAGTAGAAAATTGAATACCTCAATTTAACAGTGCTAAGCTAAGCTTTGTACCTTTTCCAGTACATCACAATGTTCACCACACCTTAATGAACATTGATTTGATTACTAAGTAGAAAGGCAAAAAGCAGAAGAGTGATCAGGAAAGGCTTTTAGGGTTTTATAATAAACAACCAAAAATTACATCTACTCCAAGTTGTTGGAGGATACTACTCTTAGGGAATGCTACTGATAATTTTTCTGAATGTTCTGGTTGTTGGCAGACTGGTGTCCCACTGAACAGTATTCTTGTTCAGTTAGCCTTTTCAGAATAGAATATATGCCTTCAGTTACCTTTTGGGTGTTGGGGTATTCTGGTATCACAACCTTCACCCATACATTATCATGTATGGAGTGGACAAAATGCTTTTATTAAGTAATTACACTGTGCTAAATGCAGGGAATCCAAATACAAAAGTGAAACAATTCTTGCATCCTAAGAAAGAGACAGCACATCCAGGGAAGTAACATCTGAGGAAGAATATTTTGGTTTGGAAAGTCACAGGGTTGAAGAGTAGAGCCATAGGGGAGTGGATTATCAAAACTTTTTCAGTTGTATTAGCAGTATTGTTTTGATTATGGTTACAGAGAGGGAAATATGGAGCAGGATGGACCCCAGTTAGAAAACTGGTGGGGCAGAGAGTGAAATATGGCTGGAGCTGGTCCAGATATAGTGGACCATGAGAGGCACTCATTATGAGAGCAATACAGACTACAGTGGGAGTTCTCTTCTCTTCCAGTCTATAAAGTAGAGCATGATAATTTGCTTTATTATTAATAATAGTAGTAGCAGCAGTAATATATTACATTTATGTAGCTTTTAACACTTTACATATAATATACTATAAATTAAAGCTAAACTTGCATATCTTATTCCTCCTCTCTAACCTCAGTCCCCTCAATCTCACAGTGCTAAGCTAAGCTTTGTACCTTTTCCAGTGCATAACCTAGTATACCACACAGAGTAGGGCCTTAATAGACATTGATTTGATTATTAAGTGGCCCCAGTCTTCTCTTTCTTCCTGCTAATATATATATATTTTTTGGCCTTTGAAAACAACAACAAAAGAATCACCTTTCCTTAGTAGTTCCTGAAGTGATGAAGGAGCAGAAGGAAGAGCCTAGTCATTTTGGTTGCATTGATTAAAAAAATTCCTGAGTGAAGTAATTCCTCATTTTACAAGAGAGGAAGAAAAATGACTTGCCTGAGGTGATAAGACTAGCAAGTAGCTGAACTGGTTTTCTAAATTCAAGTCTATTATACTTTGTGCTCTGACTACATTGCTTCTTTTTTTTTTTTTTATGCCAAAGAGTATAAATAGAATTAGAAGCAAGAGATTAAATAGAATTTAAAACATCTAGTTTTACTAGTTATGGATTGGCTTGAGCTGTTGAGTTATAAGTGTTTGTCTCAGATCCTTGATATGTGTGGTAACGTTACCAAAAGATATGTTTCTGGTTCCGAAGCAGTCTCTCACAACTATCAGCAGCAATATTGAATATTTTTTCATGCATGGAAGTAGTAGCCTGGTAATGAATGAATTTCTTCTTTTCACCATCTTTGACTTCATTTTTTATATCCTAGTTGGCCTCCCACCCTTATATTATCTTCTGACTAATATGCAATTACAAGGTGACTCTTGTCCCCAACTTAATACAGTTCAGACATATTTTGATGGTAGTACTTTGACTTTTGATGACTGATTAAAGAGGATATATAAGAAGGATGAGAGAATAGCTTTTTACAGGATTTTATGTATGTTTGTTTTCCCTGCCTTATATCTTTCTATAAGCAAAGCACCCTGGGCAACCATTGTAGGAATATTGTTAAAAAGTTTTTTTTTTAAGTACTAGTTTTGGTATTTGTCCTTCTTCAATATTAGAAAATAATTGAATTTCATTTAAACAGTGATGTGTAAAAGAGCTCACATTTACTTTTTCATATTTGTAAATTGTAATGAAGTTTGTTTTTTTAAAACGGGTTTTAGATGGTCTTTGTTAATTTAACAATTAAATAAAAATAAAATATATATGAGAATTGCTAATTGACTACTTTAAACAGGAATGTTTGACTCTTAGGTCCTTATTATGAATCTGAGTCATAATTAGGGGCTATAAGACCTATACTGTATTTCTTAAATTACTACTATTCACCAGCAGGGGTTAAATTCAAACAATCCTTTACCTAATTCAGCAAGTCTTTGGAAGATAGCCTTGATTCATGCTGGCAGGCAGTATGGTAAAAATTGTGTGGTAATGCTAATAGCAAACTGAGAGGTGTAGCTAATCCTAATTTACTTGAATGATACATTAAGGACTGCAAAAGAATACTGAACTAGTTATATAATGAAATTTGAAGGGAAATACTTGTGTTTAAAGAAACAGAAATAATATGGGGCAAGGTGTTTTAACTAAAAAAAACAACAAAACAAAAACCTTAGGTTTTTAGTGAACTGTAGTGAATCTATATAAGGCAAAAGTGTGTCATGCTAGCCTCTATAAACTGGTACTATCTTAGTCTGCATTAGTAAGGTAAGGTGTTTAGGACTACGGAGGTGAGGGTCCTAATGTGCTCTGCCTCTCCTTTGCCCAGAACACAGAATATTGAGTTCAGTTTTAGGAGTCACATTTTAGGAAGGAAAATGACAGATTGATGGGTGTTTTGTAAGCAATGGGGGCGGGTAGGCCAGCGATACCTTGCTGATATCTGGGGGTCCTGTGAGGGTCCACAAAATCCTTGTTGGGGTAAGAAGATGACGAGGATTATAAGAAAGATGGAATCAGGTGGACCAGAGATGCTGATGGCAATCAATGGTAACTTTATTGGGAGTGGTGAGGATTTTTATAACCAGCTAGTTTCTACCCAAACTTTTTCATACTCATAATGGTTACAGACAATATTTACGTGGTAACAAGTAATGGTTAACAGAACACCTTGAGAATCACAATGCAACCTGTCATAATAATGATTTATTGGATATATTTTGCACTGGGTTTGGAGGATCTGGGGGTATCCATAGGATGTAGGAAAACATGCAAGATGACATCTTCCTACTAGAGTTTCCAGGGATATAGGATACAAACACCCCTAGATAGAATAGGAGAGAAGGTGGAAGAATGTGGCTGGGTACTTTCTAGTTGAGGATCTTTGAATCTTTTACTCAGGGGACTCATCAGTGTTTGAAGAAGGGTATCTGGAAGGGCAAAAGGCTTCAAGATTGTGTCACATGAGAACCAGTTGAAGGAATTGGGGATATTTATTTTTTTAATTTAAGTTATTATTTTTTAATTTATTTTGGGGGGTTATACATTTATTATCACACAAAACATTTTCTTATTATTCATTTTTTAAAGTGAATAATCTTACAAAACCAAAACCCCAAATCATATAGCTAAGTAGACAAGTGATAAATTGTATGTTTTCATCTTCATTTCTACTCCAACAGTTCTTTCTCTAGAGTTGGATAGCATTCTTTGTCATGTCCCTCAGAAATGTCCTATATCATTGTATTGCTTTTAGTATCAAAGTCTATCACATTTGATCATTCCACAATATTACAGTTATTGTGTATAATGTTCTCCTGGTTCTGCTTATTTTACTCTGCATCAGTTCACATAGGTTTTTCCAGTTCTGCCTGAAATCAACCTGCATGAATAGTATGCCATCATCATATACCACAATTTGTTCAACCCTTCCCCAAATGAGGGATATCCCTTTAGTTTCCAATTCTTTGCCACCACAAAAAGCACAGCTATATATATTTTTGTACAAACAAGTCATTCCCCCCACCTTTTTTAAAATCTTTTTGGGTTACAGACCTAGTTACTGGACCAAAAGGTATGCATTCTTTTATAGCCCTTTGGGCATAATTCCAAATTGCCCTTCAAAATGATTGGACCAACTCATAACTCCACCAGCAATGCATTAGTGTCCCAATTTTACCATGTTCCCTCCAACATTTATTATTTTTGTCACATTGGCCAGTCTGATAGATGTGAGGTGGTACCTCAAGAGTTGTTTTAATTTGCATTTCTCTAATTAAGAGGGATGTAGAACATTTTTATATTCTTAGTAATAGCTTTGATTTCTTCATCTGAAAATTTCCTATTCATATCTTTTGACCATTTATCAACTGGGGAATGACTTAGATTCTTATAATTTTGACTTAGTTCTTTATGTATTTGAGAAATGAGACATTTATCAGAGAAATTTGTTTCCCCCCAGTTTGTTGCTTCCTTTCTAAACTTGGTTGCATTGATTTTGTTTGTACAAAACCTTTTAAATTTAATATAATCAAAACTATTTATTTTACATCTTATAATGTTCTCTATCTCATTTGGTACTGCTAGGCCCCATTCATCACATTTTTTTTTTCATTAATTCCCTTGTGTAAGAAATTTAATTTAAGGGTTTGACTTTTGATAGTTTTTATTTACAAAGAGGTAGAAAGAGTGAAAGTTGAGAAATGTAAGAAGAGAATAGAGAAAATATCTGGCCTGTCACACTAAGTATTGCTCTGGTGTCCGGCTCAGCCTTGGCAGGGTTTGTTAACCCTCCACCAGAGAATCTGGTGATGTCGTATACAAAGGTTCCAGCAACACAGCCTCCTCCAGGAGAAGGAGACCTCTCCGGAACTAATCTCTCCAGGAACTAGGAAGGGAAGGCAAGCTACTCACTCACCCAAGACAAAGTCCAAAGGAGAAGATCCAGAAGCAGTCCTCCAAAGCAGAAGTCCAAGAGCCAAGATTCCAAATCGTAGTCGAGGTCCAAATCCAAAGCCACCTCCAAGAGGCAATTCACTAGCAGAAGATTCAAGCTGAAGACCCCTTGGACAGGAATTTCTTGACCTTTTATAGTCCTTTTTCCATGTCATTTCCTGTCCTTTCCTCCACTTTACAGGAACCAACTGCAGTCTTTAAATTTGCTTATCACACCCCAGGGGGTGGTCATGTTTTCTGGAGTTGACACTGACTTTTAGTAAGTGGCTTGGAAACTCCCTTACTTAGTGTTAAGTAGGGATGTTTAAGCTTTTGGTTGATTAATTTAAAAATTGTTGATTGGTGGACAAAAAAGTTTGATTCAGTCTTCACACTTGATATTCTTGACCTTTTTTACTTCCAGATGAATTTTGTTATTATTTTTTCTAATTCTATAGCAGTGATTCCCAAAGTGGGCGCCACCACCCCCTGGTGGGTGCTGCAGCGATCCAGGGGGGCAGTGATGGCCACAGGTGCATTTATCCTATTAATTGCTATTAAAATTTAAAAAAAATTTAATTTCCAGGGAGCTAAGTAATATTTTTTCTGGAAAGGGGGCAGTAGGCCAAACAAGTTTGGGAACCTCTGTTCTATAGTATATTTTTTGGTAGTTTGATAGGTATGGAATAAGTAAAATAGTATAGGTAGTATTGTCATTTTTATTATATTAGCTCAGCCTACTCATGAGCAATTAATGTTTTTCCAGTTGTTTAGATCTAATTTTATTTGGGCAAAAAGTATATTGTAATTGTGTTCATATATTTCCTGCATTTGTCTTTGCAAATAGACTCCTAAATATTTTATATTGTATAGAGTGATTTTAAAAGGAATTTTTCTTTCTAACTCTTGTTGCTGAATTTTGTTGGAAATACATAGAAATGTTGATGATTTATGTGGGTTTATTTTGTATCCTGCAACTTTGTTAAAGTTGTTATTTCAACTAGTTTTTTAGTTGATTTCTAGGATTCTCTAAGTTTACCATCATATCATCTGCAAAGAGTGATAATTTAGTTTTCTTACTGCCTACTTTAATTCCTTAAATTTCTTTTTCTTCTCTAATTGCTAAAGCTAGCATTTCTAGTACAATATTAAATACTGTGGTGATAACAGGCATCTTTGCTTCATCCCTGATCTTATTGGGAAGCCTTCTAACTTATCCCCATTGCAAATGATACTTGTGGATGGTTTTAAATAAGTACTACTTATTATTTTAAGGAAGGGCTCTTTTATTCTTATGCTTTCTAGTGTTTTCTATAGGAATGGGTGTTATATTGGCTTTTTTTGCGTCTATTGAGATAATCATGTGATTTTTTAGGTTTGATTATTGATATGGTCAATTATGCTGATGGTTTTCCTGATATTAAACCAGCCTTGCATTCCTGGTATAAATCCCACATGGTCATAATGAATAATTCTTTTGATACATTGCTGTAGTCTCTTTGCTAGTATTTTATTTAAGATTTTTACATTAATTAATGTTCAATAAGGAAATTGGTCTATAATTTTATTTCTCTATTTTTTGGTCTTCCTGGCTTAGGTATCAGCATCATATTTAAGTCATAAAAAGAATTTGGTAGGACTTATTCTTTGCTTATTTTGCCAAATAGTTTGTATAATATTGGGATTAATTGTTCTTTAAACATTTGGTAGAATTCACTTGTGAATCCATCTGGCCCTGAGGATTTTTTCCAGGAGAGTTCCTTGATTGCTTGTTCAATTTCTTTTTTCTGTGATGAGATTATTTAAGTATTCTATTTCCTCTTTTGCTAGTCTAGGGAATCTATATATTTATAAATATTCATCCATTTCACCTAGATCAGATTTATTGTCATATAATTGGGCAAAATAACTCCTAATAATTGCTTTAATTTTCTCTTCATTAGTGGTGAAATCACCCTTTTCATTTTTGATATTGATAATTTGATTCTTTTCTTTTTTTAATCAAATTAACCATTACTCTATTTTATTTTTTTCATAGAACCAGCTCTTTGTCTTATTTATTAGTTCAACAGTTCTTTTACTTTCAGTTTTATTAATTTCTCCTTTGATTTTTAGGATTTCCAATTTAGTCTTTAACTGTGGATTTTTAATTTGTTCTTTTTCTAGTTTTTTTTTAGTTGCATGCCCAATTCATTGATCTGCTTTTTCTCTATTTTATGTATATAAGCACTCAGGGATATAAGTTTTTCCCTGAGTATTGCTTTGTCTGTATCCCATAAATTTTGTCATATTATCTCCTCATTGTCATTCTCTTCAATGAAATCAGTGATTGTTTCTATGATTTGCTCTTTGATTCACCCATTTTTGAAGGATTAGTTAATTTAGTTTCTAATTTTTAATTTGCCTTTCCATGAATCCTTATTGATTATAATTTTTATTGCATTATGATCTGGAAAAGTTGCATTTATTATTTCTGCATTTGGTTGTAAAGTTTCTATGCCCTAGTACGTGGTCAATCTTTGTATATATATCATGTGCTGCTGAAAAGAAGGTATATTTCTTTTATCCCTATTTAATTTTCTTCAGATAGCTATTAAATCTAACTTTTCTAAAATTTCATTCACTTCCCTTACTTCTTTCTTATTTATTTATTTTTTTAGATTTATCTAGTTCTGATAGGGAAAAGTGTAATTTTGCTATCTATTTCCTCCTTAAACTCCTTTAGTTTCTCCTGTAAAAATCTGGATGCTATACTATTTGGTACATACATGTTAAGTACTGATATTTCTTCATTGTCTATACTACCTTTTATCAAGATGTAATTATCTTCCTTATCTCTTTTAACTAGATCTATTTTTGCATTAGCTTTGTCTGAAATCATGATTGCTAGTCTTGTTTATTCTATTTTTTAGGAAACCCTTTTCTTCATTGGACTTTTGTGCCCCTTTTCCCAGTTGACTAATTTTGCTTTTTAATGCTTTTTGTATTACTTAAATTTCTTTCTCCTATTTTTCTTCAGCCTGTCTTCTTTGATTTTTTAATTCCTTTTTGAGTTCTTCCAGAGCTTGAGACCCAATTCCCTTTTTAAAAAAATTTTTTTTAAGTTTTGCATGTTGTTGTTTGGATTTCACCATCTCTTGTTGGTTCTGTGCTTTGCTCTTTGTCCCCATAGAAATTTTCAAGCATTATGTTTCTTTTGCTGTTTGCTCATTTTCAAAGCCTTTTTTTTTGCCTGTGGACTAGGATCTCTGAAAGCTGCTAGTTCTGTCTACCACTAGCTTACAGGGATTAGCACTGTGAGCTATTTTGCCCTGAGCTAGGTCTTCACTGTAGTAGCACAGGCTTGAAAAGACCCAGAGCTATGGACTTCCAGGACTCACTATAGGCTGGTGCCAGGACCTGGCACGTGAAGGGGTGGGTCTGAGGTACTTGTTTGTATTGTGTTTAGCAGGAGAGCCCCCTCACTCCATTGTGCTGTTTACTTCTTTTGTTTCTAAACTTTTTAGAAATTGGTTTGGAAGGATTGTCAGAGCAGTTTTGGTTTCTGCTGCTACTAAGCAGCCATCTTGGCTCCATGAAAATAGAAGATTTATCATATAAGCATATAATTAAAGATGAAAAGGATTAACACTGGAAGGGACCTCAGAAGTCATCTAGTTCAACTTCTTTCATTTTATAGATAAGGAAAAAGCTAAAGGGAGACTAAATGACTTGCCCGAGGTTATACAAGTTGTAAGTGGCAGAGCTGTTACAGTTCAAACTTTTGTCTTCCAAGTCCAAATTCAGCATTGTACCATATTGTCCCTCAGTAGGATAAGACAGCTGTCTTCAGATATTTGAACATCTGTCTCACAGAAGAAGGATTAAACTTGCTCTCCTTGTTCCTAGGTGTGTCTTCTGGGGCAAATGGTTAGAAAGCAAATAAAGACTTATTTTGAGCAATTAGAGCTATACTGGGGAGATGGTGGGCTTCTCACTTCCATTCACTCCATTCTTTTAAGTGCAAGCTGTATGACTACTTGTCAGTTTTATTTAAAAAAAATTTTTAAACCCTTACATTCTGTGTTAGAATTAATATCAATTCTAAGGCAGAACAACAGTAAAGGCTAGGTATTGGGGATTAAGTGACTTGCCCTGGGTCACACAGCTAGGAAGTGTCTGAGGCCACATTTGAACCCAGGACCTCCAGTCTCCAGGCCTCATGCTCTTTCATTGTGCTACCTAACTGCCCTTTGTAGATGAGATTTTTTTTTTTAAACCCTTGTACTTTGGTGTATTGTCTCATAGGTGGAAGATTCGTAAGGGTGAGAAATGGGGGTCAAGTGACTTGCCCAGGGTCACACAGCTGGGAAGTGGCTGAGGCCGGGTTTTGAACCTAGGACCTCCTGTCTCTAGGCCTGACTCTCATTCCACTGAGCTACCCAGCTGCCCCCATGTAGATGAGATTCTTAACAAACGAGAGTGGCCCAGGTGATACATTCTAATTTTGTGGCTCTGTGTTATGTTGACATCTATAGATAACTTTGTTTTATTTGATAGCAGGGAAAAATTCCAAAACCTTTTTCATTTTCAACAAAAGCAAAGCACAGTGAATATTATCTTGATATAGTGCTTTATAAAGAATGACCACACAGGTTTTCTCAGTTTATTCTTATGGTAACCCTGGAAGATTGACAGGACAGGTATGAAATCACATTTTTTACAGTTGAGGAACCCTGAGGCTCTGGATTTTTAAGTGACTTGCCTAAAATTACATAGCTTATAAATGGTAAAGCCAGTCTTCAGGCTCAGTCTTCTGACTTTTAGGAATATAGTTTTAAACTGAAAGGAACCTTAAAGGGTTAAGCTCTTTATTTTACAGGATATTGGGCCCACTTCTCACCCTCAAAAGAATATAGTAAGGGTCAGAGCTGAGATATGAACTGAGGCACTTTTATCTCAAACCAGGACTTTTTCTATTGTACCACTATTCTAGTTGCTATTTTTCCATTCATTATTCTATGCTGCTTTTCTACTAATATTTCTTCATGTTATAGAGGTTGAATAAATTAGAACAATAGGCATGCATTATGACTAAATTATACCAATTCATTAGAAATAATAGGTGAAGCAGTTTGAATATTGTCTCTGACATTTAGTAGCTGCTGTGTGACTTGGAACAGCTAGTGGGCAGTTTGGCTATGCAGTGTGCATGAAGGGAAATAACATAAATTCTGGCTGGAAAGGTATGTGGGAGTCAGATTATGATGTTCTTTAACTTTAGAAGGACCAAAATTTAAGAGCACCTCAAAGGACCACGCTGTATCAATTGACACAGTACACTATTTTTATTCAGAAGGCAAAGAAATCAGTAATAAGATGAACTTTTTTCGAAGTAAAATGATAATTTAAGAAAAAAATTATTTTTATTGTCTTACAAAACATTTCCATTTTAGAGAGCAAACCCATATATAACCAGCCCCCCAAAATAAAACCATAAATACACTGATGTGAAAGATGACTCCAACAATTCTTTCTCTGGAGATGGATAGCATTCTCCATCATGTCTTTCAGGATGGCCCCAGATCATTTCATTGCTGAGAGCAGACAAGTTTTCACAGATAATTATTGTCCAGTATTGCTGTTATTGTGTGCACTGTTCTCTCAGTTCTGCTTATTTTGCTCTGCATCCGTTCCTGCAGATCTTTCCAGCTTTTTCTGAAATCATTTTGCTTATCATAAAATGATAATCTTATATCTCTTGATGCACTTGATTTTTCTAGTGTTAAATACAAGACTGAGGAGTTTTATATTTTATCTTGGTGACAAAAATGAGTCGTTGGAGGATTTTGAAAAAAAAAAAGGGTGACTAGAGTCAGCTCTTTGTTTTTTTGTTTGTTTTTTATTTGAAAAATTTTATTTAATTAATTTAGAATATTTTCCCATAATTACATGATTCATGTTCTTTCCTTCACCTCCTACCACCCTCCCATAGCCAACGAGCAGTTCTACTGTTTTTTTACATGTATATTTCCATATTATTAATATTCGCATTAGGGTGATTGCTTAGAGTCAACTTCCCCAATCATATCCCCATTGACCCATGTGATCACAACAGTGATCAAGCAGTTGTTTTTCTTCTGTGTCTCTACTCCCATAGTTTTTTCTCTGAATGTGGGTAGCATTCTTTCTCATAAGTCCCTCAGAATTGTCCTGAATCATTGCATTGCTGCTAGTAGAGAAGAAGTCCATTACATTAGATTTTACCAGTGTATCAGTCTCTGTGTACAATGCTCTTCTGGTTCTGCTCCTTTCACTCTGCATCAGTTCCTGGAGGTCATTCCAGTTCACATGGAATTCCTGCAGTTCATTATTCCTTTCAGCACAATAGTATTCCATCACCAACAGATATCACAACTTGTTCAG
The DNA here is from genome assembly GCF_016433145.1 of Gracilinanus agilis. NCBI lineage: Eukaryota > Metazoa > Chordata > Mammalia > Didelphimorphia > Didelphidae > Gracilinanus > Gracilinanus agilis. The sequence continues at coordinate 261,833,021 of NC_058131.1, forward strand.
TCATTCCCCAATCGAAGGGCATCCCTTCATTTTCCAATTTTTTGCCACCACAAAGAGTGCATCAGCTCTATGTTTTAAGAATATTCATTTCGGAGGCAGCTGGGTAGCTCAGTGGATTGAGAGCCAGGCCTAGAGACGGGAGGTCCTAGGTTCAAATCTGGCCTCAGACACTTCCTTGCTGTGTGACCCTGGGCAAGTCACTTGACCCCCATTGCCTACCCTTACCACTCTTCTGCCTTGGAGCCAATACACAGTATAGACTCCAAGACAGAAGGTAAGGGTTTAAAAAAAAATATTCATTTGGAGGAGAGTAATGAATGTTGGAGGGGATGTGGCAAAACTGGGACATTAATGCGTTGCTGGTGGAGTTGGAAACTGATCCAACCATTCTGGATGGCAATTTGGAACTATGCCAAAAGAGCTCTAAAAGACTGCCTGCCCTTCAATTCAGCTATAGCATTGCTGGGTTTGTACCCCAAAGAGATCATAGATAAACAGACTTATACAAAAATATTTATAGTCACGCTATTTGTGGTGGCAAAAAATTGGAAAACTAGGGTATGCCCTTCAGTTGGGGAATGGCTTAACAAATTGTGGTATATGCTGGTGATAGAATACTATTGCGCTCAAAGGAATAATAAACTGGAGGAATTCCATGTGAACTGGAAAGACCTCCAGGGATTGATGCAGAGTGAAAGCAGCAGAGCCAGAGGAAAATTGTATACAGAGACTGATACACTGTGGTAAAATCGAATGTAATGGACTTCTGTACTAGCAGCGCAATGACCCAGGACAATTCTGAGGGACTTATGGTAAAGAACACTACCCACATTCAGAGGAGTGGAAACACAGAAGAAAAACAACTGCTTGAACACATGGGTTGATGCAGACATGGGTGGGGATGTAGACCTGAAACGACCACACCAATGCAACTATCAATAATATGTAAATAAGTCTTGATTGATCACACATGTTAAAATCAGTGGAAATGTGTGTTCGATATGGGGGTGGTGGTGAAGGGGAAAGTAAAAACAAGAATAATGTAACCATGGAAATTTTTTCTAAAAAATAAAATATTTAAATTAAAAAAAAGAATATTCATTTGCAAATATATGGAGGATAGATTGCTGAGCAGGGATACTGGAAAAACGAAGATCAGTTATTGCAAAAGTCCAAATGATAGGTGATCAGGGCCTGAACTGGGATAGTAGCAATGTGAATAGAGAGAAGGGGAGAGCTGTAAAAGATATGAAAGCAGAATCAATAAAACCAGGCAACTGACTGGATATGAGAATTGCAGAAGAGGAAAGAATAAATGATGCCTCCAAGATCGTAAACATGGTGAGTGACTTAAAAGATGACAGTATCCTCAGCAAAAATAAGTAAATTTAGAAGCAGGATAGGATTTCTAGGAAGAAAGATAATAATATCTGTTTTGGGCATGTTAAGTTTGAGATATCAGTGGGATATCCTGGTAGAAATGTCTTGCAGGTAGTTGGTGATGTAAACCTGGAGTCGAGAAAGAATAGAGATGGAAAAGTAAAATGTGTCTCTATATCTGGGTCTCTCTTTGAGTATCTACTGTGTGATGTTGAAGAGTCAGTCCCCCAATTGGCTGTGGAGGCTGGTAGAAGTGGTAGTTACCATGGAAAGAAGAGGTTTTTCAATCTTGACTTTGTAGTTAAAAAGTTTAACTATATGCCTTTCTCTACTCTAAATCCTACTGTACCACTGTTCCAGCTACTGTTTTCCATTCATTATACCGTGCTGCTTTTCCACTAATATTTCTTCATGTTTTGTAGGTTGAATAAGTTAGAACAATAGGTGTTATGACTAATTTATAACAATTCAGCACTCTTTGCCTCTGATTTTACCCCAATTCTGGTTCACCCCTGCCATCAACCTTCTGGTTCTCATTGCCAAAGAAGAGTGCTAAAGGATGTAGCACAACCATGCTGATTGTGTCTGCTACATATTTACATTTTCTGTTATCAACTGGGCCCTCGATGCAGTATGGCAATCATTTTACTCTTCCCAAATTGACTCTATCAAACCCTTACGAGTGGCAATGCCAAATATATATTTTTTCTTTCCTCAAGCTTTCCACATGAACCTCCTTCCCCCTTTTCTTTCCCAACATAAAATTTTACAGAGAAAATATAGGCTACTTATTCTCCATTAAAATAGAGATAGGGATGAGAACTGGGCCTCTGATTTCATTGACATGGGGAACTCTAGTGTGAGGTCAGCACCTTCTCTCCAATTATAGTCTTAGAGAGTTGCCCAGAGCCTTAAGAGATTAAGTGACTTGCTTAGGGTCATACAGTTAAGTACATGTCAGATTCAGGACTTGAACCTAGATCTTCTTGGTATTGAGGATAATTTTCTTGATACTGTAATACCATGCTGGCCCTCCAGAACAAGCTCCTTCTTTGTGTTCTACAATTCAAAAGCCCTTTGGCATTATCTATCATTCTTTTCCTTTGTGCCAGTCAGTAAGGAAGTGGCCCCATTTCTCATCAAGGCAGATCAGTTTACTTGTGCACTTAATCTATGCCTCCCCATAACCTTCCTTGAAATCATCACCTCCTCTCTCTAATGTTCATTCTCTGGCTACTGTCTCCTTTTCTGCTGCCTGAAAATATGATTCATTCTCTTCCATTGTGTAAATCAAAATGAAACCCTTCATTTGACCTTCAAGCTATCATCTCATATCACTGTTCCCTTTCATAGTCAACCTGTAGAAAGATGTTTAAAACACATTGCCTCTGCTTCTCTCATTCACTTTTCAGTGCTTCATAGTATGGTATGGTGTGTGTAGTGTAGGAGAGTCTGACTTCTGATCATTTCACTTAACTGAAAACTGTTTTTGGAAGGTTACCAACAATCTCTTATTGCCTTGCCTGATGGCCTTTTTTCAGTTCCCATCTTTTATGACCTTTTTATAGCATTTGATACTGTTGAAAACCCTCCCACCCCTTACTCTCTCCTCCTTTCCCTTCCTAGAAAGGAAAGACTTTAAAATGTTTTCCCTCCTCTTTAAGGTCTGACCACTCTATGACCTGTCCCCCAAAATTCGAGTGTGTACCAAGGCTCTAGCTTGGACCTTTTCCTCTATCTCCCTCTCTTCACCCCTTCCCAACCCTAGCCACCCAATCAGAACCCCAGGTATTCAACTGTCATGTTATGCAGATGCCAAAAGTATATATCCAACTCTAATCTCTCTGAACCTCTAGTTCTGAATCACCAGTTGCATGTTGGCTATTTTCAATTACATATTCTGTAAGTGTCTCAGATTCAACATTTTCAAAACAACTCATTACCACCCTTGTCCCCCCAAACCACTCACCTTCTTATTTTTGTTAAGGGTACCAGTGCTATTTTTCCATTTACCCAGATCCTCAACTTCAGAGTTTTCCTTGGCTCCTCACTGTCCTTACCCACCACCATACATCCAATTAGCTATCAAATCTTTGCCATTTTGCCTATACCATATTTCTCATATCTCTCCATTCTTAAACCATGACTCAAGTTCAAGTCCTCTTTTACCTCTTGCTATTGCATTAGCCTCTAAATTGGTCACGTGCCTCAAGTCCTTCCACTCTCCAGTCCATCCTCATAGAGCTACGTAATAATCCTAAAGTATAGTTCTAACTAGTTATCTGCTTAATAAGCTTCAGTGGCTTCCAATTTTTTTTTAAGGAGCAAATACAAACTCCTCTGTTATTTAAAGACCTTTACAACCTGGTGCCAACGTACTTACTCTCCACCCTCAACTTTATTAAACAATTTTCTCCTTCATGCAGTCCATACTGTCCTTGCTGGTTCTCATACATGACCTGCCACCTCCCTTTTCTTTGCCCTTATACAGGCCATTCTTTATGTCCATATGCACCATCTTTTCACTTTTACTTCAAAGACTTACTGCTTTGCTTCACTTCTTAGCTGTGAAGCCTGAAACTTGTTTTGATCTAGTGTCTCTTCTCCAAATTATTTTGTATAGGCTCATTATGTGTAGATCTTGCATCTTCCCATAGGATATCATAAGTTCCTTGAGAGCAGTCACTATTTCATCCATGTCTTCTAATCACTGGCACTTAACACAATGTTGGTTGCTTGGTTGAAGACCTATTTTCATAATCTGTTAAAATGAGAATAATAATGCCTTGCTGGATCAAAGCATTCCATCTTCCACTTTATTTCCTTCATGAATTTTTTATTGTATGAGTGATATGTATTTTTGGTCATGGCATGCTACATATTTCATGAAATCATTAGTAAAACCTAAATCAAACTATTTACTGCTGGGGTTGGGGGAGGGAGGAAGAGAATCTGAATTATAAAATGCCAGAAAATTTTTAAAAATTGTTTTTACATATAATTGAAAAAATAAAATAATTCCTGTGCTGTTTACCTTATAAGACACTGTTAAATGCTGATTTTTTGAAAAAGGTCAAGTAGGTGGAAAATTGAAAAATGCATTAGATTTATAATTTAGAAATCAGTGGCAACCTTAGAAAAAGCAAACAATGTAGAGATTAAATGAGATAATGTATGTTAAGTGCTTTTTATATAGTGCCAAGCTTTTTATGCATATTTTAATTCTCTTTACCTCCTTTGCTTCACTTCACATAAGTATTTTTATATACTTCATTTGATGTTTTTAATGGTGCAGTGGAGTAAGGAAGGTTCATCTTCTTGAGTTCAAATCTGACCTCAGAAACTTACTAGCTGGCTGACCCTGGGCAAGTTATTTAACCCTGTTTGCTTCAGTTCCTTTATCTGTAAAATGAACTAGAGAAGGAATTGGTAACTACTCCAGTATCTTTGCCAAGAAAACCCCAAATAGGGTCACAAAGAGTTGAATAGGACTGAAAATGACTGAAAAAACAATTCCATTAACTTGACCTTTAATCAACTGGCTGCTGAAGTCTCTTCCAACTCACAGATTCTATAACTTTAAAAAATTTAGTTGTAATTGATATGTATTCTTGTACTGATAACCATGCTTCAAATCACTTCATAAAAAGAATTGGAAATTGAGAGTATATCCATCAGTTGAGAAATGGCTAAACAAGTTGAGGCATATAATTTTAATGGAATACTGTTGTGCCATATTTGAGCAGGTTAATTAAAAAAAAACAAAACAAAACATGAAAAGACCTATATGAAATTGTGAAAAGTGAAACAAGTAGAACCAAGAGAACATTATATATAGCTATAGAATTAATGCTTGTGAATGGCTACTGACAAAGAAAGAACTGATAAGTAGAAACACAAAAAAACATAGTTTTTGTAAACATAATTTTTTTCAAATGATGCCTTTTCTATTGTAGGGAAGGGAGAGAGGGAGCTACCTGGGAATTTTAATGCAACCAAAAAACAAATTAATTTTTAAAATTACTGATGGATTCCAGAAAAGATTTCAATTATATGAAATTAAAAGTTTTTATATAAACAGAGCTAGTGCAATTAAAATTAGAAGCTACATAGTTAACTGGGGAAGATCTTTGAAGTTTTTATGATAAAAACTACATAGCTAATATAAAAACAATTTTAAATATCTTTCCACATTTTGTGTTCTTTATATTTGTTTATGACATTATTTTTTAAAAATAATTTTTATTTTTTAGAAAAGTTATCATGGTTACATGATTCATGTTCTTACTTTCCCCTTCACCCCCTGGCCTCCCCCCCCCCCCCCCATAGCTGATGCGCATTTCCACTGGTTTTAACATGTGTCTTTGATCAAGACTTATTTCCAAATTGTCGATAGTTGCATTTGTGTGGTAGTTTTGAGTCTACATCCCCAATCATGTCTATAATGACATTATGAGAAGCAGTGTGATATAGTGGATATTGAGCCAGTCTTGTAGTCAGAAAGTTGTTGTTCAGTCATGTCTAACTCTTTCTGACCCAATTAGGATTTTCTTGGCAATGATGCTAATATGGTTTGCCATTTCATTTTACAGATGAAGAAACGGAGGCAAATAGGATTAAGTGACTTGCCCAGGGTTACATAGCTAGTAAGTGTTTGAGTCTGGATTTGAACTCAGATCTTCTTGACTCTAGGCCATTCAGTGTATCACATGGCTGCCCAGATATTTGTATGCAGATCATACATCTAGATCTAGAAGGGACTTCAGAAACCATCAGTTCCTTACCTGTGTGACCTCAGGCAAATTACTTAACCTCCTTAGGCTTCATTTCTTTAATTGTAAAATGGGACTCTGGCCTCTGAGGTCCCTTCTAGCTCTAAATTTATTATCTGAAAAAAATAAAGTACCTGTGAACATTTTTGGAACTTTTGTGGTTTTTAATAACATTTGAATGTCCAGAAACCATGTACCAACTATCATAAAAAAGCTAGTTAGATATTTAATTGGCTGCAACATAAGAAAAGTCCTTAATTGGTTAAAAGTCCACATTCAGAACAGGTACTCATTAATCAAAACTGAATTACCTGAAAGTAAGAGAGCCTTCAGTATTTCTTGCTGGTGAGTTCAATGATTTGTTTTGCTTTCAAAAGAGCACAGTTTTCTGTATTATATATTTAAAGTAGACTTTCCTAAAGGATTAAGCTAGGTTCCTTTGGTGAGAAACTTGTTTCCTTCACTGAATTTAACATATTATATATAGAGATGGAAAGTGAGTGGAAAGTGAATATCCTTCAAAGTTCTCTTTTCAGTCTATACTTGGTTAGCTAACCAGTTCCCATGGGCTCAGTTATCACCTTTTTGATAATCTATACATGCAAACCTAATCTCTTTCCTGGATGTCACCTAGATGTCTCATCAGCATCTCAAAATCAACCTGTGAAAAACAGAGCTAATTATTATCCTTCTTTCAATCTATCCTGCTGTCAAACTTCATTATTTCTATTTAGAGTGCCACTATGCTTCTCATTATCCAAGTTCATTTCCCCTACCTATTGTACCCCACTCCCGCATCAGTTGCTAAATCTTGTCTTGGCTCCCTCTACAATATATTTTGCATCTGTCCCCTTTCCACTCACATAGCCATTACCCTAATTCAAACCCTCCAATCTGTCAATAAACACCTATTTTGTGCTGGTCAGTCAGTAAACATTTACTATGTGTCAGACCCACTTCTTGGTTCTAGGGATACAGAAATAAAATCACAGTCCTTGCCCTCAGTGATCTTACTTCTTTTTATCAGAAGAGACATGATGTATACAAGTACAAGTTTATACAAAATAAATAGAAGATATTTTTGGAGGAGAGGACACTAGTAAATAAGTTGGAGGATCAGGAAAGGCTTTGTGTTGAAGGTAGTGCTTGAGTAGTCTCAAGGGAAGCACAGAATTCTATGAAGCTGATGGAGAACATTTTCTGATGATGAGGGATAATAATCAGTGTCAAGGCCCAGAGGCAGGAAGATAGCATGCAGTTTGAGAGAACTATCAGTGAGGCCATTTTGGCTAGACCTTTCACAGGAACCATTGGTATAGTCTTTGAACTGGTTTCCTTGCTTTATTTCCCTCCCACCCCCTCCAATTTATCCTTCACTTAGCTATCAAATTCATCTCCCAAACAGATCTCTTGGTGTTGCTACCCTATTCAGAAATTTTCATTAACTTCATTGTGCCTGGGTTAAAATGCATTCTCCTTAGCCTAACATTTTAAGTTCTCCATATGCTGACTTTCTTCTACTTCTCCAGCCTTATTTCATATTATTACTCTTTATGCACTCTCTTCCAGCCAAACTGACCTAATAACTTGCCACACTGTGCTAGATACTGGGGATACAAACACAAAAATTAAAACCTTGCCTAGAATATATTACTCCTCACCTTAATTCTAAAAATTCCCAATATCCCTTAAGGTTTGTTCAAATGCCACTTTTAACTGGAGAGTCTTCTAATCCCCCTAATTATTTTACTTCTCTGTATATACATATAGAATATAAGGTCATTGAGAAGAGGGACTGCTTTGTTTTTGTCCTATTCTCTGTGTCTAGCCCATGGTATACATTTAATTACTGTTAGTTGAATGTTTTGAAGTGCAGATTGAAAGTATATCTTTCTTATCATTAGCAAATATTAATATCCCAAGTAAAGCTATTGAATCATAAGAAAAAACATTTACTGTTGTCAACTGATATATTTTGAACAGATGGTGTGCAGAATTATCTTAATAGGGATGGTTTCAAAAGACCTTAGCAGATTTATAAAGTTTTACTCTCTCTTTTGTATGTGTATCAGTATGGTTTTCATTTGTTGGAGGTAAAAAATAAAGTCCTCTTCTTGCTTTTATTTCAGGCTCTGATTTTTTCTGATTCCTTTGAGTATTTAGATGATCTACTAACCGTAGCCAGTGTGTTAGCCATGATAAAAAAAAAGTTTTCTTTTCCTTTTGCCGTGAGTGGAATAGACTTTTCCACTTGATTCTAAAATTATAGACAACATCTCTAAAAGTAACTACTGTAATAAAGCTTTTAAAATTAAAGAATATTAGGGGCAGCTGGGTAGCTCAGTGGATTGAAAGCCAGGCCTAGAGACCGGAGGTCCTAGGTTCAAATCTGGCCTCAGACACTTCCTAGCTGTGTGACTCTGGGCAAGTCACTTGACCCCCATTGCCTACCCTTACCAATCTTCCACCTATGAGCCAATACACAGAAGTTAAGGATTTAAAAATATAAAAACAAAACAACAGCAACAAAAAAAAATTAAAGAATATTGAAATAAAAGAGCCCGCTGCTGCTGATGTTGACTTATTTGTTGCATTTTTTTCATGGTGGTCCTTTTACATATGGTTCTTATCATAAGCACTGTAATATACAGTGACAAGACATCACATGAAATGATTTTTCTTGTCTTTGGATATACAATAAAATGAATTTCACCATCTCACTCACTTGTCTCTCTTAAGAGAACTTTTGAGCCATCCTTCATTTAGCTATAATTTGTCCCATTGTTTTCTAATTTCCTTTATAGTGAGAATGTCAATATTGATAGTTTTTTCTCCCTGAATTGTGTCCACTTGTTCACTAGATAAAAAATCACATTGAGTAATAATGACAGTTAATGTTTTTAAAAAATATTTTTGGATGATTGTTGGCTTTATACCTGGCATTCCTCAGTTCCCCTTCCAGATGGAATCCTTTTTCATGAACAAAAATATCCAATAAAGAAATTGTGTGTGATTAGACTTGGAATCAAGAAGCTCTGGGTTCAGATAGACCAGGAGTCGGCAACCTTTTTGGCCGTGAGAGCCATAAACGCCACATTTTTTAAAATGTAATTTTGTGAGAGCTGTACAGTGCTCACAGTGTGCGCTCCTGTAACAGCACCTGAAAAAATATTGACTTTATGGCTCCTGCAGAAAGAGCCATACGTTGCTGACTCCTGAAATAGACACTTAAAAGCAATATGACTTTGGACAAGTCATTTAACCTCTCTAGTCATTTGTAAGATGAATGGGTTGGACTGGACTCCATACCCCTTTCTAGTTCTAGCTACATGATCCAATGACCTCTCTACCTACCATGAGGGAGGAGGGTTTTTTCCTTAACTCTTCTCTAGAACCTTTGTTGTTGTTTTTTCCATTACCTAGAGTTCAACTTTTTTGATTTAATTTATATTATTGTAGACATTATGTAGAGGCAGCTAAGTGTCTTAGGGAATAGAGTGCATAGAATCAGGAAGACTCATTTTTCTTTGTTCAGATCTAGCGTCAGACACTAGCTATGTGACCCTGGGCAAGTCGCTGAATCTCATTTCCCTCAGTTTCCTCATCTGTAAAATGATTTGGAGAAGGAAATGGTAAAACCACTCCAGTATCTTTGCCAAGAAAACCAGTATCTTTGCCAAGAAAACCCTAAATAGGGTTATGAAGAGTTGGACACAACTGAAAATGACTGAACAATAAAATTTGAATTGTCTCAGAATTCCTTCTAGTTAAAAATCTTGGAATCAAGTCAGTTTCTCCTATCTCTAGAATCTTTGGTGACCAGGGCATTTTTAAGTGATTCCACAATGAAAATCTCTTATTATTTTTTATTTCAATTCATGGAACACTATGATGAGCACTATTTATGTCTGTTAAATCTGACACAGGTCATACCAATGTTGTCTCCAGTGATATAGATTCCCTGTAAGAACTATTGATTGGCAGGAACCATCATAGTTCACCTTAGGAACTGTGGCTTAATTAGATATTTACTTTGTTGGGGCAGTATGACTTCCTAGAACTGACCATAAAAACCTACCTTCTATGTTAGAAGTATTAGTAAAGTATTACTCAATTTTTTTTTTCTAAAAGGAGTCTTCCAGGGAAATTAATAGACAGCCTTTTCCACTTAAATTACTTTAAGACAGGGTAAAGTTTTATAGCTAACCAGAAACCGAGAGTAGCCTTTAAAAAATAAAAAAATAGAGAAACTTACTACGAAAAAATAGTAACATGTGAAGTCTTTCCTTTACATTTTTATTGAGAAAACTGCCTTAAAAAGAATACAGGTAATCAATTTGCCGTTTTTTCCCCCATTATTTTGGTTTTTCTCCATAATAAACATATTAATCAAGCAAAGACTTCATTACCTTTGGGGGAGTGTACAGAATTTTCATGTTTTTGAATAATTGGGAGGCTTTATTTTAGCAACTGATGCTTGTACTTAGATTTTAAAATTGAAAGCATTATGCATATACATTTACATATATGCCAGTAGTCATGTGCTGATACTTGATATATATGAAATTAAAGATAAAATTTTAACATTATCCTAGATGCAAGGAATAAATAAATAGGTTTAATAATGGATCTATTCCTTGGCTTACTGGTTTCTCTTTGCATTAGATAATGCTATTAAAGTATCTTTTTGTTTTTGTTTTTTAGGAGAGTGTGTTTGAGAGCTCATTTTTAGGTGTTTGTCATGTTTATTCTAGTGGCCATGGTTATATAAAGATTTTAGAATATGTGGGAGAGATTGTGTTCTTTTTCTAAACAGGTATGAAAATGTAATATCCTTTAGTGGGAAGCACTGTGTATTCTTTTGCTTGGATGCTTATTCCATAATTCTAATAAAATGATGACTGAATTTGCATGGAAAAATGCTATGTATGCCACACCTATTGATAACTTTGATTTCTAATCACAGATAACAAGCAGTCTACTAGACTGTAAATTTCATGAAGGCAGGTACATATTAGGTGCTTAAATATCAGTTTCTTAATTCTTAAGAATTGCCACTACCAAAAATTTTCTCACGTAGTCGGCTTCCAATGGTAAAATTCTTTGTATTTGACTAGATTATTCAGCTCAAAATATTGCATCTTGGCTGAGCATATTAGAACTTGTATGCACTGCCATAGTGCTATTATAACAATGAAAATCCCTTCACTTTTCTCTAGGACATACGTTTCACATGTATGTAGGCTTCTCTTATTTTGAAAAAAAAAAACAAACAACTTTTATTTGCTCCTGCTGTCTCTAGCTATTACCCTTTTCTTCTCCTTACTTTAGAGGAGGGAATATGGTTTAATGAAAAGAATACTAATCTTAGACTCAGAAGATGAGATGAATCCTAACTCCATCACTTATTAGCTGTGTGTCCTTGGGCAAATGACTTCCCCTCTCTAATTCTCAGGTTTTTTTGTCCATACAATAAGGGTAATGAAAGGAAGACTTTTCATGCTCTAAAATTCCATGTAAATTATAGCCATTCCCCAACAAGTTTTTCTAACTGAAAAGACTATATTTATCACCTCTACTTTCCCATCTCCCACTCTCACCTTCACCTAATTTCATTAATCTCATATACCACTATTTATTTACCAATTCTTCAATGGAGACATCCCATCATTTCCAGGTTTTTTTTTTTGAACATCTGAATCTGTTTTCTCTTTCTTTGATGTCTTTGGGATATAGGAATAGTAGAATTATCACTGGGTAAAAGGGAATGCTCAGCTTAGTGATTTTTGATCATAGTTTCAAATCGCTTTACAAACTAACTGATAAATTCATAGCTCTATCAAATGATATCCTTGTTTTCCTGTTGGCCTTCCAACAACTGACTTTTTCCTTTTGGGAGGGGATGAGGAGCATTTTTGCCAGTGGGTTATGAGTATGAGATAGAACTTCAGAATTGCTTTAATTTGCATATTTCTAATTATTAGTTACTTAGAGCATTTTTCATATTGTTGTTGAACCTCAAATTTCTTCTTTTGAAAATTGCCTTTTCATATTCTCTGACCATTTGTATATTGTAAGATGTTCTTATAAATTTAAATCAATCCTCTATATATCTTGGATATAAGATTTTTAGCCAGAGAAATTTGCTACAAAATTTTTTCCCTAGTACCCTGTTTCCCTTCTAATTTTGGTTTTGTTTGAACAAAGCCTTCTAAAATTTTATACAATCACAAATGTTCATTTTCTGTAATCCTTTCTAATTCCTTGTTTGGCTTGTCCTATACTATATGGACTATCTATATATATATGTATGGACTATATTAACTAGTCCATGGATCTGAAAGGTAATTTCTTTTACCTTTTATGTCAAAGTCATGTGCCCACGTGAAGCTTATTTTTTTATATATTGTGTGAGGTGTTGGTCTGTACCTAATTTCTGCCAGACCATGTTCCAGTTTTCTTAGTAGGGGTTCTTTTGCTTTATGTACCTTATCTATTCCATTGATTGATCTCTTTGTTTTTTAAATAGTACCAAATAGTTTTGATGATCACTGCCATGTAATATGGTTTATATAGTTTATATCTGGTACTATTATGTTCACTCCTTTCCCACTTTTTTCTGTTTCCCTTGAGATTTTTGTCCTTTTATTTCTTTAGATGAATTTCATTATTATTTTTTCTAGCTTTATAAAATAATCATGGTTGGTGTGACACTGAATAAGTAAATTTATTTAGGTATTGTCATTTTTATTACACTCGCATGACCTGTCCATCAACAATGATATTTTGTGATTTGTCCTTCTTTTTCTTTAGAGTTCTGTAGTTACATTCATGTAGTTCCTGGATTTGTCTTGTAAGGTAGTCTCACAAATATTTTGTATACTATGTAGTTTGAATGGTATTTCTATTTCTTTTGATAGATTTGGTTCATAGTATACAGGAATGTTGATTTATTTTATAACCTACAACTTGACATTTATCATTTCAATTAATTTTTCATTTAATTTTCTCAGTGGTCTTTCTACTGCAGAATATATAGTCTTGGGTTTTAAATATTATTAAATGCAGTTTTTACATTTTTCTTGCTAAAAAAACAAGATAGGGGATAGATGATAGTATTTCTTTTTCATGGATGAGAAAAATCATGCAAAATGAAAGTTTTTTTACAGCATTGTAGAATTTGGAATAAAATCGGGATCTCTCCTGGTTCCCAAAAATGACTACTGAGTTGGAAGAATATTTTTATTTTATTTTCCTGTTTGTTTGTTTGTTTTCTGTAGAGGCTTTTAGAAAAATTAATTTTGATCAGAAAGATCAGATACTTTTTGATGAAAGCAGTTTCCCAAGACATATGTCTAAATATAAAGCAAAGCCTATATGTGGTGTAAGATATGAAGATCATAAAACCTGCCTTTGTGCTGTTCACTTTGATAAGTAATGTTCACTGTTTTTTTACACACAGACCTTCAGAAGATGTTATATAATAATGGTTCTTTTGATTCCTGTTTGTGTTATTTAGATTTGTGTAAAGTTGGACATGACTTCTTCCTTAATTGATATTTGCTGTCTAAAGCAGTGGTTTTAGGCCTGTCACCTGATTCATGACATCTTTTATTCCAAGAAAAATCTCACAGAACTAGGTGACATTACAAAGTTTAATATTATGAAAATCGGATATATATGTTTGTCATTGAACTTAAAACTTTTGTGAGAAGAGTTAAAGTGGAGGAGAAAGGGACAAGACCTGTAATTCAATTGATTTAGGGCTTCCCAGTGAAAAAACCATGTTTACTGTGCACATTGGTTAACTACTTCATAATTTCTAGTCTTAGGGCACTGAAATGTTAAGTGACTTGCCAACATCATGCAAGTCTTGACAGAGACAAGACTTGATCCAAATCTTCTAGACCACAACAAGTTTTCTCTACCTCTCAACATTTGGAACTGTAAAATTCTTGTTTTACATGCATATTCTATTTTTCTTTTATTGGGGGGGGTTATAAAATTGGGGCTATATTCCAGGCTTTTGCCTAAATATAAAGTTAGAGGTTTTGCTCATTCTATAAACATTTATTAAAGCTGATGATAGAGCATTGTGCCTTATGTTTTTTATGTGTGGGGAGAGGGAAAGTAGCAAAGATGTGAAATTTTACTCATCACAATCTGTACTCTCATGGAGTTTTTAATTTTGCTACTTTCATATATTTAAAATATCTGATTTTTTCATGGTAGATATTGCATTCATTGATATGGATAAAACTAGTTAAAAAGAAATTATTACTCTTCTTTCAACCTGATAATGAGCTTTTCCAGATTTATGCTTATCCTCAAACAATAGACATTCAATCTATTACCAGTTCTATATTTCAGACCTTTACATTTGGTCAGTCTGGAAAGAACTCTGACTCTGGAGCCAGAAGACTGGGTTCAAATCCTGCCTCTGATACTACTTGTATAAATATGGGTGTCTGTACTCCCTTAGTTTCCTCACAGTCACACTGAGAGAGGTGAACTAGAAAGCCTTTGAGTTCCTTCTAGCTTTAGATCTATAGCTTGCATTGCATTGCAATGGTCTTTGAGAACTCAGATCACCTTCATATTGTAGTGGAACATCAAAGCGGGACATTAATGAGGGGAGTCAAAAACAGAGAATTACAATATACAACATAGTGTATACTAAGTCTTTTAGTGAGTTGCAAAACCAAGTTCTATGTGAAGGCTTTTCATGGAGGAAATTTGTGAATTGGATTTTAATTAATAGAATGAGCAGAAATTCAACAATTGAATTAAGAATGGAGAACAATTTATGTAGTTAATTATCTACTTCTCACACTATAAAGACTTTTTGGGATAAAGGGTTTAAAGTAAATCCCTAGTTTTCATTTTCAGCTTTTGTGGCCTGTCATTTCACCTGTATTGTGGCTATTTGTATGGAGTTGGCTGTCGTCGAACAGGACTGACTCGTTTCATCTTTTAGAGGACTAGGTGGTAGATATTTTTATTTGAAAATTCCCATAAACCAATACAAGGGATATACTGAGCATGCATTTCTAGAATGATCTAGAAGTTATAACTAAAGTGCTGGCATGCTAATTGTGATTGGAATTGTTTTACACTGACATTTTTTGCTTATGATCATAGATTTGGAGCTAGAGGAGACATTCTTAACTTCTCTCTGATTCCTCCTTCCCCTCTCTGTCCCCCAACCTTCTCTTATTTCACAGATAAGGATAAATAAATTAAAGCTCAGCGAGGTGAAATCTCACAGATAGGAAATAACAGAGGCAGGGTTTGAATACAGGCCTTCTGACTTGCAATCTAATGTTCTTATCACAACCACATTGAATGATTTCTCATAAGGACATCTTGTCAACTCCATGGATTGAATATTGGACTTGAAGTCAGGAAGACCTGAGTTTAAATACTACCTGAGGTGCTTATCAGCTGTGTGACCATGGGCAGATCACTTAATCTCTTTTCACCTCAAGTCCTCTCCTATAAAATGAGGATAATATAACACTTAACTTTACAAGGTTGTTGTGAGGACCAAGTGAGATGATATATGTAAATTACTATGAAAACCTTAAAGCACTATATAAGTTCTTGCTCTGACAATAGTTATTTAGGTTCAACTTTTTCAAATGATACAGTGAGAAGAAATGGCCTGAGAGGGACAGTTTGGTATAGTGGGAAAGTGTGTTAGACTTGGTATTAAGAAGACCTGAGTTTAAATTGTATCTCAGGTACTTACTACTTGACCCTAGGTAAGACATTTAAAGTCTCTGTTTCCCTATCTGTAAAATGGATATAATAACAACTTTAAAGCATTATAGAAATGTAGGTTTTATGTGAAGTTTTCTGCAAATCTTTAAGCACTAAATAAATATACAATTATTGTTATCATATCATTTTAATATCTTTTGCTCTAGACCAGAGTTGGATTTTGCTACATGTTTTAGCTATTTCTGCACTGACATTTTGAGACATTTTACACTGAAGTAGAAATAGTAATAATTCTACTTAAAATAAAAATATAATGATAAGGGGTATTTCTAAGGGCCTCTCTTTGGAATGATTAAATAGCACTATTTTATTGTTAAATAAACAGCTGAACTTTAATTTTTAGTTTTTATAATTTATAAAATTTCTGTCTTTGGAAGTTAATATAGGGAAACATCAATATAAGTGAATTATATTACAACACTAAGCAAACATAATTTGAGAGATCACTTAAAAAGGTGTACTTAGGTTTAGGTTGACTTATTTTTTTTTAATGACAATTAATTTACACAGCCATTTTATTGTCCTCAAAATTGAAAACTGGATAGAATGGATGAAATTTTAAAACTTATTAAAACAAATTGCTGTTGCTATAGCAATAGTTACTTGTGATTTATAATAAAGGTTTGTATTATTTCCAGCTAAACTGATTGTTGATGTAGTGTGGGTGACATTTGAGCAGTAATGAAGTCATTGTGAGTATATGTGTCAACATGATTTCAGTAAGCATTTATTATGACCTGAGGTCATTTTCAGCTCCAAGATTTTGCATTGAGTTGTGTTAGAATTTTAACACTTGTCTTGTATATACAGAATACAAATTGTCCATGTTCTTTCCCTAATTAACCATTTTTAATAAAATTCAAATTCCTCACTCTAGCATGTACTTGTTGTTCATTTGTTTCAGTCATGTTAACTCTTTGTGAACCCATTTTTGAGTTTTCTTGGCAAAGATACTGGAATGGTTTGCCATTTCTTTTTCTAGCTCATTTTATAGATGAGGAAACTGAGGCAAATAAGTGTCTTGCTCAGGGTCACAGAACTAGTAAGTCCGATTTGAACTCAGGAAGATGAGTTTTCCTGTCTGCAGGCCTAACACTCTATTCACTACATCACCTAACTGCCCCCTAGCATATAAAGTCTTCTACAATTTGGCTCTTGCCTACTTTTCCGGATTTATGTCATATCACTCTGGTTTACTTGCTCTTACCTAGTACTTGGGACTTAATTTCCTGCTTTGGTGCTTTTGATTAGACTGTGGTTTCCTTACACACCTGCTCCTCACCAAAGTCTTCTTAGAATACTCTCATTCCTATTACCTCAGTCTCTTTCCTATGTAACTCAGCTCAGGTGAATGAAAGAAAGAATGAGTGAATTTTAAAAAGCTTTTTAAAAGTGGTTGCTGTGTGTAAACACTGGATATAGATAGCAGTCAGACAGTTCTTGTCTTCAAGGAGTTCCCATTGTAATTGAGGAAGACCTTGCAAGGAAGAAAGTTTCTGGAGCTATTCAGATGAAAAGGATATAGCCATATCTGTTTCTGATGAACTATTTGACATTTTGGTAGCTAAAACTTTCTTTTCTGCATTTTCTGTAGCTGTGGCTTCTTGAGGGGGATGGAATGTGAGAGGAGAGGAGCAGTCCCTCCATAGGAAATTGCCAACCAGTCATTAAATAAACCACAAAGGTTGCTTCCCTGGACAGTGGTTGCCAGGGCCAGGCTTGGAATCAAGGCTGGGGATCTGTGAAGTGCTACTGTTTCCAGGGCTTTTTTAACTCACCTGCCTCATTTGTAGTAGATGGTCAGTCATTGGTGCTGTGGGTTGGTAGTGCTGATAGATCCCTTTTCTGCAAGGAATAGTTTCCCCTTGATGGCTGCAAAGTCCGAGCCAAAAGCAGGGCTGTGGTCTGAGGGATCCTGCTATCCCCAGGACTTTTTAGGTTCCTACTCTATTTCCACCGTGATCTGAGAGGTTGTAGTTATTGTGGTTTGAACCTCCTTGCACACGTCAAATACATGTTATCATGATGTCACAAAGTCTTTCCTCATATTTGTTAGTACTCTCGCCTTCATCATATGGCCTATATGTTTACTTCTCTGTACTTGTTATTTCCCCCAGTCGAATTAAGTCAATTCCTTGAGGGCAGGAACCGTCTCTCCCTCCCTCCTTCTCTCTCTTTTTTTGAGGGTGATGAGTATTTGTGCCCTTGGTGCTAGCATTCAGAATATATATATTAATTTTTTTCATTCTTTCATCTTTTGTATCTATAGCAATTAGAACAGTGCCTTGCAATTCAGTAGGTACTTAATAAATATTTTCTGAAAGTAATTTGTAGTGCTCTTTGAGAATTTTCCATTATAACTATAGTTAAAGATTTTTTCAGTTATTTTTGCATTTCATGATTGAACATTGACCTTTATGTTGAAAAAGTTTTCCCTCATTTGGAAGGTATCAATTTCTGAAGTAAAACAACTTACATTTTATTTCAGTGCCTAGATATAAATGATATTATATTCAGAACACAAATTTGACTTTTTTCTTCAATGTTCAGGAATAATGAATTGGAAAATGTTTTGTTTTTTAAAAGTATTTTTGAAATGTAGGACTTCAATGAACTAATTCTGTCATAATGTTTCTCTTAGGTCTACAGTCTGTTGAACCTTTATGAATAAAAAGTTCGCAGCATAAAATTATTTCTAACTATTTGTAGTTTAAGTACAATGATGCTATAGACAGCAGCACACTGGGAAAGAAAAAAGAATTTACTGAAGGATGAATAGTGAAGAAGAGTTCTTTGATGCCGTTACAGGTGAGTAGGATAAGAAGCTAAAAATTGACCAAACCTTGGTACAATTTATTTTGAATTTCTTGAATTCTGATGAATTTTTATTCTGAAATTGACAAATACCAACAAACAAACATATTTATGTGTAAAGAAGAATAAGAAAGAGTATTGTATGTGAAACCATGAATTTTTATTATATACAATTTCTTTTAAAAAGTGTATAATCAATTCAGCATATTAGGGTACCTGTAGAGTAAGATAGCTTTCTATACCAACTGAGTGTACATGATCTTCCTTCTTTGAATCAATTCCAATGAGACTAAGCATAAATCCTGCATTACAGGTGCAAACTTTGTCTACTATCTCCCCCCTCTTTCCCTGCCTCCCCTTCCACTGTATAAGACCTTTCATATCTCTTTTATGTGAGATTATCTTCCTGTGAAGGAATGTAAACAGTTTAACTTATTGGATCCCTTATTGATTTCTTTTTCCTGTTTACCTTTTTATGCTTCTCTTAAGTCTTGAATTTGAAAGTCATATTTTCTGTTTAGCTCTGGTCTTTTCACCCGGAATGTTTTAAAGTCCTATTTCATTAAATGTCTATTTTTTTCCAGTGAAGGATTATACTTTGTTTTGATGTGTGGTTCTTGATTATAATCCTAGCTTCTTTGCCCTCCATAATATTTAGAACTCTCTGATACTTTAATGTAAAGGTTGCTAAAACTTTTTGTGATCTTTCACTAGGGCTCCATGATATTTAGATTGTTTCTGTTTGCTTGCAATGTGACAGGAGGAGATCTGTGGATTCTTTCAATTTCTGTTTTACCTTCTGGTTCTAGGATATCAGGACAGTTTTTCATGATAATTTATTGAAATATGATGTCTAGGCTTTTTTAAAATCATGACTTTGGTAGTCCAATAAATTTTAAGTGGTCTTTCCTCAGTCTATTTTCCATGTAAATTGTATTTCCATTGAGATGTTCATATTTTGTTCTATTTTTTATTAAAATTTTTAATTAAGTTTTTGATGTATCATGGAATCATTAGCTTCTACTGCCCAATTTTAATTTTTGAGAAATTATTTTTTTCAGTGAGCTTTTGTATCTCCTTTTCCATTTGGCTAGTTCTTTTTAAGAAGTTCTTTTCTTCAGTCAATTAAAAATTTTTTTTTACCTCTAATCTGTTTTTTAAGGTATTTCATTATGTTTTCCTCTATCTTTTTGTGGGTTCTGCTGCTCCAGAATTCATTTTGAGACACTATTTTAAAGCCCCTTATAGGGGAATTTGGGAGAGCTCTGGCAAGTCCTTGTCTTTACCATCTTTGCTCCTCACTTTAAAAGTCCATTTACCATTATATATACATATTTGTCTATAACAAACTAATGAAAGCAACTTTCTAAGATCTGGAAAGTTTTTGGTCTCTTTTGGGAAGGGATGAGTAGAATATATCTCCTTGTGTTACTGAAGAAGTGTTATGTACAAAACCCTGTGCTAGAAGTAGAGGAAGATAAGTGGATGAGTAAGTCAACACTGACCTCAAGGAGTTTATAGTCTGTTTTGGAGGAATTACAAACTTTTAGACAAATAACTATAATACAATATAGGATGTGGTCTAGAAGCTAGCTTTTGGGGATATATGGATATTTAGAATAAAGATATTCATGAATGCCTGTTGTAAAAGAAAATGGAAGTAGTTGATATATGTTATTAGGGTACTGTAATTTTTAGAAAAACCCTTACTTTCTGTTTTAGAATCAATACTAATATTAGTTCTTTTTTTTTTTTAAACCCTTAACTCCTGTGTATTGGCTCCTAGGTGGAAGAGTGGTAAGGGTGGGCAATGGGGATCAAGTGACTTGCCCAGGGTCACACAGCTGGGAAGTGTCTGAGGCCAGATTTGAACCTAAGACCTCCCGTCTCTAGGTCTTGACTCTCAACCCACTGAGCTACCCAGCTTCCCCCCCCCCCCTAATATTAGTTCTAAGGCAGAAGATTATAAGGGCTAGGTAGTTAGGGTCAAGTGACTTGCCCAAGGTCACACAGCTCAGTTGTATCTGAGACCAGATTTGAATCCAGGATCTTCTCTCTCCAGGCCTGACTCCCTATCCATTGATATCCATTCAGGCTGCTCTAGGACACTGCAATTTAATTTTTAGTAGAAAACAGTAATACATTATAATCAGTATAGGTAGAAATAGTTCATATGTGTCCAGGAAATACAAAAAAGAAATCTGAAGTTGGATGTTGAAACAAATATGAAGGAGCAACTTATTTTTGTATGATTAAATAGTTTTTCCATTTTCCATTATTTTCCTGTTATTTTATCTTGACTTTTGAGTGAATTTTAAAATTTTTCTTAAAATATTAATATTGCATTATTTCAGATTGTAGTTATATTGTTTTTTGAACTGGATAAATTACATTGTAATAGAGAAGAATTCTATAATTGAATTTGTGTTCATAATTCCCATTTTTCTCTTCAAAATCCGGTACTTTATGTAACTGTAGCTATGACTTTTGTATGTTCCATTATAATATCAGTTTTATCCCAACGTAGGAAAAGAAATGATAGACATTTTTGAACTCATGAGCCAGATTTTTAAATGCTATATCTTTTATATACTCATTCTGAAATAATTATTGATCACTGGTGAATTGGACCCTCTGTGGTTATGTGTTAATTGCTTCTTTGAAGTAATGATGTGGTATTCAAAATGCAGCTGAAGTAAAAGCTTAATTTTCTCAATATGATTCATAAACACACCACCTTAGACTTATTTCTTTTTGTATTTTCATTTTTATGTAGCCTTATTAAAGTCACTGTATTGGGATTGTGCTATTCTTTTCCTTTAACTAACTCATTAGATTTGTCATCGAAATTCATTGACTTGTACTATCAGAAATCAAGGCCAGAAAGCTCTGAGCTTTCTGTTTTGCTATTTCTTTTTATTTTTAAAATGTGGACACTATTATATGGAAGCAGAATGGTGTAGTGGAAAGAACAATATGCAGTCAGGAGGAACTTTGAACCAGATCCCACCACTAATTAGCCTTACCTACTTAACTTCATTGATCTTCAGATTCCTCATCTGTAAAATGGGAATAATGATATTTGTAGCACCTATCTCATAGGGTTGTTATGAGACTAATGAGAGAACATATCTAAGGCACTTTGTGAACTTTAGAAAGCTACATGATTATCTATTATTCCATAAACTAAATTATTAGGCATAATTTTTCATTGAGCTTAGTGTAATGGATAGAGATATGGATTGAAGTTCTTCTGAACCATACTATACTGGCTGTGTGACCTGTTCTAGAGCAGGAAATTTTATAATTGTAAGTTGCAGAGAAGGTATTTACCTGTATGGTAGAGGGAGTTTCCTTACCTGAGAGTTATCTGTACTAATGAAATCATAGTTCTAGCCCTCAGGCCTATTTTTCATAATTTTTAAAATTAGAGTTCTTCACTGGTTCTAATCTTTTGAAATATGCTTCTAAATAGGCTGTCTCAGTTTCTTGCCTTATTCATGTCCATGGTTGTTGTCCTCATTTGAACTCCTATTGGGTATAGTTATTGTTAGGTGTAGTTATTGTTAGGTAATCACAATTTTGGAATAAAGAACTATTAACATGTAATTAACCTCACCACACCTGGTAGAATATTTTACTTTTTAAATAAAATCTTAGATCTGTAGTTTTCTTCTCTCCCAGTTATCCCCCACAAAAATATTTTCTTTCTTCAGTAAAATTTCCTTTCAACTTAAGATTTCAGTAATAATGCTGTCTTTGGAACCAAGAGAACCTGGGTTCTAGAGTTGAAAACGACTTCAGAGACTCTTTAGAACAATTACCTCATTTTTCAAATTATTAAACTGAGGTCAATGGAATTAAATGTTCAGGTCATACAAGTAATATCATAGAATTTGAACTGGACTTTACTTTCCTCATCTATAAAATGAAAGGTTTGGTAACTCCTTTAGGGCCTTCCAACTGAAGTTTTCTGATCCTGTGAATTTATAATGTTTGGATACATACTTTGTCTTGTTTTGTCCTTCCTTCCTTTTAAAAATTTACTTCATTAAATATGTCCCAATTACATGTAAAAACATTTTTAAAACTCATTAAAAATTTTTCGAGTTCCAAGTTCCCTCCCTCCAACCCTTTTCCCCTTTTTGAGAAGACAATTTGATATCATTTATACATGAGAAGTCATAGAAAACATTTTCATATTAATCGTGTTGCCAAACAAAAAAAAACAATAAAAAGAAAAAGAAAAAAGTACGCTTCACTTTTTTTTCATTTTATTAGTTACCTCTGGAGGTAGATAGCATTTTTCATCAAGGGTCTTTTGGAATTGTCTTGGATCATTGACTTTATCAGAGAAGCTAAATCTTTCATAGTTAATCATCCTTACAATATTGCCTAATCCTTATAAGATGAAGTAAAGGCTATTGCCCTACTTTATGTATGGGAAAACTGAGGACCAAAAGTTAAATTATAGGCCTTTATACCCTTGAAACAATATAGTGGAAAAGTCTCACCAATTTAGTAGGGCAGACCAGTAAAAATTGATTAAAAAAAATTTTTTTTTAAACTCTTATCTTCCGTCTTGGAGTCAATACTGTGTATTGCCTCCAAGGAAGAAGAGTGGTAAGGGTGGGCAATGGGAGTCAAGTGACTTGCCCAGGGTCACACAGCTGGGAAGTGTCTGAGGCCAGATTTGAACCTAGGACCTCCCGTCTCTAGGCCTGGCTCTCAATCCACTGAGCTACCCAGTTGCCCCCTAAAAATTGATTTTTAATGGAACATTTATTTTACATGATTAGTTTAAACAATAAGTGGATGTAATCTCTGATACAAACTTGAGAACAGATTTATCACCAAAGAACAACAAAAAAAAAACAACAGTTCATATCCAGGTATCTGATAATTTTTGAAATATTTCATTATTTAAAGGGACATTTAATTAGCAATACTTCCTTTGAATATTGGCTTGCCTTGGTACTTTAGACCCATGATTTAAGTACTCCCTCCATGGCATGTAT
The DNA here is from genome assembly GCF_016433145.1 of Gracilinanus agilis. Classification (NCBI taxonomy): domain Eukaryota; kingdom Metazoa; phylum Chordata; class Mammalia; order Didelphimorphia; family Didelphidae; genus Gracilinanus; species Gracilinanus agilis. The sequence continues at coordinate 261,856,788 of NC_058131.1, forward strand.
CATCAGCCTATCCATTCCTTCTCATCCTGTTCATTTCTTGTTCATGTACCTTTTTTTCTAAATAGATGTTGAAAATTAGTACATGATTTAAAGAAAACCTAAGTAAGCAATTTTTTAAAGTTCTGCTGATGTTCAAGTAGTTCTGTTATTTAATAGTCTTATCCTTGGGGCTTTTCATGAAATTCATCTACTAATCCTTAAAGGATGATAGGTCTAGAAATATCAGACGCTATCTCCTCTGACTCCTTGATTTTAGAGACAAGGAAGCTAAGGCCCATGGCTATAAGACATTACTAGCTATGTAACCCTGGGCAAGTCACAACATCTCTCTGAGCTTCAATTTTCTTATGTCCAGTTGAATCTCAAACCTTATATCACGATAAATTCAGAATGGGTAAACGACTTAAATATAAACAAGGAAACTAAAAGTAAATTAGGTGAACATAGAACAGTATATCTTTCAGATCTATGGGAAAGGAAAGATTTTAAGACTAAGCAAGAAATAGAGAATATTACAAAATGTAAAATGAATAATTTTGATTACATTAAATTAAATGGTTTTTGTACAAACAAAACCAGTGCAACCAAAATTAGAAGGGAAGCAACAAATTGGGGGAAAAAAACTTTATTTAAAAAAATCTGACAAAGGTCTAATTTCTCATATATAAGGAACTAAATCAGTTGTACAAAAAAAATCAAGCCATTCCCTAATTGATAAATGAGCAAGGGACACAAATAGGCAGTTTTTAGATAAAGAAATCAAAACTATCAATAAGCACATGGAAAAAGTGCTCTAAATCTCTTTTAATTAGAGAAATGCACATCAAAACAGCTCTGATATACCACCTCACACCTAGCAGATTAGCTAATATGACAGAAAAGGAAAGTAATAAATGTTGGAGAGAATGTGGCAAAATGGACCCTTTCTGGAAGGCAATTTGGAAATATGCCCAAAGGGCTTTAAATGACTGCCTGCCCTTTGATCCAGCCATACCACTGCTGAGTTTGTACCCCAAAGAGATCACGAGGAAAAATATGTGTACAAAATTATTTATAGCTGCATTCTTTGTGGTGGCAAAAAATTGGAAAATAAGAGGATGCCCTTCGATCGGGGAATGGCTGAACAAATTATGGTATCTGTTGTTGATGGAATACTATTGTGCTAAAAGGAATAATGAACTAGAGGAATTCCATGTGAACTGGAATGACCTCCAGGGATTGATGCAGAGTGAAAGGAGCAGGACCAGGAGAACATTGTACACAGAGACTGACACACTGTGGCACAATCGAATGTAATGGACTTCTCTACTAGCAGCAATGCAAAAAAAAATGATCCAGGACAATTCTAAGGGACTTATGAGAAAGAATGCTATCCACATCCAGAGAAAGAACTGTGGGAGCAGAAACATAGAAGAAAAACATTTCCTTGATCACATAGTTCAATGGGGATATGATTGGGGAAGTTGACTCTAAATGATCACTGTATTGCAAATATTAATAATATGGAAATAGGTCTTGATCAATGATACATGTAAAACCCAGTTGAATTGCTCATTGGCTATGGGAGGGAGGTGGGAAGCGGGGAGAGAAAGAATATGAATCATGTAACCATGGAAAAATATTCTAAAATCAATTAAATAAAATAAAACAAAAATAGAATTGAACTGTGAGATTTTAAAAGTTCCTTCCAGTTTAAAAATTTTATGATTCTAAATAAAACCTAGGCTCTTCTAGAGTCCTTATCTTTTAAAAGAAGATATGCAAGTCTATTTTCTTTGCTTAGGTTACATGAAAAATGGTAGTACTTCTTTTCATTTCACTTGCATTTCAGGGGTATCACTGATCTTTTATATAAACTGCTATGTAGATTTTTTAAAAAGAAAACAAACATTTTCATTTTCTTCTTTAGCTCCCAGTGGCCTCATGGAGAAAACACATAAGGTGGAGAATGATTGCAGAGCAGTGCCTGAAAATAATGGTAGTTCTTTTTGGATGAGTAGATAGTTAAATAAAAAGCATATGGTTTTACTTCTCAATAAAATATCTTTGGGAATTTGTTTACAAATTACTCTGTAAATCTAAATCACTAATTTAGTTTTAAATCACCAATTACAATTTTTAGTTCCTGTTTTACTCTTTTGATAGTATAATGTTTTTATTCCTCTGAAATAGCTATAATTTGTTAAATCTTCAGTAGAAATAGATAGCCAGATATGCAACTATTAGATCTTGCTACAGTTTAAAGGTATTTCTGCCTAACATAGAGCTATTTCCTACTCCTCTTACTTTAACCAGAGGGAGAAATGAACTTATTTCAGTGACTCTTTGATCTCATCAATGCAGACATTCTTTCCACTGGTTGAAAATCATCCAATGCTTTCTCATCTTATATGACTACAGGGCATGTCTTTTTCTTAAATTTCTTGTGGAAGATCCATCTAATTTTGGGGAAGCCTCCTTCTGGATCAATAACAGAGTGCTTGGGTGATAATGCCAACATATATGTTACTCAGGTTCTCCAGTGATATCAATTTGTTAGTCACTAGACAAAGCCTATGTTAAAACAATTAAATCTTTAAACTGTGCAACTCTTGGCACTCTCCTTCCACTTTTTTTGGTTACTATTGACATAATAGCAGAGGGGGCACCACATATCTTGCATTTTTATCAATTTAATCAGTCATCAAGGCCAAAATTTTAATTTATATACAACTGTTGCCTATGCGTAGGATACTTTCTCTTTCTCCCTCTCTCTTTACCTCTGCCTCTTGGACTAGCTTTTTTTTAATCATACATTTTAAAGTTATAGAACCTAGTAATCACATTTTTGTTAATGGGCCTTTCAGAATTTAGGTAAGCTTGTCTTTAGTAGCCACAATCCATTGCTGGAACTCTACTCAAACCTCTTCCTATTTGGTGACAGATTTATGTTGGAAATAAATATGGTAAAGTAATAACAATTACTATCGTAGCCTTTGAATCAGGGAAAAACAGAAACTATTATTGAACCAAAAAATGATCAGAGGACCTGGGTTAAAAAAACACTTTGATGCCTACTGCCTTTGCAACCATAAGCAAATAATTTCATCTCCTTGGGTCTCAGTTTCTTCAGCTGTAAAAATGAAGGAGTTAGACTAGATGACCTCTGAAGTCTTTTCTAGCTCTTTATGGTTTTATCAGGATAATTTGATATATTTATCTAGGTATTCTAACTTGAAAGATAGTTGAGTGTTCTCTACTATTATTCATTCTTATGGGAAATGATTTTAATTTCACTAGTATTTGTCAATTAAGACATCTTTCGCAAAATAATACAAAGAATTTTGATGTTCTTATCAAAAGATAAGTAGATTCACTCTTTTATGACCAGAATCCTAAAAGAGTTATTGTCTTCTGTTTGTTTTGTATAGGCTTTGATTCTGACAATTCGTCTGGGGAGTTTTCAGAGACAAATCAGAAAGTCACAGGAATGATTGACTTGGACACTAGCAAAAATAAAAACAGTACTGAAGAAAATGAAGAGAAGCCTCCACAAGAGAATGGAATCAAGAAACACAGGTATTAGCATACTTTGTAGTATTTATTGCCTTGTTTTAAGACAAACTCAAATAGTTTTTCAAAAACTCAAATAGAAATGGATCCTTGTAGGTCTACATATGGAATTAAAAACCACACATTAGCAATATCTATACTGTATTTTTGTTTACTTTGTTAAATATTTTGCAATTATATTTTAATCTGGGTTTAGTGCACTCAAGAGTTTTATAGACTGCAAGTTTGGCACTTTTTTTAGAACATTCTAAAGGTTTAACTGGGTTCATTCAAACCTCATAAAACTTTCATCTTCCTATACATTCCTATCCAACTAGTTAGAATTTTAAAACCAGATCTGTCTTGACTCAGTTCCAGTGGGTCACAGAATCAGAAGATTAATAATACTATCTAATATCTGTATATTGCACATTAAGGTTTGCAGAGAACTTTACAAATGTTACCTAATTTGATCCTTACAAAAACCCTGGGGGGAAGAGGACTTTATTATCCCTATTCTACAGATGGAGAAACTGAGACAGATGTTAAATTACTTGCCCAGGTTAGATAAAGATAAAATAAAGGAACAATTTTTGCAATCAGCCTTCTGATTTTACCACTTTACATTATTTCTTCAAAGAAAATTACTACCCCTTTATGTAGAATGCCTTTCTTCCCTTAATTTCAATGATATTGTATCCACTTAGTTTTTTCTGTTGTTGTGACAGCTCCTTCTCGGTCTCATTCAGGTTTATCCTCTAACTCTTCTAAATGTGGGTAAAGCCTCAAGGATATGTCTTTGACCTTCTCTTCTTATTCTCTCTTGGTGATTTATCTTCTCCCATGTGTTCAATTGTCTTCTTTATATTGGTAGTTCCAAAATCTAGATTTCTCTCCTTAGTATCTTATCTGAGTTTTAGTGACACATCTCTAAGATGCCTGTTGGACATCTCTACTTTGATGTCTCACAGGTATCACAGCTTCATTATATTCCAAGCTGAACTCACTATTTTCCCCACTGTCAACCCAAAATTTGTTGGCTTGGTAATTTTGAAACATAAAGGTTAAAAACCTGTTTATTTCCAACTCTTGTAACATGGTCTTAGTAACATGAAAGGAAAAAAAATACACACATATCTTTCTGGTTAAGTCATCCTAACTTCCTTATTTATGTTGATGCTGCCACCATCCTCCTAGTTAATCAGCATTGGAATTCTTCCTTCTTCTTCATCCCCTTTATATACAATCAATTATCAAGTCTTGTTGATTCTACCTCTGCATTTCTTGCATCTGCTTCTTATTCTCCATTCTCATTGCCATAACCCTAGTGCAGGCCCCTTTCACCTTTTTTCTAGATCACTGAAATAGTTCCCTAACTGGTTTCTCTGTTTTTAATTTTACCTCTCTCTAGACCATATGACTTTTTTGAGGGCCAGATATGGCTCTTTCTGCAGGAGCCATAAAGTCAATTTTTTTTCAGGTGCTGTTACAGGAGCACGCACTGTGAGCACTGCATGGCTCTCACGAAATTACATTTTAAAAAATGTGGCGTTTATGGCTCTCATGGCCAAAAAGGTTGCCAACCCCTGCTTTAGACCATACTAAATCAATACTTAAATAAATACATAATACTTAAATAAAAACATAAAATAAATACTAAATCAAGCTTCCAAAATAAACTTTTAGCACAGATCTAACCTTGTTGTTTTGTTCAAAGACCTTCAGTTGTTTTCTATCAACTATAAGATAAAAAAACAAACTAGTCTAATATTTAAATCCCCCTACAATCCTGATGTCAGCACACATTCTAGACTTACTTAAATCTAGCCTCTTTTCCTCTGTTCTTTTCTTGTCTTCCTCTGCATTAATCAATCAATCAGTGCCAACATTTTTTAAGGACCTACAGTATTAGGCACTCTGCTACATGCTAATGGTACAAAAAGAGTCCAAAGACAAGTCCTTGCTCTCAATGGGGAAACAACATGCAATATATAATTAACAAAGAGAAGACACTGGAATTAAGAGGGGTTTGAGAAAGCTTCCTGTAGAAGTTGGGATTTTAGGGAGGTCAGGCTTCAGAGTTGAGGAAGAAGAGTATTCTAAGCATGGGGGATAGCCAAAAAAAAAAAAAATGTCTGGAACTGAAGTATCTTGTTCATGAACAGCCAGGAGGCCATTGTCATTGGATCGAATAGTACATTTGAGGAATAAGATGGAAGAAGACTTGAAAAAAGGAGACAAGGCTATAAAGGACTGTGATTGCCAAACAGAGCATTTTGTATTTGATTTTGGAGGTGATAGGAATCTATTGGAGTTTATTGATTTGGCTGGTGAGGAGAGGTATATGTGACATAATTGGACCTGAACTTTAGGAAAATCACTGTTGATTGAATGCAAGATGGATTGGAGTGTGGGGAGACTTGAGGCAAATAGCACCCCCAGCAGGTTGATGAATTAGTCCAAGAGTGAAATGATAAGCTCTGTACTAGAATGGTGACAATGTCAGAGGAGAGAAGGGGGCATATTTGAGAGATGTTGCAAAGATGAAATTGATAGGCTGACAGGGCTTGGCTTGGATGTGGGGAATGAGAAAGAGAGTAAAAAATCAAGGATGACTGGAGGTTATGAACTTGAGGATTTGGGAGGGTGGTGGTACCCATATAGCGAAGGTAAGAGTTGGGGAGGTCCCAGAATACAGCCTTAAGGGACACCTACCTATGTGATTTGGAGGAGAATCCAGCTTGGGATATTCTTTCTATTTAGCTCCACCTGTTGAAATCCTAGGTCTCCCACTTATTACCATTGTGCGACCTTAGTTAAGTTACTTAACCTCTCTGAGCTTTAATTTCTTCATTTGTAAAATGAGAAAATTGGACTAGACCCTTAAAGACCTTTTCTAGCTCTAAATATGATTTTTTTTCCTTTTTAAGGCTTGCTTGGTGCAAGTGCCACCACCATGAGACCTTCCTTAAAGCTTTCCTTGATGCCACTTACTAAGCTGACAGTTTTTTACTCCTAAAATTTCTCTACAATGCTTTGTTTAAATCTCGTCTTTATTTCTCTTCTAGTTTACCTCAGATCATACTTATTTGTGTATGTGTCATATTTCCCTTAGTATTTGTCAGACCCTTGATGTCAGAGACTATCCTTCTTTTTATCTTTGTGGCTTCAACATCACTTTTAGTACAGTGCTTTTTGATCTGATAGGTGCCTAATTAATGTTTGTTGAATTAAATTAAACCATAGTTCTTATACTCTGTTGTATACTGACAAGATATATGGTTTCCCAGGGTAGGTTCATTTTAAATTCAGAATTTAAATGAATTGACTTCCAAAATTGCTTTCAGCTTTTACACATCTGAGAAAGGACAATCCAGTAATACGGGTTATGGGGTGATTCTAGAAACCTAATCATATCAATAAGAGCTTCTTTGTCTTTCTGTGGAGAGTATATATTTGTTGTTTTCTTTTCTTCCGCCAATAATCTCATTCCTTGATCATTCAAATTGTTGCATCATTCTAGAATAATAATTATTTTATAATATAAAATTACTGTAACATGATGAAATTGCTCAAAAAAGAATGTATAGAAATCTTTTCCTTCTGAGCAGTTAATTAGAAATTGAACCACTCTCAAAAGTGAATGACTAGAAATTTATGGAAATTAGATATGAAAATCTAAAGAAAATTTGTCAGATCATAGAAAATAGCCATTAGTGAATCTGTTGTTTTATTAGTTAATGCTTATTATTAATATTGCTGTAACCTTGTTTTCTTTGAAGGACATCATTGCCTGCCCCAATGTTTAATAGAAGTGATTTCAGTGTGTGGAGTATATTAAAAAAATGCATTGGCTTGGTAAGTTTGAATTGACTTATTTTGAAACACAAAGGTTAAAAACCTACTTATATTCAACTTATGAATTTAACAGTCTTAGTAACTTAAAAGAGTTATATACACACAAACACATCTATCTGTTTAATATCTCTATGTCTATCTAGTGTCACAAAAGTCTTAGAGTAGTTTTAAGCTTTAAGGTAAGAGGAGAAAAGTAACAACTGAGAATGATCAGTAAAAGCTTCTTTTAGGAGCTAAGTCTGAGCCTGGATAGGAGCAAGAGATTCCAGGAAGGCAAAGGTGAAGAGGGAGACCCTTTTAGGCATAGGCAACAAGTTGTCTGTGAAAAGACTCAGATATATAGTTGGCTAGAATAAAGAGTGTGTGACAGCTGGTTATGTGAAATCATCTGGGAAGATAAGTTGGAACCAGATTGTGAAAGCCTTTAAATGCCCACATATCCAACCTTTTGTCAGATTTGTCATTTCTACCTTTACAACATCTTTGCATTAGTAAAACTGACTCTTGTCACCTTTCTTGTGGACTATTTCATTAGCCTTCTGGTCTTTCCTTACTCCAGTCCATCTTCTATTTAGCTACAAAGTGATTTTCCTAAAGCATATGTCTTCCCGTGTCAGTCCCTTACTCAGTAAACTCCATTGGCTTTTAATTCTTTTAAGATCAAACATAAATTGCTTTGTTTTGCATTTAAAGCTTTTCACAAGTTGCCCCCTTCCTAACTTTCCAGTGTTTTTACACTTTATTTCCCTCAACTCTAGGATACAGTGATCTATTTGCACACTAACTTGCATACTACACTGTACTTCTTTTGCACTGGCTTCCCTCTATGCTTGGAATACTTTCCTTCCTCTCTTGTGCTTCTTAGTTTCCCTCTCCTCCTTCAAGACTCTTAGCTCAAATCTTTGCTATTGCCTTTCCTTTCTAAAATCTGTTCTTTATCTTTTACATACCTAGTCATTTACATGTTGTCTTACCCATTGGAATGTGAGTTCTTTGAGGACAGGTACTATTTTTACCTTTCTTGTGTAAATCAGTTTTTAACATGGTGCCTGACATTAATGAATGAAGCCCTGAAAGTTTTGGATATGCAAGTTAAAAGAAAGGATTGGATGTAAGAGATGTGGAGGTAAAATTGATAGGACTTGGCAACTTATTGGATAAGAGAAATGAAGGAGAGTGAAGAGCCAATTCTGGAGGTTGACATCCTGAATGATTGGCAAGGATTCTAGATGAGAAAAAGGGAATTAGGAAGAGGTGTGAATTTAGAGAGATTCCAAGTTTTGTTTTAGACATGTTGCTTTTGAATGCTTATGGAACACACAAGTGGAGATGGTTAGCAGGGGGTTGTTGTGGTTTGAACTGGAGCTAAGGAGACAGGTGAGGACTTGGTGTGTAGTTTTGAAATTTGTCATCTGCATAAATATAATAATTGAATCTTTGGAAACTGTATGAGATAATCTAGAGAGAAAAGAAAGGCAGAGACAAAGCCCCGGGGGTATGCCTACACAGAGGGGATGGAATGTGAATGATGATCCAGCAAAGGAGTGGTCAAGCAAGATAGAAGAGAACCAGGAGAAAGCAATGTCATGAAAACTCAATTAGAGTGAATTTCCAAGGGAAAAATATAATTATCAGTGTCAAATACTGCAGAAAAGTTACAAAGGAAGAGGAGTTAGAAAAAGCCATTGGATTTAGCAATTTAGAAATCATTAGCTAATAAACTGAAGCACATAAGTAACTTAAGAATAAACTCCCAATTTTTAAAAAAGTGCTAGGAAGGGGCAGCTGGGTAGCTCAGTGGATTGAGAGCCAAGCCTAGAGACGGGAGGTCCTAGGTTCAAATATGACCTCAAACACTTCCCAGCTGTGTGACCCTGGGCAAGTCACTTAACCCCCATTGCCTAAAAAATAAAACAAAATAAAACAATAAAACCTGCTAGGAAAACTGGAAAAAGAAGTCTGGCAAAAATTAGGCTTAGAGCAACACTGTATGCCATATTTCATTAATAATGTCATTTCTGAGTAATTCAAATCATTACATCACTCTAGAATAATAATTATTATTTTATAATACAAAATTACTATAATATGATGATAACTATTCAAAAGAGAACATATAGAAATCTTTTCTTTTTGAGCAATTAATTAAAAATTGAACCTCTCTCAAAAGTGAACGAATATATTCTAAATGGATGCATAATGTAAATATTAAAGACCATACTATTAAGGCAAATTAGATGGCTAAGTGGATAGAGTGTCAGGCCTAGAGTGGAGAGGAACAGTTCAAATCTGACCTCAGATACTTCTTTGCTATGTGATCCTGGGCAAGTCACTTAATCCCAGTTGCCTAGCCCTTACTCCTCTTCTGCCTTGGAACCAATAATATCACTTCTAAGACAAGAAGGTAAGAGGTTTTTTGTTTTTTAAAAAAGATCATACTATTAAGAAAATCAGAAGAGAAGCAGATAATATACTTCTTATAGCTATGCATAGCTATATTTTTAACCAAATAAGAGATAGAGGCAAGTGCAAAAAATAGATAATCTTGAAAATATGAAAATGAAAAGCTTCTGTTCTGTAGCCCCAGTAGTGAGAATAGGCCCCAGTAAAATCACAGCCATAACCTAGAAGTAATCAGACACATAGCTTCCCCAACCCAGCATGAGAACTTGATCCAGTTCCTTCCCAAATACTAGATGTTCTTCCAAGAAATCAGTGGTGCAAGAATTCTATGAGAAACTTTGTTAAATCACATTAAACACTGACATGTTGAATTATCACCGATAGAAACTCTGTTCAGAACCACTGAGGTAATCTAAATCCATGGTCTCCATCTTGTAAATCATTACTAACCATTGTTCCTGCAAAAGGCTTACCTAATCCCTTAGCCTGCATCATTTTCTCTATAAAGTGTGTACACCAAATCATTAAACTTTGTCCCTGACAAGCAAGAGAATTTCTGTGTGTTTTTCTGTCAGTTTGGTGGTTTGACCTTCCTGTAATCCCAGAATCATTTTTCTCATCCTGGTTCATTGACCCATGAGTAATTTGTTGAACAAATCTGACACTATACAGGCAAAATTCATAAATTTAGGGTAAGAAGGGAAACAGTTGAATAGGAGAACATCTTGGTATCAAATTTCCCTAATAAAGATTTGATATTCAAGATACAGAAATAATAGATACAAATATGCATACACATATGTACACACATACACACATCTCCATGTATCATTACACGTGTTTGTACAGGTTTATTATACACATGTAAACCCCAAAGATATTTTGCCATATAAGTAGCCAAAAGTTATAGACATTCTAAAAGTAATCATAATAATTGTAATCTATGAACAATTGCATGAAATAATACTCCAGATAACCATAGATATAAAAAATCATAGAAATCAAAGCAAACCTCATGTTTTCTTTGGTAAAGATAACCCAAAAAAATGGTAATAGGAGAGTTGGAGAGTTGCAAGAAGATGAGTACACTGGAACATTGTTGGTGAAGCTATGAATTGGTACAATCATTTTGGATAGCAGTTGGGAATTATGCAAATAAGATGACTAAAATATCCATAACCTTTGGCTCAGAGACTGCACTGCTAGGTTTATACTCCAGGGAGGTCATTGATAAAATGATAGACCCCATATACACTGGAACGTTTGTAGTAGCACTTTATACTGGCAAAGAATTGGAAACAGAATAGATGTCCAACAGTTGGGAAATGGGTAATCAAATTTTGGTATAGGAATATAATTCATTATTTCAGTGTACGGTAAGAAATGAGGAAAGTGATAAGTACAGAGGAGCATGGAAAGATCTATATGAACTGATTCAGAGTGAAGCAAGCAGAGCTATGTTATGATTAAATACTCTGGAGACCATATCTTAATTTTATAACTAATTATTAAATAATAAAAAGCAGGCCAGAGAAGGAAAGGAAAAAAAAAAAAAGCCCAAGCCATGTGTGTCTGGTTAGCTCTTTTAGCTGTCCCCTCCTCCTTGAGCTGGCCATGTCAGCCCCAGGGTCAGATCGCGCCTCCTCAGTCTGTAATTCCAAGGGAAGAGAGCTAGCTCCTGTCCCCATGTCAATTTATTCTCTTTGTGACATCCCTTTCCCCAAGCCTCTTTGATTGGTGGACTTGGCTGAGTTTGGATAAGAGGCAAGTCTTCTGGACTCCAAGGGTAATAACCATATGGATTTTAGAATGGCCACACAATGCATTTACAGCATCTCCTAGCATGGTAGGCAAGAGAAGGGAGGACTCCATCTATAGATTTTCAGAGAGATGGTTCAGAGGTTCAGACCTAAGATTTTTTTGCTTTAAAATCAAATAGTTGTTTTGGAGGTGCCAAGAAAGAGTTCAGATCAGCACTAACTTTCTACAACCAAGAAAACAGTATACACTGGGACCATAACATTGTATATGGAAAGAACAAACACACACACTGAAAATCTAAATTAATATTGCAAAATTGTAAAGAACAAGTATGGCTCAAAATAACTGATATGATAAGACTATTTCTTTTCTTTAAACCCTTACCTTCCGTCTTAGAATCAATACTGTGTATTGGTTTCAAGGCAGAAGAGTAGTAAGAGTTAGTTAGTGGGCTTTAAGTGTCTTGTCTAGGGTCACACAGCTAGGAAGTGTCTAAGGCCAGATTTGAACCCAGGACATCCCATCTCTAGACCTGGCTCTCAATCCACTGAGCTATCTAGCTGCCCCCATGTCAAGACTTTTTTACCTTATACTTTTGCAGAGGTGAGAGTTCTACAATTTTGGCCCATTGTACATATTGTTAGATTTTTTTTTAACATATTGATTTTATTGATGGCTATAGCATATGCCAACTTTCTCTTTTTTTTTTTTTACTCTAAAACAGTCCTATTTATTATATGAGATGACTCTAGAAGGGAGACAAAAAAAGGGAGAGGTACCCTAAGAAACTATGGTGATGTTTTTTTAAAAAAAGAAAATATATCTACAAAAACTTTTCTTTTTATAAGCCATTAGAAATCTTGGAGACAGAAAGTGGCTTCATTTGAGTAGTAGGACCAAAAGTCAGATTAACAAGGGGTTGATAAAAAAGAGTAGGGTTTGAAATAGAGGCAACAAATATAGACAGCTTTTTAAAATTAAAGCCCTCATTACATCTAGCCTGGCCTATTGTATTAACATTCCAATTAGTCTTCTTGCACCCAACCTTTTTCCTTTCTAATCTATCCTCTAACTAGCTATCATGTTCTATCATATTCATGTAGCTATTATGTCACTTCCAAGCTCAAGAAGCTTTAGTTATTTAGTTGCCTTTAGGATAAAATACAAATATCTTAGCTTGTCATTTCAAGATTTTCATAATCTGGCTACATCCTATTTTTTTAGATTGATTAAATATAACCTTACCTCATATACTATATATTGTAGTCAAATGACCCATGTGCTGTTTGCTGTAAGTGACATTCTATCTCATGTTCCTGTGTAGACTGCTCTCTCTCCTCATCTCCAACTTTTAGGACCTTTAGCTTTGTTCAGTATCACTGAATTGAGACTTTTTCTGTTCCCTCCCTCCCAATTGTTAGAATTTTCCTCTCAAATTACTTTGTATTTATTTTTTATATATTTATCTGTGTATGTATTGTTACCATCCATAGAATGTAAGCTGCTTTTTCTTCTTCTTTTTTTTTTTTTTAAACCTTACCTTCCATCTTAGAATCAATACTAGGTATTGGTTCCAAGGCAGAAGAGTGGTAAGGGCTAGGCAATGGGGGTTAAGGGACTTGCCCAGGGTCACACAGCTAGGAAGTGTCGGAGGCCAGATTTGAACCCAGGAGCTTCCATCTCTGGGCTTGACTTTCAATCCACTGAGCCACCCAGCTGCCCCCAAGAATGTAAGCTTCTTAAAGACTTGTTGTTTTTATCTTCAGTTCGTAGCCCAATACCTGCCATATAAGAAGTTCTTAATATTTGTTGAATTTAATTTCTTGGAGTTTAGCAGTGAAATGGAAGAATAAGATAGAGTGATAACTTGAGGGGGTGATAGGATTAACTAAATGAAAGGCTTTTTAATCACCAGTACAAGAAAGGTGGTAATTTCTTATTTTCTTAATCTAGGAATTGTCGAAAATCACAATGCCTGTTGTCTTCAATGAGCCATTGAGCTTTCTTCAACGAATTACTGAATACATGGAACATATATACCTCATTCATAAAGCTTCTTCTCACACACAGTCCTTGGAAAGAATGGCGGTAGGCAACCTCAAATTGTTTCGGCCATTTACTTTTTTAATTGTATAAAACTCTGGGTTTTGTATGTGGAAATTTTAATTTTTAAAGAAGCCATTGTAATTATGACAATTGTTAACCATGGTTAAGGCCAGGAATTTCCTCATGGGGATACTTTAGATAAAGGAAAAGGTATATTACTAACTTTTAGGATTTAGATGCAGTCCTATCAAGAATCAGGGTAAAAGGGACAAAATAAAAAAGCTAATAGATACATATGTTACCCACTTACTTTCTGTCTTAGAATCGATACTAAGTAAGAGCATAAGGGCTAGGTAATTGGGGTCAAGTGACATGTCCACAGTCACACAGCTAGAATGTGTCTGAGACCATACAGATGTATTTCTGAGAACCATAGTCACCCTTATGAAGAGATATCAAACGATAGGCTCTTGCTTGGTAACTTTTCAGAGAGAGTAGTAGTTGCATAATGAAGTGGCATTTCTTTTAGAAGTATTATAATTTTAAAAAATTATATATTTTTTTAATCAGCAAAAATCTACCTTCTCTTCCCTTCTTCATTCCCTCCTCATCTCTACCTTCCCTTCTCAATTTGAGAAAAAAAGAACAAAGCCATTGTTAAAAACATGAATAGTCAGGCAAAACAAATTTATGTACTAGCTGTTGCCTAAACATTATGTATCCATAAACCTTCACTTCTCTCTCAGAAGGTGGGTAGTATGGGTAGTGTGTTTCATCTTTAGTCCGCTAGAATCATGATTGGTCAGTATGTTGATCAAAGTTCCTAATTCTTTCAAAGTTGTTTGTTTTTGCCAAATTGTTGTCATTGTATTAATTGTTCTCCTTGTTCTATTTGTTCTGCATTAATTTATACAAATCTTCCCAGATTTCTCTTAAACCATTGCTTTCCTCATTTCTTACTACTCAACAGTATTCTGTCACATTTATATGCTGTAACTTGTTCATCCATTCCTCCATTTATAGACATCCTCTCATATTCCCATTCTTAGCCACCTTTTAAAGAGCTATAAATATCTTTGTATATATTTAGAGTTTGTATTGCTTAGGACTAATCTCTCCCAAAATTTATCCTTCCTCTAATTTCCCTTCCCCCTTGTCCTTTCTCTTCTTTTTCCCTGTTGAGTGAAATATATTTCTCCACCAGCTGTGTGTGTATAGTCTTCCCTCTGACTAATTCAGATGAGAATGAGTTTCTAGTGTCAAGTGCTCTCCCCACCCTCTTCTTGTGTAAATAGATATCTACTTGTGCACTTGATTATGTATTATAATTTTCCCTAACATTCTTGGAGAACTCCCATTATATTCTGCTTCTCCTTTCTCTTTACTCTTTTAAGATCATCAAAACATAACAATTTAAAAAAACCATTGCCTGGCTTTGTCTAATTAGATCCTTTCTATGAGCTTTGATGATAAGAGGGGACATATATGTCAGCTCCCCATATTTTAACCTTGTTTAGTCCCTAATCATTGTTCATTTATCTTTACTTTTTTTACATCTCTTTTTCTCCCCCATTCCCCTACCCTCTTTCCCTCTTTCCTGATCTTTTGGCTTATAATCAATAATAAGTATCAATTCCAAGGTAGAAGAGTGGTAACAGATAGGAAGTTGAGGTCAAATGACTTGCCCAGGGTCAAACAGCTAGGAAATATCTGAGTCCAGATTTGAACCCAGGATCTCCCACCTGCAGGTCTGGTTCTCTGTCCATTGAGCCTTTTAGTTGCCCCTTTACATTTCTCACAACTCTTGTGTTTTTACTTCAAAGTTTCTATGCAGCTCTTGTCTTTTTCATCAGAAATTCTTGGAAGTCTTCTATTTTATTAAAGATACATTTTTCCTCTTGCAGCTTTATATGCAGTTTTGCTTGGTACGTTATCTTGGCTGTAAGACTGTATTCTTTACCCTCTAGAATACTATATTCCAAGATATCCCCTCCTTTATAGCTGTTATTCAGTCATGTTCTACACTTCATGACCATAGTACACCAATACTGTCTTTGGGGTTTTCTTGGCAAAGATAGTAGAGTGGTTTACCATTTCTTTCTCCAATGGATCTTTTATTATAGTGGCTACTAAATCATGTGTGGTACTGACAGTGGCTCCTTAGTATTTGAATTCTTTCTTGGTTGCTTCTTGTAATTTTCTTTGATCTGGAAACTCTAGATTTTGGCTATGATGTTCTTGGGAGTTTTTATTGGTGGGTTTCTTATAGGAGGTGATCAATGGAGTCTTAATTATTCTAATTTGCCTTTTGGTTCTCAGAGATCTGGGCAGTTTTCTTATAAAATTTCTTAAAACATTATGTCTAGTCTCTTTTTGTGGGGCATAGCATTCAGATAATCAAGTGATTCTTGATTTTTTTTTCCTCCTTGATCTGTTTTGCCAGTCAGTTGTCATTACTATAAAATACCTTACATTTTATTTCATTTTTTCTTCAGTCTTTTGACTGTCTATTAATATTTCTTATCTTATGGAGACACTGGCTTCAATTTGGTCCATTAATTTTTAGGAAGTTTATTACTTGGGCAGGATTTTATACTTGTTGCTACATAAACTGTTAATTCCCTTTTCATTTCTTACTTCCATAGTTCTGATTTTGTTTTCCAATTTTTTTCCTCAAGCACTCTCGTTTGATTTATAAAAACATTGTTAAGTCTTAAAAAAAAAAAAAACCTCTTTATATTTTCCAGGAACTATAGTTGAGTTTGTGCCCAAGCTCTGTTTTGCTCATAGATGTTTGAGAGTCATTCTCTTCTTTTGATTTTGTAAGTTTCCTCATCACTTGTAATAATTAAAATTATAAGACTTGGTAACTTTATTAAATCAAAGTAATAGTAGTAGTAAAGAGAGGGAAACATAGAAAAGAGTTAGAGAGATACTTAACTTTCTAATCTATTGGCTGCCATGATGGGCCTGAGGCTAAACTCTGACAAGGGTTCCTTCAGCTCTCCATGCTTCAGCAAGAAGACCCCAAAGACCTCCTGATCTCCACTTTTAAGCTCTTTTCTCCACCCCCTAACTCTCACATGTCACATCTCAGGAACCAATCATAGTTTCTTAATTTGTCTGGGCCACCCAGTGCCTGTGGGATCAGCTTTCTGTCTCATTGGTTTCTTGATTCTTTAACTTCCTTTCTCTGAGGGCTTATCTATACCTGAATTTGCTCAGTGGTCTTTGAACTCCAGGCCACTGAGAGATGATGTTAAAAAAGGTAACATGAAAGAGAGAGAAATTTGCTTTCAATACACCATAAGAGATTTTGCTCATTTTTTCTACTTCCTGACTTTAGACAATATAATGACTTGGCCCTGTTACACTTTTGGAGGGAGGATTTCGCCTGGTCTTTTTTGCTGCTTTTTTGGCATATTGATTATTATCTTAGTCCTGGATCTCTGGGACAGACTAAGGACGTACAAATTCCCAAATGCTCCCAAAGTGGTCTGATGCAGGGCAAAGTTTAAAACTCTGTCCCCTGGTCTGAGCTTTCCAAGTTCCTGGCCTAGGTTTGGGTCTGAGCAAGAGGACACTGCTACTAGACTCAGAGGTTCCTGTTAACCAGGTGGAAAACTACTGGTTCAGAGTGACTCTTTAGCCCCTCTTTTAGACTGAGTTTCCTGCCCTGATTATTCCTTTGTAGGCTCTAGCCTGGGCTAGATATTGGAACTGAGACTCTGGACTGTTTTTGGAGTGTGAGCCACTAATGCTTACTTCTGAACTTCCTCTTTTCTCAGTATACTGCCCAGGGTCTTTTTATTTTTAATACCCTTGAACACAGATCTAATTGATCTACTTTGTATCTGTGATCTAAAACTGAGAAGTACCAAAGTTGCCAGTTGGCCCTTGTTCCTGCCTTCTGCATGGCTGCCCTAGTGTAGACTTGGGATGACTTCTTGCCTTGGTATATACACAACCTCTCTATGGATGCTGGAGTGCTCCTTGTTTGGCATGCTTCTGGACAGATGTCCTTAATGTCTGCAGACTTCTGTGTGTGCCTTTCTCTTCTTTCTGGCTAGATAAATGACTCACTATGACTTTTTCTGAATTTCCATGTCAGGATTTGATTTTGTGTCTTTTCTAGGTTTGTTGGAGGAATTTCTTTTGAATAGAAAGAAAGGGAAAAGCTCATTTTATTGCTTCTTGCTACCCCCAATAGTGTTATGACCTAAAAAAAATTGCAAATAGAAAATTGAGGAATAACTCTAAGAGGAAAGAATGAAATTAATTACATGATTGTCCCCAATACTATAAATTTTACTTACTGGAAATTAGCCTCATTTAATCCTGTGGATTACTTACAGGCTGTAGCTGCTTTTGCAGTTTCGGCTGTGGCTTCTCAGTGGGAGAGGACTGGTAAACCATTTAACCCACTACTGGGGGAAACATATGAATTAATCAGGTAAGAACAAAAAAACAAGTAAATGTATACATCACTGATATCTAATGGTTAAAATTTCATTAGTAAATGGGAAAACTGTATTTTCCGTATTGGCAATTTTTCTTCTCTCAGAATAAATAAATGTATTATTTAAAAATATTATTAAGCATTTTGAACTTTTTAGAAGTTATCTCTAATAAATGTAAAATATTGTTAGTTTTTAAAACATTAAAACCATAGTAATTCATAATATAAGGGAAGACAATATTATAGTCTTACTTAAATGAAGTTTACATTGTAGGATATTTTAAAAGAAATGTAACTTTTATTGTATGTCAAGAACTGTGCACATTATAAGCAAAGATATAAATGAGTATTAATATGCAAAATTAGATAACTTTATCTCTCTAACACTCATAGTGCTTTATTCAAATATTAGTTTAATTTTGTGGAAAAGAAAGAAGAATTTAGGGTAGGTTTGCACTACATAATAATATATCCTAATACAAGATCCTGAGTTTTGCTACTTATTTGAACTTTTAATCTAGTAACAATCATCTGTTGGCTATTATTAATTCCAATTATGAAGTAGTTGTATAAAAATTAATGAATTTTTTCTAGAGTAAAAAACCTTTCAGTTATTTTGAATGCTAGAAAAATAGGAACTATATGAGTGCCTGCTTGCCCATTGTCATACTAAGCATTCTAGAGGATTATTTTTAAAAAATACAGAATTTTCCCTAAAAAAATTTATGAATGACTTGGAAGAGACAAAGCTAATAGTTACTAAATTACCAAGGTTCTTCTAGTATTGTTCTTGCCACTAATAAGCACAAGTTCCTTTACTCATCTTTTTTTTTTAAAACATTTACTTTCTGTCCTAGTAACAACTTTAAGACAGAAGGGGCAAGAGGTAAAGCAAATGAAGTTAAGTGACTTGCCCAGGGTCACACAGTTAGGAAATGTCTGAGGCTGGTTTTGAATTCAGGTCTTCCTGACTCTAGACCTGTTGCTCTATCCACTGTGCCACTTAGCTGCAGGCTGCCCCCTTAACTCATCTTGACTGTATTTCCTCATGTCACATAAAGTGATTTGACTAGATGACCTCCAAGTCCTTTCTAGTTCTAAAAATTTATATAACAGGGCTAAACTGTGTTATTAACTGCAGATGTTGTGTTCTTGTGGTGTTATTGTTCTTTAGTCATTTCAGTTGTGTCTGATGCTTCATGACCCCATTTAGGGTTTTCTTGGCAGAGATATTGGAGTAGTTTGCCATTTCCTTCTCCAGCTCATTTGACGTATGAGCAAACCGAGGCAGACAGGGTTAAGTGATTTGTCCAGAATCACATAGCTTACTAAGTGTCTAAGGCTAGTTTTGAACTCTATGCCTAGTGCTCTATCCACTGTGCCACTTAGCTGACTGTGCTGTACAAATTCAGGTCTTACTGCTTACTATTGTCAGAGAGAGAGGGAGAAACATTGCAAGAAATGGATCATGGAATCATAGGTTTGGATCAGTAAGGGATCTTAGAATTCACTGAGTCTAACCCCCTTATTTTTCAGATGAGGCAACTGAGTTCTCAAGATTTTAAATGACTTATCTAAGGTCACACAGCGGGTAAGTGTCTGAGAAAGGATTCTAACCTAAGGCTTCCTGACTCCAAGTACAGACCTTATCCATTAAGCTTTGCTATTTCTCAAAAAGAATCAATGAGGGACTTTGGCTTTTGCAGAAAACACTGAGACCTAGCTTCCTAAAGCAGATATGTTGTAGAGTAGTAGCAATGAAAAAAAAATTTTAATTGGTTGAAATATTGAATTATTACATTAGTGATAAAATACTCTGAAAATCACATAAAATATTCTAATAATAATAATAACTCAACTTTATATAGTACTTTCAGGATTGCAAAGTGCTTTACATTTATTGTTTGAGTCTCACAATGATAACCAGTGAGGTAGGTACAATTTTTACAGATGAAGAATATTGAAGCTGGGCATTGCTCAGGATAACGCAGCTACTAGGTATCTAAGGCAGGATTTGAACCCAGGCTTTCCTGACTGCAAATTTAGCATTTTATCCATTCATTGTGCCTACCTTTCATTATGATATTGAAAACAACATTAAAATATGTTCAGTCATTTGGGGTTACAAGTGAATTAAACTACATCAATCAACTTTCTGAAAGAGTACTAAACTTAAAATAAAAGGAACTATATTCAAATTCCATCCCCAGTCAGTGTGACCACTGACTCTCTCAAATCTCCATATCTTTTAGTTTCTCTCCCCATAAAATGGGGGATAACAGTACACTACCTACTTCACAGGGTTGTTTTGAGTAAGATGATCTGTAAATCTTAAAGTGTCATGTGAATATGAATAATGTTATTTTCACTACTACAATTTTTGTTTTATTTTAGTATAGTAGAGAGAGGAGAGCACTGAAGACAGGATGCCCTGGGCTCAAGTTCTTTTTCCTCTGAAATGGACTGACTGTGTGACCATGGATGTTTCATTTAACATTTTAGTGCACTTAAGACTTAAGTTTTAGATGAATTGCTGATCTGTATTAGGAGTTTCCCACCCCAGTAAAAGCACATATTAAGAACAAAACAGTTCACACACACACACACACACACACACACACGAATTATAGAAGTTTGGGTTAATTGAAATTTTAAATTGAGAAGAGGTTAGATTAGTTATTTTGGTAACATAAATATGCCCATTTTGGCCACATAAATTAGCACTATCATGTATGAAGGCAGTAATAAATGTCATATTTTCAAATTCTTCTCTGCTTTCTGAAGTCTTTAATTTCTCTCCAACTCTAGATGGTCCAGCCTTTCTGCATGTATGTCTAGTGTTTGAATACTGTCTTGATTTTTCATTTGATTTAGATGCTAACTGGCACAGAAGGGCTGAGCAGCTGCTCTTGAAATCTCATTACCTTTTGAGAGAGCTTGAGTAGTTAACAGGGATACATTGTATATGCTCCAGTACTCATTTTTTTTATGCCTGTTCAACAGCACGTGATCGCAATCATATTTTGTTAGAACTTGGAAAAGACCTTAGAAGTCCAACAGTCTTGTTTTTACAGATGAGGAAACTAAGACGCAGAGAGAGATGTACATTTATACTTTTGTACTCATGGTACTTATTTTCCAAGTATCTCTCTTGACCCTGATGATACTTTTTCCTTTTGACTTAATGTTTATTTTTTAGATAGAGATTTTATGTCATACATTAAAATTTTTATTAGCATTTTGGTCAATGAAGGCAAGATATAGAGTATATTTAATTTACTGTACAATGAAAAGTTCTAGAAAATACATTTTTTAAAAGGTTGAAATATTCTCAGAAGTTTGAAATGTTTAATAAAGCACGACACCTAATGGTGTCGAACTTTACAAACTAATTTCATCGAATTAAATTTCACAGACTGATACAATTATTGTTCCTTTTTGGAATAAAAATCACATCTAGTACAAGTCATGATTTTAATTCTTAGTTTACATTTTGGTCAAAGAATGTTTTTCAATTTTATTTTACATTTAGGACTTTGAACAATCTTTCTAATATGAAGGTAACATAAATAAGTGAAGCCATTTACTTAATGCCATTTTCCCCCTACAAGTTCCTCTTTTATAGCTAAAAATATGCTTTCTTTTCTTGGCTTGTGAGCATTCATTTTGTAAATTACATCCTTTGGTAGGCAGTCTTTTAAAATCTTATGTTTAAACTCTCCTTCCTTTCTGCAAAATACTTCTGGTTAATGACTGGAAATTCTAATTCTGGTTAAGTTAGTAATTATGTGGTTTAGCTTGTATAATTTTTAATGACTGCAACTGTGGGTGTATTCATAGTACCTGAATAATTATCAACTGACATTCTTATTGAGAGAGGATTTAAAAAATCATGTCCCTGGCCAGAAATATATTGAACTATAAGAATTTCATAAGAATATCTTCAGCAATGTTCTAAGAATGTCTGAAGAAATGCTGTTCCAGGAAAGCCTTTTTAAAAGTAAAATGTTGGTTTCTTGGGCAATGGTGGGGCTTTGGCATGGGATGACCTAGAATCTTTAAATTTAATTTTAACATTTTAATATCTTTTAGTGCACCTAAGACTGTTAAGTTTTAGTTGAATTGCTGATCTGCATTAGGAGTTCCTGGCACTCTACTGCCAGAAATAGTCAAGAACTTCCTATATAATTCTCTGATTCACTGGTTCTGATCCATTCTTCTATTCCTTTATCCATAAGCTATTTTTTACTAGAAACTCTTAATTATTTTAATATAATGCCAAATACTGATTCCATGAAGTATACTAGGGGTCCATGTTGAGAGCTTTTTACATTCCTTTCCTTGTCATGTTGTCAGATTTGTTTCATCTTCTCCTAAAGTGAAATAGTGATGTGTTTTGTCAGCATGCTGCCTAATTATACAGTTTGTTGAAATAAAATATTTATGTATTAAACATTTTTGGCCAAATATTTCAGTTTGGAATGATAGAACATATGTGCTTCTACTTCCCACTCTGCTATAAAGGACAAGAGTTGGGATGTGTCCTACCCAAACCTCAACTGACATCAATTTACCACTGACTGTTTACTGAAGGAGCTATGAAAATTGGTATAGATTCAGTATTTGTTTTGATTTATGGGTTGACCTTATTTGTTTTAATTTCAGTAACTGATTTTGTTTAAACTAATGTAGTCCTTTATCCTTCATATCCCATACCCTTTCCCCTTCTTTTTTTGGTCTCCAGGGATGATCTAGGATTCAGATTTATATCCGAACAGGTCAGCCACCACCCTCCCATTAGTGCATTTTATTCAGAGGGTCTCAATCAGGACTTTATCTTTCATGGCTCAATCTATCCCAAACTGAAGTTCTGGGGGAAAAGTGTAGAGGCAGAGCCCCGAGGAACAATTACACTGGAGCTTCTCAAGTAAGTATTGACTAATTTAGCTCATAGATCTCTCATCTTAGAACTATTTCTTTAAAAGATAATTTGCTTAATAAACATCTCTCTCTTGTCTTTGATTGTATCCATGCCCTTATAGTTTGATGGGTTAATTTATATCCTCTAATTTGGTTTAGGATACTATTAAAAATAATCCTTTTTAATTTAAGTTGTTTATTAACCTTTCTAACACCAAGAACTAACTTAAATACAAATTTTGAATTAGTCATATGATTTAGATTTTTCAGTTAACCTAGAGAAATTGTTCAAATGTCTGGCTAATCAATTTCTAAACTTTTTTTTGTACACTCTTAATTTTTCCCTAATCATTTGCTTAGCAAAGCAGAACTTTCTAATTTAATAATGAATAATAAGATTAGAAGATAACTAGGCTAATACTTTTGGCTGTGAGGTTATGAGTACAGCAATATAATTTTAGAGGCATAATTAACCGATCATTTCCAGCTATGAGTTAGCAAAAATTTATATGTATAAGCAAAGCATCATTCTGGATTTTTTAGAGAAATACAAAAATAAATAAAAAATGGGCTCTGCTCTCAAGGAATTTATAATTTAGTAAGATAAAACTTGTATACAAATATATATATACACATTTATTTATCATTGTATTATAAAAGGAGTACAAACAAAACATGAGGGTTTGAAACAGAAGTTCCAGCTTAGAAATCATGGAAGTTTTTGTGGAAGATGTGGTATTTGAGTTGTACTTTGGATATTGGATAATAGCATTCCAATAGACAGTGAACACTTTGAGCACAAGATATCTCAAGACATTTTGAAAATTAATTAATCCAGGTTGGTGGTTTGGAATTAAGGATAGAAAAGTGGATTTTGAAGTGCCTTATATAGCAGGTTAACAGTCAATCAAAAAGAATTTATTAAGTACTTACTATATAGGATATAATAATCACTAGGGATGCAAAAAAAAGAGAGAGAGAAAATACCTTGCTCTCAAGGAGCTTACAGTCTAATAACAAGTAAACAGGATGAGTAGGAACAAGATATATGCAAGATAAATTGTAGGTGATCTTAGAGTTAAGGCCCTAATATTAAAGAAGATTGGGAAAGAGATTTTGTTTTGATGTTATAAATACCATAGTGGGTTTTGTACTTGAGTTGCTAGATTAAACCTCCTAGCTCTAGGATCCTATGATCTAATTTTTATTGGTAATTATATTATTTTTAAGGCATTTAGCATAGTACTTGGCACATAAGACTCTTAACTATGTTGATTGATTGATTGGTTTAAGATAACATCCTCAGGAATTTATTTATTTTTTAAAACTCTTACCAGTTGTCTTAGAATCAATAATAAGCATTGGTTCCAAGACAGAAGAATGGTATGGGCTAGGTAATTGGGGTTAAGTGACTTGCCCAAGGTCACAGAGCCAGGGAGTATCAGAGGTCACATTTGAACTCAGGACCTCCCAACTCTAGGCCTGGCTCTTCACTGAGCCACTTGTAGCTTCCCCGATTTTCTTTTTAACTTTATTTTTAAATCTATATTTCTTTTAGTTTCTTTTTTCTAAGAAAGGATATTTGTTGGCAATTATGAATAAAAGAAAAATGCATATTTGTAGCCAAGATAGGGAACCCGCTAAATACTATTTTGAACTTTATGAGGGCAGTTCCTTATACCTCCAAGTTTTCACACCAATGAATACATAGTTACCACAATATGGGTTTCGTAGAGTTCTTTGGACAACTTCATAGAAAAGCAATTTTCCTTTGTCTCAGTCTTCTTTTATTGCTTATTAGCTTTTCTTGACATTTAAGTAAAAAGCTTTTTTGAGGTTACAAAGGAAAGGAAAAAATAAATTTCAAACGAATGCTAAATAAATAGCCCCAATTGAAGAAGTTCAAAGAAATATTGTACTCTTCTGCAGGGTTTAAGATCATTATGGTTTAATTCTATTTGGGATTTTACTTCTTTGGGTCATGCAATGGGTTCACTTTTCTAGCCTCTGACTTGCTTTTTTTGGGGCATCTTTCACAGACACAACGAAGCCTACACATGGACAAATCCTACCTGCTGTGTACATAATATAATTATTGGCAAATTGTGGATAGAACAGTATGGAACAGTTGAAATTTTAAATCACAGGTAATATACTCAACTGTGGAGTTAAAACATTTTTCCAGCTAAAAAGATATTGGCCATATCTTTGTGTGATGATCAAACAAGCTCATGGTGGCATGGTTGTCTATTGTTATTCTGGAAAGAATGTAGGATTTAGGGTAACTGAATATAAGTCTGAACTTAAATACGCTGCAAGCCTCACTTGTAAAATATATATAATTATGTTTATACTAATTGCCTCACAAAGAGGTAGTGAGGAAAACACTGTATAAATTTTAATGTCCTGTATAAGCATTATTTTTTATGCTTTTGTCTTACTCTGTTATTCCTGTGATGTATTTTTTTTTTTAAACCCTTGCCTACCGTCTTGGAGTCAATACTGTATATTGGCTCCAAGGCAGAAGAGTGGTAAGGGTAGGCAATGGGGATCAAGTGACTTGCCCAGGGTCACACAGCTGGGAAGTGTCTGAGGCCAGATTTGAACCTAGGACCTCCAGTCTCTAGGCCTGGCTCTCAATCCCCTGAGCTACCCATCTGCCCCTCTGTGCCATGTATTATTTTGCTTTTCACATGTTGTTCTTATTTGTTACATTTTAATTATAAACTCTTTAAGAGCAAGGATCTTGTCTGATTTATATTTATATTTCCAGTATCTACCATTATGTCTTACATAGGATGAGTGCTCAATAAATATTTGTTAGATTTGGTACATGATTGATGCCATCATGCAGTTACGTAATTTTTACATTTTGATCAGTGCTTTAGCTGGTTAGTCTTTTTTATTTTGTCTTTCAATTCATTGAACATTTATTGTGTCAAAATATATACTAGGCACTGATGATAAAAAGAAAAAAGACAGCATTTCAGCCTTCTAGGAGCTGTTTGCAACCTAGTAAAGGGCCTGAGATGTGCACAGGTAACTATCACACAAATTAGAAAATGATTAAGTATATAAATGGGAAAGGTCAAATAGAGTGACATGAGAGATTCAAGGAGAGAGGAATAACTTAGGAGAGCATCATGGAAGAATTACTATGGCAGGTGGCTCCTGAAATCATTATTAATGAAGTGTATTTCAAGCTATGGAGATGGGAGGCAATAAGAGGTAATCTGTTCCAGGTGAAATTTGGAGGATCTGAGGAATGATATGAGGAATAGCTTGTACAAATGTGAAAGAGAACAGGACAAGATGAGGGAACAAGAAATAGCTAGTTTTTATGGAGTAGTGTGAAACAAGGCTGAAGAGATAGATTGGGATTTGACTGTAGAAGAATGCCAAAATAATGAACTTGTCTTTTATCCCATGGGAAATGGGGAACCAGTGAAGGTTTTTTTTATTTTTTTTTTTTAAACCTTACCTTCAGCCTTAGAATCATTTCTGTGAGGCAGAAGAGTAGTAAGGGTTAGGCAATGGGGGTTAAGTGACTTTCCCAGGGTCACACAGCTAAGCAATGTCTGAGGCCAGATTTGAACCTAGGACCTCCTGTCTCTAGATCTGGCTCTCAACCCACCATGCTGCGGCCCCGCCCCCCCCCCCCCCAGAAGGTTTTTGAGCATAGGAACGCTGACTTTGGGAGTGGTGACTTTGACTAGATTGGAAGAAGGAGGCACAGAAAACAGAAACACAGAGGGTTGGCAGTGAAAGGAAAAAGAAACTCAATCAATCAATATATACTAGAGATATTTCAGATGTAAAAGTGTCAGAATTTCATTCTTTTTCTTTTTTATCCTACCTATCCGACTGGTTTTCAAAGATGATTTCAAGGTTTTGAAATGGAAAGAATGAAATAATACCAATTCCATTAGCATTTATGGTTTTAGAGGGTTAGGTTTTGGAGGGGAAATTATTTTGTGACCTTCCTATGCAGTTTACCAGATGTCTCATTTGGAAGTACAGATAAGAGAGAGTAAAAAAAAGACTTGGTGGGCCAAAGTGGGAGTAGTTGTAAAAAAAACCCCACTAAACTAAGACCTCTGAAGAACCTGATCTGTTTACAAGTTTGATTAGATGCCGTTTGAGGTCCATTAGCAGTTTGATTCTGTGATGAGTTCGGTTAGAAATGTGGGACTAGAGTCTCAGAGGTAAGGTCAGGGTTAGTAAAAAAGATTTTGGAAGTCTTTTATATAGAAGAGAAGTAACAATTAGGGCCCTACCAGTGGATGAGATTGCTTGCATAGAGTGAGAAGAGAGAGGGGGCTGAGTAGAGAGGGAGAGACAAAGGAACAGAATAATATACTCTGTATAAATATATGTATTTTACATATATAAATATGGGTGTATATATATATTTATATATATACATACATACACACACACACATAGAGAGAGAGAGAGAACGAACAAGAACTGAAGGCCTAGGATATATCTTCAGTTAGTGGGTAAGGGGGAAAAGAACCATATAACTATAAAGAAGCAGTCAGTGAGGCAAAAGAAAACCAGAAGATATCATTATTACGAAAGCCATGGGTGGAGGAGGAGAAGGGCATGAAGAAGGAGGGAGCTACAAGAAATTCAAAGAGCCTGAGAATTGAGAAGGAATCTTTGGGTTTGGTCATTAGAAGGCAATTAGTAACCTTGGAGAGGGCTATTTCGGTACAGTATTAGGGGAAAAAGCCAAATTATATTTAAGTATTATTGATTGGTTAGAAAGTAGAGGCAGCCAAGGTAGACTTTTTTCCTTTAAGTTTAGTCGTGAAGAGTGGAAGTGAGAAGAGTAATAGGATGGTAATGTGAAGAGGTTAGCAGGATCAAAAGAAGGCCCCTTTATGATAGGAAACTCCCACAAATATATTTAGACAGAGGAGAAGGAAGCAAGCCTTTAGAGGAGGTGGAAAAAATAGGATCAAAAGCATATGTGGAAGGGTTATCAGCTTTGTAAAGTAGGGGAAAAATGGTGGAAGAAAATATATCTTTAAAATGGCTAATCATAGGGTTGAATACAGGGAAGTGAAATCATAATAAAATTGATAAAGTAAGAAATTAAGTAACTGGAGACTGAAAGGCAGTTTCAGGAGGAGTGAAGGTTTGGAAAAGTTTGAAGGGAGAGAGCTGACAGTAGAATTTCAGAATTAAGAGAAAGAATAGCTTTAAGCGATCATAAGGTACCGGCTGTAACCATCCTGTGTGAATAGTGGAAATGAATGGGAATTCAGTTAACAACATACATTTATTAAGCATCTTCTATGTGCAAGACACTATTATAGGAACTAGGGATTCAAAGGCATAACCAAAATAAAATCCATGCCATCAAAGAGCTTATGTCTAGCTCTCAAGGAACCTTATGTCCATCTCAAGCCCCAGACCTAGATCCATCAAATCACTAAATAAATATTTAGTAAGTGCCTACTATATATAGGCATCATACTAAGATGCCTAAAGTACTCCTTAAAGATGGACTCTGCCATCCAAGGCCTCAGCCTCTAGATATCTAGGGCTGCAGAGTGCCAGTTATGAATAGAATTCTAATACATTTTAAGACTAAATCTCTCAGCACTTGGGACAGCAGAGTACTTGTTCTAAAGGGTTGCTGAATGATCTCAAGTCTCAGTTTCCCTAAGGCCCTGGGACTGATAGGAGGGGAGGGTGGAGGTTGGGAGGAAGGAGACTTTGTTCTGAGAATTGAAATTGGGAGCTGAGCACTTGTGCTAGGTCTTGGGTATCTCTTGAGTGTGCTTCATGCTCTTACACATTTAGGGGATGAACTCTGAGATGATAGCACAGGATGAGTTCAGTGCATCCTACAGGGACCTAATCATGATAAGAAATCTTGACTGTCCTGGAATGATGGCCAGGAATTAATCTTGTATTTAGTCATCATAGGATAGACCACCCCAATACAGTTGGTCATTTCCTATCCCATAGCAATTACATTTCCAGTTCTTAATCACCTTATCTTTGTGCTTCAGAGTGAGCTCAGCTCAGGTAAAAATCCTCTTCTTTTCTCTCTCTGTACTTTTACCCATATACATCTCAATCCTGTTGCATAGGCCATATACTCTTCTTGTTCCATTATGTCCTCTAAAATTCTTGCTTTGTTGTTAACAAAGTCCCTTTTCCTCTTAATTCACTTCACTTTGTACTCTTTTCGTCTTCTCTAAGTAACAGAAAGTCTGATCTCTCCAAAAGTTATTATAGTGTTTTTACCTTTCCTCGTACTGAATATTCATTATTCATGCTTCTTGTCCCTACAAGCATTTGGCCAGTAGGAGGAGTAGCATAGTACTCCATCCCACATCCAAACTGGCCATTTGCTGACACCACTTAGCAGCCTCTTTATTTGTGGTTTCCATCTACTGTAATTCTTCCTCTTTTCTCAGGTGGTTTATTGCTTTAGTACCAAACTTACATTATGCTATGCTTCTCCACCCCTTCCTCTTCCCTTATACTTGGGGCTATCTACATATTTTTTTCCCCATTACTATGGGTAGCCTCAAGGCTCTGTCCATATTTTTTTAATTTGTTGAACTTTTTCCCCTTGGTGTTTTCATCAGTTCCCATGGGTTCAATAGCATCTCTGTGCAAATACCTCCAGGATCTAGAAACAAAAATAACTTAAATTTACATAGCGCTTTAAGATTTATAAAGTCCTACTAATATATTCTCATTTGATTTTATATTATATATATGTACATATATGTGTATATATAGAAACATAGATGAGAGTGATTTGGGGTTCTTTGAATGCCTCCTAATTCGTTCTGTTTTGAGTTTTGTTCTTATTGGGAAAGAGTTTTGACATTTTAAGATAATGTACCATAGCAAATAAAATTTGTCCTCATTCATTGAGTGTGTACACACACATACATACACAATACACAAAATATACATATATATGTTTATATAGAAAACATATTCAATGCTAATATATATACACGTATAATATACATATATATGTTTATGTATAGTGAGTGTGTGTGCTTATATCCTGAGTCTTAATCTTTCTCTTGAACTTGAACATATTTGAAATGGAGGGCAATTAGGAGGCTATTATAATACTCTAAGTGAGAAGAAATGAAAACTTGAACTAACACAAAGGTTCTATATATGCCTGCCAAATTAAACACATTTCCAAAAGTACATCTGACTAGCAACCCTTATGTAAAAATCATCAGTGATTTCCCTTTTGCCTGTAGGATAAAACAATTCTCATCCTATAGGTTTACAGGCTGGTATTGTTCTAGTCTTATTTCATGTAACTTTCTACCACCCACTTAATTTTCTCCTCTAGTTATTAGCACCTTTCCTTGAAGTTATCTTGTATCACTTCAATTTATCTTAGTTGTACATATCTCCCCCAGTTAGAGTGTAAGCTCCTTGGGGGCTGGGACTGTTTCTCTTTTTTCTTTGTCTTAACTGGACACTTAGTAAATGTTAGTTGAATTGAATTTTACTAGGTATTATAGGATTTGTGTTTAAGGAATTGAGAGGCCTGGGTGTGTGGGTCATTAATGTGAATATTCAGTATTCAAAAATAATGGGTGAGGATGAGGAGAAGAGGA
The DNA here is from genome assembly GCF_016433145.1 of Gracilinanus agilis. Taxonomy (NCBI): domain Eukaryota; kingdom Metazoa; phylum Chordata; class Mammalia; order Didelphimorphia; family Didelphidae; genus Gracilinanus; species Gracilinanus agilis. Next base: position 261,887,388 of record NC_058131.1, read on the forward strand.
AGCCTGTGCCTATGTAACTAAGGAAGGCAAGAGTATCTTCAGGGTATTCCCTAAAGGTCATCAGATGATAGCAACAAAGATTGGTAAAAGGATTCTTTTTGAGCTAGCCCTAAATATCAAATACTTACATTTGCTTCCCAGATAAATTCCATGTAATCTTTGAAATGTAATGGGAAAATGTTTATAATGCAGTGAAGGATATGATTTCTTTTCTAGAACTGGAGATAAGTGTATACTTAACTTTAAACCATGTGGGCTGTTTGGGAAAGAACTTCATAAAATAGAAGGATACATTCAAGACAAAAGGTAGGTGCAAATCATTGTTAGTTCAAAGTAGTTTATAGCTTTAATTTGAACAAAGCTATGTAAATTATTTTCAATAGGATTTGAATTTTTGAAAATTGGGTTTCAAACAATTTTTTAATCTAGACTTATGATTTCATCAAAGTAAAGGAACTCTTAGTAAGGAAACTCTACCAATCAGATCAATAACTACTCTGCTATCTAGAGTCTTAGACAATTAGAGTTCTCATGGGACCACTGAAAGTTTAAATGACTTGCCCAAGAGTCATACACTTAGTATGTGTCTAGGAAAGGACCTGAATCCAGGTACCTCATTCTTATTTTGAGGCTGGCTTTCTGATAACTATTCCACGTTGCTTCTCTTATGACTGGACATCAGAAAATGCTTAAATAATTTACCAGTAGAATTCAAACAAACAAACAAATCTTTACTGTTTCCTCTAACTTAATTAAAATCCTTGAATTGCTTCTATTTTTATTAGATTTGGATTTGTGTAGAACCTATTTTCAAGTTAGAAAAGATAGGAAAACCATTTAATAAAGGTGGTTTTCATTGTTTTTGCTTTTGGTATATCGATAGATATTTAGAACCCTAGGAAAATTTTTTTTCTGTGATGATATGGTCTTTATCAGTGATCCTAGTGGTAATATGCGACTTGTGTAATTCTCTTACATATATTCCTTTAGTGGAATCCTGTTACCAATTTAAAAGCAGAAATGTGAATTTGGTTTACTGCGTACCTATTCCCAAACATTCCTTTTTCTCCTTAAAGGAGAGCTATCTTTTTTCATGATTGACTTTTTAGGTTTTCATTGTTTAGTTACCTTTTTACTTTTTGTAACATGGTCCTTTTAATGAAAATCACTTTCCTCACTTCTGCTTGCCCCTTGTAGCATTGCCATTCAGTTTTTCCATTTTTACACCCTCATACTCTTTTCTACCTTCCAAAAAAATCTTAATTTACTTAAGAGAGTGAACAAGAGCATGAATATTCTGTCCATAGTGATATGAATAAATGACCTAAACTAATCTTTATTTTTGTGCCTAGAGGCAGCACAGATATATTGTAGGAAAAAAATGCCAAAAGAGGAAGCCAAAGCTACTATTGAAATTAAAATCCTGTTAATTTAAATGAATAGTTTGTAATTTATTTTAACTATGCAGAAAAGAAAATAAAGTTCTTTTTGACTACAGCAAAAAGAAGCTCTTTATGATATATGGCAAGTGGACGGAATGTTTATGGGGCATAGATGCTGTTTCCTATGAGTCCTACAAAAAGCATGAAAGGAGAGGTGACCACCAGAGAAAATCAAAATCGGTAAGGTTTCTAATACTTGGAATAAATGTCCCTTTAAATTTTTGTAGCATATCTAGAACAAAAATAGGTGGATAAAGGTCTTCAGAGTAATATATATAAATGAGCTCATGATTACTGACATCTAGCAAATCATCCTTACTTTCAACTAACCTATAAGAAGATCACAGTGTACCTTTGTGTCTCCAGATAAAAAATGGGAAATGAGTGGAAATAGTTATTGTTTTTCTGTCATAATGAAATAGCCTAGCTGGTTTCTGGAAACTGAAAACTCTGAGCTGGATGTAATTTGAGTTCACATCTTTCTAATATCTTGTGATTTCCCACCCCAGAGACAAGAAAACAGATCACATCGAAAAGTATTTCTCCTTGCAAGGTCTACGTTCTGGCATATTTCTCACAAAGACATTTAAATTCTATGAAATTTTTTTTACCCTGATAATGAGTTAATGTTTATAATTCATAGGCCCATATCTTTTTTCTTCCTTTCAGTTTTCAGTTCTAGATAATCCAATATTAGGAAAGTCTTTTTTCCTAATGCTGTACAGTACCGTACTTTTGGACTGTACTCCAGCTCATTCTGTAGTCTAAAATAAAGCTAAAACTTGAAAAGAAATAGCACCTATTTCTATTACATAAATGGGAATATACTAGAAATGTTCATTATTGATTTAACATACACTTAATACCTTCCATACTTGGTCATTTTTTTTTACACTATAATGTATATGGGCTATAGCAGTCACTTTTGCCATTAATTAATGCTCATTTACATAAAAAACTCATATTTCTTTTTAAAGGAAAGGTGGTCTTCAAAGGTTAAGTCTGTTGATCGATGTCTTTCTTCATGTTTAACCCTTTCTTTTTTAAGCCCTTACTTTCTGTCCTATTAACAACTCTAAGACAGAAGTGTAAGGCCTATCCAAGTGAGATTAAGTGACTTGCCCAGGGTCTTTGACTAAGTTATTGGAGAATATAGGAAGAGATCATGAATGTGCCACTTATTTTCAGAATTCCTAGACATTATTGATCTTTCATCAGAGTTCCATTTCACAGATGACTGCATGGGACTCATAATTAGAGTTTATGAAGTGCCAATCATGTTCAAAAGAACTTTGGTGTTGTCTGACTTTTCCTTCCCCATCACCTTTCACATTTAGCCATTTATCAAATTCTGTCAATTCTACATCCAAAAGCTGTGTACTGATCCAGCCATTTGGGAGGGCAATTATTGAAATTATTCCCAAAGGGCTATAAAACAATGCATACCCTTTGATCCAGTAATACCGCTACTAGGTCTGTATCCCAGAAAGATTAAAAACAGGGGAAAATACCTACTTGAACAAAAGTATTTATAGCTGTTCTTTTCCTGGTGGCAAAGAATTGGAAATTAAATGGATGTCCATCAGTTGGGGAATGGCTGAACAAATTGTAGTATATGATGGTGATGGAATACTATTGTGTTATAAGGAATGATGAAAAGAATAATTTCAGAAGGAGCTGTAAAGACTTACATGAACTGTTGCAGTGAAATAAGCAGAACCAGGTAAACATTGTATATAGTAATAGCAATATTGTGGAATGATCAACTGTGATAGTCTTAGTTACTCTCAATGATACAGTGATCCAGGACAGTTCTGAAGGGTTTATGACAAAGAATGCTTTCCATCTCCAGAGAAAGAACTGTTGGAGTCAGAATGCAGATGAAAGCATATAATTTTTCAATTGTTTATTTGGGTTTATGTTTGGGGTTTCAGTTTTATAAGATTACTCACTTACAAAAATGAAAAATATGGAAATATTTTCTACATGACAATACATCTATAACCCAGATTGAATTGTCTGCCCCCACTAGGAGGGGAAAAGGAAGGGAAGGGAGGGAGATAAGTTTGATCATATAATTTAGGAAAACTTGTATGGAAATTTGTTATAACATGTAATTGGTAATAAATATTTTTTTTAAAAATTCTACCTCCACAACATTTTTCATATCTTTATTACTATTCCTACTATTGCTGCTACCTTCTTTTAAACCTGTGATACCACTTACCTGGTCTATTACAGGGACTTCTTAATTGCCTAACTTAACTGCTCTCTCTGCCTCTATTCCATCTTTCAGATTTCCACATTATCTTCCTTTCTCCTTTCAGAAATTTTCAGTGACTTCCCAAAAAGTCTTTACAATCTGACATTGCCCTACCTCTCCACCCTCACCATTCCATCTAAACCAAATTTTTCAGGCATGACACTCAACAGGTGTCTTGCTTTTGCTCCTACTATTTCCTGTGTATGGAATGGCCTGCCCTCTTTTTTACTCATTAATTTTTTAACCTCCATTAAAGTCTTTTATACTTCCTCAATGAAGTCTTCTCTTGTTCCCCTTATCAATAACAACCTGTCTCTCAAAATTTGCCACTTTATTTCATACATCTCTAATCCATTTAAGATATATTATTTAAATTATCTAGGTATGACTCCCCTTCCCAGACTGTAAATCTTAAGGGGAAGAGGGACCATGTCTCATCTATGTAAATTTTGTGCCTTAGTGCCTGAGCCCAGTATAGCATTCTACACACATTGGGTGCTTAATAAATATTTGTTGGATAAATGAACAAATTTCAGGTTATAAATGCATAATTTTACCTATTTCAGGAGGATGAGCCTAAAACATTTGAGCGTGATGTGACTGATAATGTTCCTGATAGCCAAGATACAGTGCAAGTCATACCTGGCAGTGAGCTCCTCTGGAGGATAAACACAAGGCCTCCAAATTCCTCTGAGGTAAACATATAGCAGAATAATAACACTTGGTTTATAAGGATATTTCTGAGCAAATAATCCCTATGTTAGTCATGCAAGGATATGTAATAGCTCAAGACATCTTTTAGTAAGAGGATCTAGGCCAGTGATGGAAAACCTTTTAGAGACTGAGTGCCCAAATGGGCAGCCCTCACGCCACATGTGAAGTGCCCCCTTACCTAGACAGGGGAGGGAGGAAGTGTTTCCATTGGGCAGTTGGGTAGAGGGGCAGACGATGTGAGAAATGTCCCAGACACATGTGGAGAGGGAGAGGGGGAGGGGAGCAGCCCCCTCTTGCATGCATGCCATAGGTTCACCAACACGGGTCTAGAGGATAGAGTCTGGAGCCTGGGTAGATCCGACAATGTAGGAAGAATGAGGTTTGTCCCCTGACAGGTAGGCTAGAAAGATAGGAAAGCAGTTAGTCGTATTGTCTTAGAAAAACAATTATATATACACACACACACATATGTATGTATGTATAATAATAATTGGGACTGGCAATTTCAGCCTAAGATAAGGCATATATATATATATATATATATGTTGAGAGCTTCTAAAATGAATGTCAAGAGACTCTAAAAATTTTACTTTCTTCTAAAACAAGGATTTTTAACCTAGAATCCATGGATTCAGGGAACCTGAATTATAGGGGGGAAAATTATATTTTAAATTTTACTAATCACTGAAATTTAATATTTCTTTGAATTGTGAATGTAGGCAGCAAACATTCTGAGGAGACTATGCTAGGCTAACAAATCTGTGACACCAAAAAACATTAAGAAGCCCTGTTCTAAAGATTAATTTTTCTGAGTTGACATTTTCAACAACAAAACATAATCTTCTTCATTTTTGCCTTTGTAATCCCAGTGCCTTGCACAAAGTAGTTGCATAATCATTTTTTGTGGACTTGAATATTAAGCTGGATCCTTTTAGTGACTGAACCCAAGATGAAAAGATTTATGGTTTCCTATTAATACTGACCACCAAAATTATAGCTTTAAACAAAGCCAACAAAATAATCTCCACATGATTGTATTAATAAATGCAGAAGAAACATTCAACAAAATACTCATTTAAAAAAAACCCAAATATATGGGTGCACAGAAGGACCCTTCTTTAATATAATTTAATATATGAGAGGCAGCTATGTGTCTCAATGGATAGAGAGCCAGGCCTAGAATTGGGAGGACCTGAGTTCAAATATGACCTCAGACACCTCCTAGCTGAGTGACCCTGGGCAACTCACTTCACCTTCATTGCCTAGTCCTTACTACTCTTCTGCCTTGGAATCAGTACTTAGTATTGATTCTAAGACTGAAGGGAAGGATTTTTTTTCAAAGCATATATCTGAAACCAAGAACTAGCATTATTTGCAATGGAGAAATGTTAAAACATGCCCTTTAAAAGCAAGAAGTTTTGTTTACCCTCTTTATTCTTATTTAAACAGTATTCTATAAATATTCATTATTTTATAAATAATAGTAATATGCGAGAAATATTAAATGCATAAACATCAATAAAGAGGAGATGAAGCAGTTTCTCTTTGCAGATGACTGAGGTGTTCATTTAGATGATTTCATATAATTAAGGGAAAAACTAATGGAAACAATAGCTTCAACAAAGTATTACTATGCGCAGTAAATCCACAACAATCATAAGCATTTCTATGTTGTATTTAAACACACACACACACACAAAACATGAGGAAATTATAAAGCTCCTTTAAAATAACTGCACAATACACAAAACATTTGAGAATTCAACTACCAAGGACACTAAGGACTTGAGTAATGACCCTGTACATCACTCTTTACTGAAAGAAGAAAACAAAAGAATTGAAAAATTATTCATTATTGATAGGCAGGACCAATATAATAAAAATAATAATAATAATACTTCAATTATTTTTGTAAATTTGATTTTTTACCAAAGTTGCTTTAAAGAACTAGACAAAATAATAATATCACATTTGAAGAATAATGGGTCCAAAATCTCAAAGGAAACAATGAAAGAGAAATAGAAATGAAAATGGTTTAGCATAACCATTTGCCAAACCTTATTTTAAAAGAATAATCATTAAAAGATAAGAGGCAGCATGACAGAATGAATAGAGAATTTTAGTCAGGCTGACTCTAATTCAATTTCTACATCAGATATCACTGATAAAGATCATGATATCCAACATATATAAAGAATTGATTTAGGCCCGTGTTGACGAGCCCATGGCATGCGTGCTGGAGGTGGCTGCTACCCTCTCCCTCTCCATTCCTGCCTGAGGACATTTCTCACATGTCCCGCCCCTCTGCACAACACAGTCCAAAGGCAGCGCTTCCTCCCTCCCCTATCTGGGGTAAGGTGGGGGGGGGGTAGGGTTCACATGCAGTATGAGGGTTGCAGTTCAGGCATTCAGTCTCTATAAGGTTCACTATTGCTGCCTTATGACAAGATTCACTTCCCAATAGATAACTGATCAAAGGATATGATCAAACAATTTGAAAAATAAAAAGTACTAACATTAGTGATATCAGTGGTCAATGTTGCAAAGATGAGAAAATACATAAATGATGTTGGAGAGGCTATGGGAAGACAGACAAACTATTATATTATTAGAATTATGAATTGATTTTATTGTGTTAAATTATTAAAATTTGTAAACTTTTCTTATCTTTCAACCCAGTAATCCCCCATGGGCATATAGCCCAAGAATAAATAAGAAAAAAAAGATGGTTCCCTATTTAATGGGATCTTCATAGTAGCACTTTTGTGGTAGTATACAAATATAATATAAGTATACCAAAGTAGGTGCCCATTGATTGGAGAAAGGCAGAACAAATTGTGGTGAATGAATAGAACGAGAATATTATTGAACCAGTAGTCAGTAATGAGTATGAGGAATTGAGAAGAACAAGAATTGATACAATACAGCAGCAGAACCAGGAGACTAGTATAAGCAGTGGAATGCAATAACCAGTATTGATCCCAGGAAATAGAAAGATGAACCATCTTATTTTATGTGGGACTACAACTTTATACATATTTTCAGGTTCTCCTCCCCCACAAGAGTCCTTCATAAAAATTTAAAGTGTTTACTAATCAGTTAACTGCATTATTAGGAAAGAATAGACATTATTAGTTAAGCTAGATTATTAGCAATTAATTTTAAAATTATACCAGGAACAGTATTAAATGTATGTTCCTGAAATAAATCTTTAAGAAAATAGTTTTGAAAAAAAGAGCTTATACTGAAGGTATATATTAATTTTGTCAGATTAGTTTATACAAATCAAGTCAAATTTATTACACTGAATAATGGAGTGTGTGTGTGTGTGTGTGTGTGTGTGCAAAAACCCTTTCCTTCTGTCTTAGAATTGTCACCAAGTATCGGTTCCAAGAGTGGTAAGGGATAGGCAATTAGGGTTAAGTGACTTTCTAAGGTGTCACATAGCTAGGAAAAAAACAAACAAACCAGAGGTCAGATTTGAACTCAGGACTTTCTGTCTCCTGGCCTGACTCTCTATCCACTGAGTGACCTAGCTGTCACTATCTCATATTTCAAGCTGAATCAGGGAAAGGTTTTTTGTTCTTTTGCTTGGTAGGGGTTGGGGTATTGGAGAGATTTAGCCATAATGATCTCAGCTTAAAAATTAATTCCTGGTATGCAAAAATAAATAGAATTTATAGTAGTAACTTTTTTCATGTGTGTTTTCTCCAGATGTATAATTTTACCAGATTTACTGTGACCCTCAATGAATTAGAAAAGGGTATGGAAAAGATTTTACCTCCTACAGATTGCCGCCTTCGTCCGGATATCAGAAGCATGGAGAATGGTGACATGGGTATGTTTTTTGTTGTTGGATGATTAAAACCTCTTTTGTTTTTAGCTCTTTCTTATATTCTTGTTCATAGTAAAATCATGCAGGCACTTCAGACAGAGAACTTTAAACCAGTAGTTCCCTACCTAGTTGAGATAAGCCAGAGCTTCTCTAAGGATTGTTGTACAATGTTGAAAAATAGATTTAATTTCCTGTAATAAAAAAAAAAAGCAAACAAATGCCACTGTCACTCAGCAAGCAGTTATTAAGCATTTACTATGTTCTGAGGGCTGGAAATATAAATAAGAACAAAAAATACAGTCCCTCCCCTACCCTGTATGAACTTACATTCTAATGGAAGAAAGGATATGTATGTAACTAGGTATGTATGTACAAGAGAGCAGTTGAAAGGTAATCTGAAGGAGGAAGGTATCAGCAGCTGAGTGTTCTGGGAAAGGCCTTCTTCTAAAGGTGGCCTTTGAATTAAACCTTCAAGAAAGTATAAGGCAGAGGTGAACCAATCACTTTTAAAGGATGGAGTCTGCTCAAACTTAAAGCAAGCTGTGTTGGAGCATAACGACTCCCCTAAATTAGTCTTTATTGTTGGGTTTGTTTATCTATGAAATTATTCTCCCATTGTTTTTTCTTGTGATCTGCAAACCTTTGTATTCAGCTCTTTCATTCATTCTAGGAACATGAAGTTTAATAAGGCACAGATGCTAAAGCTATTAATTTAGTTTTAGAAAAAGATGGAGAATCAAGAACAATGGTTTGTTATTGAAGCTTATTTTTTTTTGTCTTTCATACTTTTTGGTAGTACTTTTTAGTTTTCTTGTCATGAAAATATAAACACTGTCCATAATTTTTCAACCAAAATGGAATTTAACTTGGAGGTTTGGAGTTTTCCAAGTTAAGCTTTTTTATAGCTTAGACTTTTCAAAAAAGAATGTTGGAGTCAATCCTTTTTCCATTATATCTGCTCATTTATGATTTTTATTGCTATATATATTTCATTTAGAAATTCCTTCCATTAAGATTTATTTCTAAAGAGGCACTTATTTATCCTAGATTTAGCCAGTCAGGAGAAAGAAAGACTAGAAGAAAAGCAAAGACAATCCCGGAAGGATCGTGACAAAGATGAGGAAGAATGGAACACAAGGTAAGTTTTTAAAAGGATAGTGTCAACAAACCCAGTTGGTGGCATGTGCTTTGTCTGATCCAAATCTCATTATAACTTACTAACTACAAAAAAATTAATCAGAAGCATGAGAAACTTATCACTAATAGTTTAGCAATTAGATGATGATTATGAATTCTTTGGTCTTAGCAACCTATGAAAGCAAAAGGAGAAAATGACTGTCCTGTGCCAATCTCCTTCTGCTTCTATAGTGATGAAAAAAGGGTGCTTAGTGCAAAGAATAAATCATTTTCAGAGCTTGTGGGTAGTCATAGAGTGAAATACAGTTTTGATGGCCATAGCAATTCTAAAAAGGTTTTTGATTTTTAGACTGATGTGCTGTTGGTACCCTAAATGGGAGCTTCTTGTCTGATGCCAGTGAGCCAGCACATTAGAAGAATTGAATCATATCAGTATATACATTCTTACCATTAATAAAACCAGAAGATATAAGAAAGATGCAGTTTAAATGGAAGAATGGCTCCTGATTTTCTTTGGAAAAGCACATAAAGGAGTTGGTTGAATTAGTTTCTTTGTATATCCTAAAAAAACAAGAAAATTAATTTTATGTGATGAATGGTCATTTTTCCTTGTAGTACTCATGATAAGCACAAAGCAAAATGAGTAACATGAAGATAATTGTTAATTATACACCAATGTTTATTGCATTGAATGATGAGATACAGAGACTTTACAAAAAAACTCAATAAGAGTATTCACATTAAGTCATTTCCCTTAATGCTCAATGGCTACAATGTAAGGAGAGATGTTGAAAAATACTTTGGTTCATATTTGAGTAACAATTGATGCCAGTAGCTTATAGACTACACAGAAGATTTATATTATGAATATGATTGCCAAGAAGAGTTAGGAAGTAATTAAGCATTGAACAATTTCACAGTTACAAAAAATGAAATTGAATATATCTCAACAGACAGGAAATAATTGTTTACTTATGTGGGAGTTGTTTCGAACCAGTTGTCTGTGTACAATTAGCTCATAAGCTTGTTACAATATTATTGAAAGAGAATTAAAGATAAAAATGACAAGATAATATGGCATACAATTATGACAATTTTTAACTGAAATTTAAATAGCCCCAAACCTAACTTAGAGACATCTAGATGGAGAAGTATATACAAGTATGGACTTAAGGTTAGGGATTCCTGAGTTCAAATTCAGCTTCAGACATTTAACTAGTTGTATGACCCTGGGCAAGTCACTTGACCTATCTGTGTTTCCATTTCCTTATTTGTAAAATAAGGATAATAATAGTACCTACTTCTCAGTATTGTTGTGAGGAGAAAATGAGATTAGGTTTATAAAATGCTTTGCAAACCTTAATTCACTTTTATTGTTATTGTTACCTATTCAAACAAGCTATTAATGTAAAAAGTGGGAAATGGATAAAGGAAAATTTTCATCACAAATTTTCATAATTTCTTATGACATTGAAGCAAAAACAATCACCAGAATGAGGAAGCTAACAGAAGAAGAGTAGAAAAAGCATTTATTCAACACCTATTATGTTCCATGCATTGTGCCAAATGCTTTACAAATATTCTCTCATTTGATTCTCTCAACAACCTCTTAGAGGTTGGTGTTATTATCCTTTTCATTTTACAGTTGAGGAAATTGAGGCACAGAAGTTAAGAGATTTTGTCCAGGGCCACATAGCTAGTAAATGTCTGAGACCACATTTGAACTTAGATCTACTGTACCACCTAGCTGCCACATTACCTTAGCCAGTCAAGCAAGAAACATGGAAACAGAGGTGTGGAATATAAATTTACTTGTAAAATCTTATAAAAGAAGTAAAAGTGTGTAAAATTATGTAAGTTTTTTCCTCTTTTATTTCTCCTTGTCCCAAAACAAGGAGAAATAAAAGAGGAATAAAGCTTCAAGAAAGTTTGGCACAAGACCCAGTTAAAACAGATCGAACTAAAAGCATTTAAAGATGAAAATAGGATAATGAGTGGTTGATGAATGGAAGAGATGTCAAAAATCTGTAGCAGACTATATTCCTTATCTTTGACAATGGAACCACTATTTTTATTGTGTGTGAAAGTAGAAATGGAAATAACATTAAATAAAACAAAGGCAAGAAAAACAGCTTGGGCCAAACCATATAAGGAGGAGGTCTTCATAATTTAGGAGGGCATTTAAGGATTGACTTAAAAAATATTTTTAATATGTTTGTTCCAGTTACATGTGAAAACAACTTTAACATTTGTTTTTAAAATTTTGAATTCCAAATTTACTTCATCCCTCCTTTCCCTCTTCTCCACCTTGAGAAGACATGCAATTTAATATAGATTATGCATGTATGAAGCTGGAGAAGGAAATGGCAAACCACTCCAGTATCTTTGCAAGAAAACCCCAAATGGGGTCAGATATGACTGATTATACATGAGCAGTCATGTGAACGTATTTCCTTATCAGCCACGTTGTGAAAGAAAACACAGACAAAAAAGAAAAAGTTTAAGAAAAAAAAGAAAGAAATTGCTTTGATCTTCATTCAGATTCCATCAGTTCTTTCTCTGGATTTGAATAGCATTTTTTAATCATAAATCCTTTATGATTGTCTTAGATCATTGTATTGATCAGAATAGCTAAGTCTTTCACACTTGATCATTGTAAAATATTACTTTTACTGCATACAAGGTTCTCCTGGTTTTGCTCACTTTAATTTGCATCAGCTCATAGAAGTTTTACCAGGTTTTTCTGAAATCATCCTGTTCATCATTTCTTATAGCATAATAATATACCACATTTCATCACAGTAATATACCACAACTTTTCTAGTCATTACCCAATTGAAGATCATCCTTTCAATTTCCAGTTCCTTGTACCACAAAAAGAGGTGCTGTAAATATTTTTGTACATTTAGTTTCCATTAAAAAAAAAAAAAACCTCTTTGAAGTACAGATGTAGTAGTGCTACATCTACAATGCTGGGTCAAAAGGTATGCATAATTTTATAGTCCTTTGGCCATAGTTTAAATTGCTCTCCAAAATTTTTAGATCAGTTTACAATGCTGCCAACAGTACATTCGTGTTCCAATTTTTCCATCTTCCCTACAACATTTGTCATTTCCTTTTCTCTTCTTTAGCCCATCTGATAGATGTGAAGTGGTTCCTCAGAGTTGTTTTAGTTTTCATTTCACTAATCAATAGAGCTTTAGAGCAATATTATGTAACTATAGTTAGCTTTGATTTCTTCTTCTGAAAACTACTTGCTCCTATTCTTTGACCATTTATCAATTGGATAATGACTTATATTCTTATAAATTAAACTCATTATATATTTGAGAAATGAGGCCTTTATTGGAGAAACTTGCTGTAAATTCCACCCCCCCCAAGTTTCTGACTTTTCTTTTTATCTCTGCTGCATTCTTTTTATTTGTGCAAAACCTTTTAAATTTGATATTAACAAAAATTATCTGTTTTACATCTCATAATTCTCTTTGTCTCCTGTTGGGTCATAAATTCTTCCTTTTTCCTTAGATCTGACAGATAAGCTATTCCATGCTCCCCTTTATAATCCTTTATGTATAAATCATGTACCCATTTTGACTGTATTTTGGAATATAGTTTAAGACATTTGTCTAGACCTAGAGCTTCTATCAAAACTCCTTTACAGTTTTCTAGCAGTTTTTGTCAAATAGTGAATCCTTATCCCCAGAGTGTGAATCTTTGGGTTTATCAGACACTAGATTACTGTGATCATTTACTACTCTATTTGTTTATCTAATCTATTCCATTGATCCACCAACTTTATTTCTTAATCAGTACCAAATTATTTTGATGATTTTTGCTTTATAGTACAGTCTGGTCCTGCTAGATTACCTTCCTTTGCATTTTTTTATTGATTCCCTTGATATTCTTGACCTTTTATTCTTCCTGATGAATTTCGTTATTATTTTTCTAGCTCCATAAAATAATTTTTTCATAGTTTGATATGACAAGGAATCTGAAAGAGGGACACGTGCCACATTATTTGTAAAAATGGTAATTCTCTCCCCCTAAAAAGCAGGGGAGGAGACTTCAAAGGATCATAAATTTGGAACTTTAATGACATTAGAATGAAGTCCAGCCCCCTTATTTTACAAATTAATCAATTGGGGCACAGAAAAATTATGATTTATATAAGGTCATTCAGGTTATAAGTGACAAAACTAGGATTTGAGCCCAGGTACACCAGCTCTGTCTAGTAGTGTTTCTACTATACACGTTTCTAAAGATGATCTTCATATGAATGAAAAGAATTCTTGAAGAAAATTTGAGACAGGCAGAGGCAAGCTTTCAGAAATTATATTTTTAATTATATGCTTTTAAGATTCAGAAAATATAAGATTCCACTGGGGTTTTTTTTATTTGTTGTCTAAAAAAAATTTGATTTGGCAGAACTAAAGCTAAAACAGAATCTCTCTTCAAACAAGATGTCATCCAATTATTTGTTATGCTTGTACAAATTTGCTTGCTAACTTCAGCAATGGGTTTAATTTTTTGATCCATTCATTTTCAGGAGAAATACAATAAAGAAGTATGTGTACCAAAAATGTTTGCCAATTCTAGCACTAAGCCCAGAGAGGGATGCTCAAAAGCCCAAGAAATTCTCCTGTTGTACATGGCATTGTTCTACTTGTGAGATGTATAATATTCCAGATAGATTAGCTTTATAGTCCACATGGGTGAAATCAAGTAGAAAATGCCTATTATCTATATTGTGATATAGAGGGGACAGACATCAAACCTGAAAAGTGTGCATGACCAAGAGAGAAAGAGGGGGCAGGAACTTGGAAGGAATTACACAGAAATTTCAGTAACTCCAACTTTTTTCCATCTACTTAACAGCAATGTTCACCTATTTATTCTGTGTGACTCTGAATTATGGAACACTTCATCCTCCAAAGAATTGCTAGTGACTTCAAGGAAAATAGATAGCTCTGTAGTAGGCTTCAGTAGATTTTATCTTATTAACAGGGAAGGGGTTTTGTACCAGAAGCAACATGAAATAGCATTAGCATTCAGGAGATATATGATCAGAAATGGTAGTAGATTAGTTATATAGCAATGATGATAATGATAACAATAATAATAGCAGCTAGCATTTATATAGCACCTTCTCTGTGCCAGGCACTATGCGAAGCATTTTACAAATATTATTTCAATTGATCCTTGGAACAACCCTGAGAGGAGGTGCTATTATTATCCTCATTTTAGAGATGAGGAAACTGAGGCAAACAAGATTTCAGTGACTTGCCCAAGGACATATGACTCATTAATATCTGAATCTGGATTTGAACTCATATTCCAGTCCCTACTCTGTCTACTGTGCTACCTAGCTGCCCTCTTGCAAGAGATATCAGGTGAAAATCCCAAGTACTATATGACTACATATGTGATATTAAAAAAATCAGAGACCTCCGGTATATAGAGTAGCATGTTTGTGGAAAGACATAAACAAGAGATGCTGAGGATGAAAAAGGCATGGAGGAATTTTGAAAGCCTGTGATATTGAAGAAAGTACCTTGAGAGCTGACATTACAAAGAAATTAAAGTATTAAAGAAAAAGGAAAAATACAACTGTATATATGTGAACAGATAAAGAGTAAAATGAACAAAACCAGGAGAACCCTTTATATAATAGCAACATTGTAAAGATAAATGACACTAAAGATATTAAGACTTCTGGTCACTGCAAAGACTAGCCAAGATTCCAGAAAGTTGATGAGCAACCTGCCTGACAGAAAGAGGAATGGCCTAGATATGAAAAATGAGATATCCATTTTTGGGTATGGCCCCAAATATCAATAGTCAATAAGCATATACCAAGGGCTTATTAAGTGCCAAAGACTATAATAAATGCTGGAGATTCAGATAGAAAAAAAAAAAAAAACAGTCCCTGCCTTCAAGGATCTTACAATCTAATGAGGGAAGGAAAATAAAAGAAAAGAAAGTTGAAATGGGAAAAGAAGGTATGCAGAGGGGATGTAAGGTTTTCCCCCAGTTATACATCTCAAGCAACCCATTCATCTTATCTGAAAACTGACCCTCTGCTGGTCAATCAGTTACTGTTTTCTTGTTCCTTTGATTGAATTCATACACTTGGAGAATAGTGGGATACCTTTTTTTTCTGATTTACGGGAACTTCACCTGTTCAGTGTTCCCTCCATCTTGGAAAATTCCTAATCTTTCCTCCAGTTAGAAATCAGATAACCTAATCTTATATTCTGGTTTATGTCCTGTTAATTGTTTTCTTTTAATGCATAAAAATCTGTCTCCTTCCATATTTGGAAAACTTTTTGTTTCCTCAGTCATTTCAATCAGTATATACTATATACAACCAAACTTGCTATATGCTCTCTATGTGTATATGTGTTTGTATATATTTGTGTGTGTGTCTCTCTCTTTAGACACACATACCTATATACAATAATATATGCATAAAATATATTTAGGATACATGTATATGTTAAAATCTTTATATTTTTTCCAGATTATATGTCTATAGGATTTTTAATAATCATTTTCTGACATTTTGCATTCTATATATATTATCTTCCTCCCTTCCATCTCCCCAAGAGGATAGGTAATGTGATATAGGTGCATATGTTATCATATAATACATATTTCTATATTCCTCATGTCGTGAAACAAAACATATATTGCTTACACTAGAGAAAAATTTATGGAGGAAATAAAATGAAGAATGGCATGTTTCAATCTGCATTCAGCTTATATCAATTCTTTCTATGGTGGTGGATGTCCTTTTTAATTCTGAGTCCCTTGTGGTTGTCCTAGATCCTTGCTTTGTTGATAATAATCAAGTCATTTACAACTAATTATCATACACTATTATTGTTATTGTGTACAGTGTTCTCTTGGCTCTGCTTGCTTCACTTTGTATCTCTTTCCAGGTTTTTTGTGATCCTGTGTGTGTGTGTGTGTGTGTGTGTGTAAGTTTGACTTTTTTTAGTAATTATTAAAGTCATATTCTGAAATTAAATTATTTTAGTTCGTTGCATTAAGTTTCTGGTATTGAAATGTGATTAAGGAAATATAGATTTTTATAAGGTTTATGAAAATTTCTATATTTGTCTCTGCCTCAAATAAATTAAGTATTTTTCCCCACTTCAAGACCCAATAAAATATCATGACAGTTGACTAAAATGTCCTGAAATCAGTTCTTAGTTCCTAGGACTAATCTCTTTTGAACAATATTCTTTTAAAAACCTAAAATTCATGCTTGAAAGCTGCCTTTCATATCAGATAGATTAGTAATTTAATCATCAAATTCTATTTTTTTCTTTCTTAACCCTTGAGATTTAGTGAAACATCATTTTGAAGGTTTTTGGTTTTTTAATCCAGAAACAGATTGAGAGAACATGCAAACAGTATATAAATACAGTCAAATTTGTTTTACTATTAGAACTAATTAAATACCTCTCCTTAGTTCAAAACATTTGAATGTTTCATGGATTTTTTATATGTGATTTTCTTCAGTTTCAAAGTTTCCTTGGATTAGGAATTGTAATATTAAAAGCATGAGAAAGAAAAGAGTTTGCATCACTAATCTGTATTAAATTCTTAATTAAAAAGCAGTAAGACTCTAAAATAACAACTATGATTTCTTGTTAATCCCAATGTAAGCTGTCCCAGAGTGGAATGCATCTGAAGAAGTGGAATCCATAGCTTCTTCCTTGGATCTTTTGATAAAGTACCTTGTATTTTTTTTTTTGAGGAGAATGTGGAAAGAGATGAATTAGAAGAATAGTTGGTAATGGTTCAGTTACACTGTGGCAAGAGATATATTTAGGGAATTACCCTAAGAGTCTTTGCTTAGCTCTCTGCCACTCAATATTTTTATCAGTAATCTGAATAAGGATGGCATATCTGATCATCAGATTTACAAGTGACACAAAGCTGGGAAGGATAGTTAACACAATAGATAACAAGATCCCAAAAGATCTTGAATGATCAGAGTGTTAATGCCAGATATAATAAGACAAAACACAGTAAGAATAAATATAAGGTTTTAAACTCGGGTAAAAAAAAATCAACCTTACAAATATAAGATGGAGGAAGAATATATGGGAGTTTTGGTGGATGGAAAGCTCAGAATGAGTTAGCAGTGTAGTATAGACAAAAAAGACACAGGAACAGAGCTTCTGGGAACAGGAAAGTTATTTCCCTCTAACATCTGTCTGGAGAGTGGTGTCCAGTGCTGAATGCCACAGCATAAGGACATTGCCAAGCCTGAAAGGGTCAAAAGGGTGACCACCAAAATGGTCAACAACAACAACAACAGTGTGTCATATGAAAATGGTTTGAAGGAATTTGTGCATTTTTGTAGTTTTAGGAAGAGAGAACTCTGAGAAGACATGTTAGTTATCTGCAAGTATTTGAAGGGCAGTCATGTGGAAGAGGAATTAGATTTGTTCTGTTTGACTAAGGTGTGGGGTAGGTGTGGGAGTGGAACAATTGGTAGAAGTTGTAAAAAGGCCTATTGGACTTTATTAGGAAAAGCTTTGCTTAACACTTGTCCAAAAGTGGAAAGAACTGCCTTAAAAGATTATAGGCTCTCTTTCCTTAGAGGCCTTCAGGTATATGGCATATATTGGACAACTCAGTTGGTTAGAGTATTATCTTCTTGTATGAGATAGTATTTGTAAAAAGCACTTTGCTTATGTTAAATGCTTATTCTCTTCCCCTAAGAAAAGGAGCACAAAATATAAATTTTTTTTCAGCAGTTGAAATTAAAGCAAGCAAGGTCTGTTTTAATCCTTAAAGATGTCCCTGGGGGATTGTTGATTTAGTTTAAAATGTTTTGATTCCTTTGTTATTGAAGATTCCTAGTATCTTCTGCTTCTAGATCAATTACCCATCCCTCACCCTGAAATCTGGTAAGGTTTTAAGGAAGCAACGTACCTGTCATTGTGTTTAGAATCCATGATGTAAATTTAAAAGTAACTATAGGCGGGCAGCTGGGTAGCTCAGTGAGAGCCAGGCCTAGAGATGGCAGGTCCTAGGTTCAAATATGACCTCAGACACTTCCTAGCTGTGTGACCCTGGGCAAGTCACTTAATCCCCATTTGCTGAGCCCTTATTGATTTTCTGCCTTGGAACCAATACATAGTATTGATTCTAAGGTGGAAGGTAAGGGTTAAAAAAAAAAAGTAACTTTAGCTTACATTTTTTTCTTTTTGTCTTTAGTTTGGAAATTCTTGAGTTAATATTATTAAAAAAAAACTTTTATTTACCTGAATAAATTATTTTATCTTATATTTAGCTAAACAAATACATGTATATGATATAGCCATACATCTTTTTCATCACTAGTTTGCTAATAGTTTTGCATTCAAACAGAAATGTCAAAAAACCTCACTGGATTTATTTGATATCTTAGATCTAATGGAAAGATCATTTGAGGAAGAACTGGAATTGTAAGTTACAGAAAAGTCAGTTATCTCTGCTTCATAGAATCATAAATCTAGAGCTAGAAGGGAAATCATAGGTCATTCCTTCTAACCCCCTTCATTTTCTACATGAGCCACCTAAAGCCAGTGGAGGCAAAGTGACTTGCCTAATGCTGGGTTTCTGAAGAAAAGTTTTTTTCCTTTAATTTAATATTTTCTTATTGATCTTTATTTTCTACAGGTGGTTTTATCAAGGTGTTAACCCACATACTGGAACTGCTGACTGGTTATATTCGGGTAGATACTTTGACAGAAATTTCTCAGACTGTCCTGATATATACTGAACCATTGGAACAGATTCTTCAGGACATGGGGACATGGAGAGGTCACACTCTACTTCAAGCCAACTCTTCTGGTCTTGTTAATAGCAGAAACCAGCTTTTGTAACAGCAGTTTTAATGGAAATAGCATCATTCACTGATCAAGGATTTAATTCTTATTAGTTTTTTGATTGCCAAAAAATTTAATTGCTATTGTGTTCTCTTCATGAAGCTGCACTTGAAATCATCAAGTTTTCACTAAGTTTTAAAAAAAAAGGAAAATTTTTTGTGATTCCCTTTCATGTGACAGAAATTGACTGTGACCAGTTTAGTTTACAAGCACCCTCTTAACTCTTAACAGCATTTAAAGAAGTAACAGGAAGACATCCATGTTTCTACTTGTAGTGAAGTAAAAAAAGGGTTTCTTCAAGTATTCAGAAGTTGAACCAGTGACAATAAGTATGAGAGGAGAAGAGATGGATCTTGGAAACTATCCTCAGAGGTATAAAGAACTGAAGTAAAGAACTACTATAAAATGATGGTGATCCAGAGGTGAATCTATACAAAACACAGAATGTCAGACTGAATTGGATAAAAAGCTGCCAAATAACATTTTATTATTTGGAGTTCCTGTAAACATTACTTAATAAATACTGATGACAAAACAACTGATTTATTAGCATTTTGGTCACAAGCAAGGTATGCATTAATCAATATCTAAGTACTATCCAAAGTAAAACATTACAGTCTAGAATGATAAAAATGTTCATAGAAACATGAAAGATAAACACCCAAGGCTGCTTTTAGTTATGTGTGAAGTAAGTCAGGCCGGTAGAGTTTGGTACTATTTATACTGACTTTTCATTCTGGAAAAAGCATTTAATGCCTCTAGTGTCTAGTCAGTTTTGAAAGCACTTCTTATGTATTCATAGAATCATTGTGGTTTTTTTTTTCCCCTTGATATGCATGTTCTAAAACATTACTGAATCACATCTGATTGTTGGAGGGCAAGGGGGTTGGGGAGGGCAGAATTTAATTCAAATGGTATAACTAGAATTATTTAAGAAATAATAGGTATAATATCTGTCTTAAGCACATGTGGTCATCAAAGTGACTTATTTTTCTTTGTGTAGAAGTGTCAAAGCCATATAATGTCAGAGCTATTTGAATTGCAGATCAATTTATTGTATATATACACATATATACATAATATTATTGAGTTAGGTTACAAAGTCATACATTTCTGAAGAAAAGGGATTATAGTTTTCTGTTTGGCTTGAATATTATGTTTGCAATTAAAACCCTTTTTAAAGCCAAGACTTGTTTTGAAAGCTTTTAATTTGGTAACCATTAGAAACTGGAAAGCAGCTGTGTTACTGCTAAGTTTATAGTCATTCAACGATGGCTGCAGTTCTCTTTACCAACAACTTTACATATTCTTAAAATGAACTTGAAGATTGACTTCTTGATGCATTTGAGGATTCATGTGCATGATATTTTTCACAAAACAGATTTTGAAGTATCTGCCAATGCAAAATATAGTCAAGAAGTCAGAGGGCTATTTTCTGTGTATGTAAAGCCAGGCATTTCAGGCCATAGTCATGGTGCGAGTTCATTCTGTAAGCATGCAGGTAAGTTATAAAAATCCAAGACAGATAGAGCTCTGAAGTACATTCACATTTGCTGTATTTGGGGTGGGGGTGGGGGCAGAGAAAAACATTTTATTTGCTGTTTTGAAGAGAAAGACAGCGTGGCATGGTGGACAGAAAGTTAACATCAAAGCCCAAAGCCCTGGGTTCCAAGTCCTGCCTCTGATACATATTGACTCTCAGTGCTCTAGGCAACTCTAAAGCTGTAAGTTACAGAGAAGATGTGACCTGCATTGGTAGAGGAAATTTTCTCACCTGAGAGTTCCCTGTCCTAGTGAAAATCATAGGTCTGGTAATAGTCCTTATCCCAGACACAAGTGGGTTCTTTATATTGTTAGATACCCAGCCTCGTAGTAAATGATTTGGTATTTGGAGGGCCTGGAGAGGCTAACTAGGATAATGTAGTCCTGCTAAAAAAGCACTGATTCCTATATGCTTTCTTTTAAAAGGATAAGAAAGTAGCAAAGGAAGTTAATAACATTTTAATCTTCATTTTATATTTCCTGTATATTGCTTCTTTTTCATATCCATGCCTATAAAACACTTAATATGTGAAAGTAATGACACTTAAACTTTATCATCATCTTTGTAAAACATTAGGATAAAGTGAAATGTTCTTTATTAGCATTTTAACGATAAAAATTCTTTTTAAAGTATGATCATGCTTTTTAATGATTTGATTTTTGACTCATGCAAAAATTGTCTATTTGTATTTTGAATATTGTCCTATGTTTAGTTGACATTAAAAAAAACTTACCACCCAAATTTCATTATTTTGCAAGGTAATATTTTCACGATTAGATCAAAACATCTGCATTGGATAGCTTAAAACATCTTTAGACTAGAACTACACTAACCAAGCCTGATTTTTTTTTTTTTGTTATTTTTCCTAGTTGAAATTCAATTTCAGGCCACATTGTAGTTTTTTTTCTGGGCATAATTACTGCCTTTCAAACTGGAGCAAGTCAATGTTTCATAAATTGAACAAAAAGCTGTCTAATGTCTAGGAAGACTGGACAAACTTTTCTTTTGTTTTATTTGACTTTAATATTGTTTACATTATAGTGGCCAACACAGTATTTGTATGGGGTAGCCTGGTGGTGCCTAGCTAAAGCCAAGGACACAGTGAGGTCCTTAAGAATAAGCAGCACTTTTACCTTGGGAGTACTTGCCTCAGTTAAGGGAGATAAAGTGAAGGAGAGACTGCAAGTTTGCATTCCCATTCCCCATCTTGCCTCTAAGGCTGCCACAAAAACCAAGACACCTCCAAAATACTTCATACCTCTATAAAAGGCCTATAAGTAAAACAAAATGATTTTGGGAAAGAGTGCCAAAATATACTTTGTGGTTCTTGAAAAGTACCTAAGAACTTAAGCATAGATTGATTGTAAATCTATCTATGTTATAGTTCCTAGACACAGAGAAATAGGGGAAAATCAAATAGATGGCACCAAGGATACCTTTAGTTGTTTGCACTTTGCAGGATGAGTTAGAAAATAAACTTCCCTTTCCCCTTACTCATTATTTTCCCTGTTAGTCTCCATCTCTGCAATTTCTGATGCATGTTCAGACTCAATTCTGCCCGAAATAGCCCATCTGATGGAGCAAAAATGAATTCTAAATGTCAAGATGGCTTTGGTGAAGAATGTAATAGGGAAAAGCATTCTGGGAAACCTTGAGTTCACCACTGTTGTCCCTTTCTGAGCATTTAACAAACATCTGATAATATTGTTATGTGATAATTGTTGGAACAACAACTAGCAAGGAAAGAAAATTATTGAGCCATGGTGAATAAAATATTTGCCAGGCTGAGTTGCTGTGTCTTAATGCCTACTAGGCATTAAGTAATGCCTACTAATGAAATGTGAAACAGACTCAAATCAATGAAAAAAAAAAAGACCTGCTCAGACTTTTTTATAAATTGTCTTAGAGCAGCTGCAACTTAAAAAGTAGCCCCAGCAGTAGACTTAGAAGATCTAGGTTTCAGTCTTGCCTCTGCCACTAACTTGCTTTGTGGCTTTGGTAAGCCACTCTGGGCACCACTTTCCCCATATACCATCTAAGGTCCTTTCCAGTTCTAAATCTTAAGATCCTGCGATTTTGGAGTCTTCTGTCTTTGGGAAAAGATTGCAATGAAAGGCCTATTTAAGTTACTTAGAAGAGTCAAACTGGTGAAAAGCTCTCCAGGGTTAAAAATATCCTCGTTACTTCTAATCTTGGGTGCTAAGTTTTCTGTCTCAGAGATAAAAAAAAGTACATGTGAAGCAATGTGTCAATAGAAGAGAAAAAGAGTCATTGATGAGAAAATCTTTGGAAAATCCTGATTTTCTTATGCCTCAGCATTTAGATATATATTTTTTTTAATCTTCCAAAGATCTTTTCAATAACCAGAATGGTTACAAAAGACTTTGGTTCACCAGTAGCCTGCTGGTAGTTGACACGTGATAACATGGTTTATAATTATAGGCATAGCACACTAACTTGTTTTTTTCTAACATTTCCTAAATTTATTCTGTTTTCTTATCTTCTACATACTTACTGTCAATTTTTTTCCAACATACTCTTTTTTCATCCCTTGGTATGAAGGCTATAGAACAATACACAATTTGGTAAATTGTTACTAAAGCCTCTTTTGAAAAGGTATAAACCATGCATCTTGGGGCAGTGGTATACTAGAGCAATACTTAATTCTCTGTAAAGTGACTGAATGGAACACAGACAAGTGATTTGGGTATGTTTTTATAGCTAGCATGTGGAAAAAATATGCTTTTTGCTTCTACCCAGAATGCCAGCACACGTCCTGATTTACTCTCTTATGGAGCCACATTTTTTGCCTTACATAATTGCTGTGCTTGGTTGATTCTTTCAAACACTGTGTTTATTTTATCAATGTTGCATGAAAATGTCAGACTATGAAAATGCTTTAGTGAAATGGATTTATTTTTATAATATTTAATAACTGTCAATACCCATCTATATTAACAAAATCAGTCATACTTTAGCTTTTTGGAGGAGTATGTACAGGTTTGTGGAGATGACTGTTAAAACCGTAGATCTGAATAAAGGTCCTTTTGAAGAAGATGAGTTGTGTTTGACATTTACTTTTCAATCTAAAATTTTTCACCATTTCAAGCCAATTTCTCCTTTAGGGAAAGATCTTCAAGTCTGCTGCAGTTAATCTACTTTGCCTTACATATATTTGGACTATTTGTTCATTAGGGACAGCATAAACAAATGCATTATTTTATAGCAGAACTTGACATTGTTGTAAGCAGATTTGAAAATGCTTTAATAATACCTTTCTGTTAAGCAAGCTTCACAGACAAAAGTATCCCAGAATTCTTAAGGTAGCAATGATTTATGATTAACAATTCATTCTTTTTCCTGTAGGAGATGTCTTGTTGAAAGAAATCAAATATTCCCCAATATTTATTATTATTAATTTAAAAGTTGTATTCTTAGAATTTTTTTTCAGAGTAGTTCTAAAAGTAATTTGTTAGAACTCCAAATACTTTGCTTCCTTAACTCCTCCAGAATACCATTTCTCTGTGATTTTTAGCCATGAATAAGACAGAAAACAAAAGTCATGATACTGTCATTACATTATATGTTTTATTGTAGCCACCTTTATTTTGGGCTGAGAGAAGACAAAAACCAAGTTTTTATTAATTTAAATTTATTTTTTAGTGTGATACCTTTTAAAATTATTGTTTTTAACATTCTTTTAAAAATATTTTGAATTCTATATTCTCCCTCCCACCATTTCCTTTCCACTGTGAAGGCAAGAAGTATAATATCAAATATACACATGAAATCATGCAAATATATTTGCACATTACAGAAAAAATAAAGTAAAAAAAAGTATGTTTCAGTCTGCATTCAGACTATCAATTCTCTCTGGAATTTAGTATTTTTCATCATAAATCCTTTGGAACTGGCTTGGGATCATTGTCTACATCAGATTGGCTACATCATTCACAATTTATCATCTTTATAATGTAAAATATTCTGATTCTCACTTTGCTTCAGTTCATTTAATTCTCAGGTGTTTTTTAAGTCATCCTATTCATTATCTCTTATATATAATTCAAATGTATTCCATCACAATCTATCACAATATGCCACAGTGACTTGATCAGCCATTCCCAAATTAGAAGGCATCCTCTCAATTTCCAATTTTTTACAACCACAAAAAGGGCTTCTATAAATATTTTCATACATATACATCCTTTTCCTTTTAATCTCTTTAGGATATAGTAGTGCTATTTCTGAGTCAAAGGATATGCAGTTTTATAGCCCTTTGGGCATAGTTCCAAATTGGCCTCCAGAATGACTGGATCAGTTTACAACTCCACCAATGGTGCATTAGTGTCCTCATTTTTCCACATCCCCTCCAGCTTTTGTCATTTTTCATTTCTGTTATGTTAGCCAATCTGATAGGTATGAGGTGGTATCTCAGAGTTGATTCAATTTGTATTTCTCTAATAGTGATTTAGAGCATTTTTTAAAAAATGACCATAGCCTGTTCATATTCTTTGATCATTTATCAATTGAGGAATGACTTGTATTCTTATAAATTCGACTCCAGGGAAGCAACTAGGTGGTTTAGTGCATGAAGAGCCAGGCCTAGAGAATGGAAGGCCTTGGGTTCTTATTTGGCCTCAGACATTTCCCAGCTCTGTGACCTTTGGCAAGTCTCTTAACCCCCTTTGCCTAGTCCTTATGGCTCTACTGCCTTGGAACCATATCGATTCTAAGGCAAAAGGTAAGGTTTTTTTTTTTTTTTTTTTTTTTTTTTTTTTTTTTTTACTTAGTTCTCTACATATTGAGAAATGAAGCCTTTATCAGAGGAACTTGCTATAACACACACACACACTTCCTGTTTTCCTTATCTCTACTGCCATTGGTTTTGTCTATGTAAAACCTTTTTAATGTCAAGAGTTATTCATTTTTATAGCCCAAAATGCTCTCATTCTCTTGATTGACCATAAATTCTTCCCTTATTCATAGATCTGACTGGCAAACTGTTCCATGATCCCCTAATTTGCTTTCTGTCTAAATCATGTAACCAGTTTGATCATAATTTGATGATGCGAGATGTTGAAAAACCAAGTTTTTAATAACCCTTTGATAACTGCAAAGGGTCATTTTTGACAAGATTTTTGTCAAGATTTGACAATTTGACAAGAAGTAGTCAGCTTTGTATTTCCTTTTTGTATCCTCAGGATATTTCTACCAGAATCTTGTAGGGAAAGAGACAAATACTAACTGTGTATTTAGTCTGATGCACTCCCCAAACAGGAAGCTAATGTTTTTCTCCTCATTTGACTCACTTGCAGTGTGACCATGAGCAAGTCCTTTCATTGCTCTTGGCCTCAATCTCTTAATTTCTAAAATGAAGAGGTAGGGTTAGGTGACCTCCAAAGCCTTTATCTCTGAAGTTCTAGGATTCTATAATCGAGCGAGACGTTTGCTATTAAACCTCGAAGTGGTGCCAAACCACTTTATCTGAATATTAATATGCCATTTGTCTTCACCTGACTGCTGAAGGCGATTTACACCAGTCAACTTTTTCATGTACCCATTTCCTCAAAGACAGAAGTATTAATGATGAAAATCCTGCTATAGTAACAGTAATACATTAATAGCACTTTTGAGATATGCAGAGTGCTTAAGTCCAGCCACAACCTTCTAGGTATTAGCCTTTGGAGCTCTGGCAATGTGAAGAGTATACAATGGTGATTTCAGATACTTCACTGAAACTTTCTTCTACCATTCTCAGAGGTGATAGCACTAGCTGTATCCGACAGTAATTTGATGGGTTTTATTTTGCCTGTCAGAATGTAAATAGCATCTCTCATATACAGAAATCACAAAGTATCAGTAGCAGAACTAAGGATTTAACCTAATCTCGTGAAGACTGATCTACCAGAATTGGGTTACCTTAGTGGAATTTGTTTTTTAATTCTTCCTCAAGTACATTTGTATATTTAACTGTTTCCCTAGAAATGCATATTTGGCTAGTTTTCTTTCACCTGGCTCATTCTCTTTGGCAAGAAAGTAATTGCTATGATAATACTGTGCTTCCTTTTGTTAGGTTATCACAAATTGACATGAACACTTGTAAGCTATTTTCCACTAATTATTTTGCTCATTAGTAAAGCTCATGTTGTATTAATGTGGTTATTTGGTGCTTTCAAAGCATTTCCATTTTGCTCTAGCATTAATTAATGTAAATTAGCATAAAGTAATATACAGATGACATTTTCAGAGACTTTGCTTTCCATAAGATTAATTCCTATCTTCTTATTAAACATCTCATAACTTCATAAAGAGAACTTTAGGATTTGCATTTTGGACTAGAAGGTAAGTCACAGCTGTGAGGAGAGACAGTAATGTTTAAAATTTAAAATTTAAAATGTTTTTGACAAGTAGAAGGTATCTCATCAATGTCTAGATGAGAGCTGATCTAAAAGATAAAGTTCTTTTCTTCTAAAAATAAAATGTTGGTACCATGATTGCCTTATTCCTAAAGTGTCTGAGCATTTTATAAAAGGGATTAGACTAGGTGACATGGTGAAAGTCATTCAATTAATAAACATTTATTATATGCCAGGCATATAATATAACTGCTGGGGCTACAAAAGAGGTAAAAAGGCAGTCCCGGCCCTCATGGAACTCATAATCTAACAGAGGAGACTATCAGCAAACAAATATGTACAAACAAGCTATATAAAGCAAAAAAGAGGAAATAAGGGGGAGAAGGTGTGTGAATCCTAATTGGGATTGGGAAAGGCTTCTTGTAGAAGATGGAATTTGAGACTTGAAAGAAAAGAGGAGGGGAAGATAGGGAGAACATTCTAGGCTTGGGGGATGGTCAAATAAAAGACCTCATTTGGGAAAATCAAGTGTCTTGTTTGAGCAACAGCAAGGAGACTGGAATGAGCAGTATATAGCTGAGATTAAAATGTAAGAATACAGGAAAGTGAGGCTAGTGGTGCCAAATTACAAAGGGCTTTTAACCCAGAGGATTTTGTATTTATTTGTTTCTGACTGGTGGATGAATTGGAATGGAGAGAAACTTGAGTTGAGGCAGGCCAATCCACCAGCAGGCTACTGCAGTAGGCCAGATGGGAGGTTATGAGGGCTTGCACCAGAATGGTAGCAAGAAGGGGCCATATTTTAAAGATATTGCCGTGGTGAAATCAACAGACCTTGGCAACAGCCCTAGGACAGGTGGGGCAGGGCAGTTGGGGGAGAGATAATGAGTTGTTCAGTATTGGATATACTGAGTTTAAAATGTCTACTGTCACTCAATACATAACATTTCTTAAGCATCTATTTTTCATCTGGTGGCACTGCTTTGGAACTCCTTTGATTTCTTTACCATGCTCCCTTATTTCTTACACCCATCCTGCTTTCTAGCTCCCTTTTGTATGTTATGGACTATAAGGGTAAAAATTAAAGAGTTGGACTAAATATATAAGAAATGTGGTCACCAGAAATTATTACTCAAGTCAGAATGACTTTTTATGGTAGTTTATTTACAAAAGGAGAAAGAGTGAAAGTAAGAAAAATCGGAGAAAGAGATAATTACTCTGGCCTGGTCCAAACCAGGCAGGGTTACAGAGGCCCCAGCAAAGGGAGCCCAGAGGTAAATTAAACAAAGGTTTTAGCCATGAGGTCTCCTCTAAGATGAGGGGCCTCTCCAGAGGCTAATACCTCTCAGAAAAGCCAGGAAAGAAATCAGTCTTTTTCACTCACCCAAGTGGTAGTTCTAAGGGAAAAAAATCAAAGAACAGTCCTAGGTCTCAAGCTGTAGCTCCTTCAAGGTCAAGTTGAAAGGCAAGGAGCTGGTCGCAAGGAAGTTCTTGCCACTTTTAAGGACCATTCCTTTCATTGCTTTCTTTGCCTTCCTTCCACTTTATGTGAACCAATTACAGCTAAAATTTTGCTTAGGACTGCCCAAGGGGCAGTCAGTCGATTCTGATTTGTCACCCACTTTCATACATGTGGGTCACAGACCTCCCCATACTTATAAGGATAAGTGGGGTGTATATGTTTCTGGTGATTAAATCTAAAAATGAGTATAAGCTCCTTGAAAATAAGGATTATCTTTTTTCATATTTGTAGCCCCAGCATTTACCATACTGCCTGGCACATAATAGGGGTTTAATAAATGTTTATTATTTAATTAGCGAAATAGTATAGGGGGAGAAGAAAAGACAGCATGGATTATACCAAGACAGCAAACTATAAATGTTAATATTTGTTTATGGCACACACTCGGGCTCTCTCTCATCCCTTGTGTGCTCAAGTGGCTTTTTTTATTTTCAAAATTAAAAGCATTATTACCTAATTGGCATGAATCAGAACATAAGAGAATTAATTCACGGCCTGCCTAAGTGGCTTTTTGAGATCATGTCAACTACCTGTGACTTAGAGAACTGGAAAGAACAGAGCATACCTCTAGAACCCAAGATATGGAGTGGTAACATTCCCTGAAAATTCCAGAATAGATAACTTTGATTCATTTAGTACTTGTTAAAAGAACCTGAACTTGGGGTATAAGAGTTCATCATACTACCTAATTTTTCAGATGAGGAAAGAGACTGAAAGAGATAGGTCGATGTGCTTGGCTCTGTCTTAGACTGGGTAATTCCACTCTGGGAAATCTGTAACACCACTGATTCTGTCTTCTCTCCCCTTTCTAACCCCAGGATGGCATACCATGATGTTCATAATGTTTATGCTCTCAAAAGATTGTGTGCAAATTTAATTTCACTATATCAAATCACATTTTAGATTCCTTTGGAGCCCTCACTACTAAAGAAAATGAACAAATAAAGATAGGTTATGAATTTATTCAACTTTGTACATAAAGAGGGACATGAATAGGCAATTTTCAGATAAAGAAATCAAAACCATCAATAAGCAAATGAAAAAGTGTTCTAAATCTCTTAAAATCGGAGAAATGCAAATCAAAACAACTCTGAGATACCACCTCACACACAGATTGGCTAATATGACAGCAAAGGAAAGTAATAAATGTTGGAGAGGATGTGGCAAAATTGGGACATTAATGCATTGCTGGTGGAGTTGTGAATTGATCCAACCATTCTGAAAGGCAATTTGGAACTATGCCCAAAGGGCTTTAAAAGACTGCCTGCCCTTTGATCCAGCCATACCACTACTGGGTTTATGCCCCAAAAAGATAATAAGGAAAAGGACTTGTACAAAAATATTTATAGCCACACTCTTTGTGGTGGCAAAAAATTGGAAAATGAGGGGATGTCCTATTGGGGAATGGCTGAACAAATTATTCCTTTTAGCCCAATAGTATTCCATCTATTGGTGATGGAATACTATTGGGCTAAAGGAATAATAAACTGGAGGAATTCCATGTGAACTGGAATGACCTCCAGGAATTGATGCAGAGTGAAAGGAGCAGAGCCAGAACAATGTTCACAGAGGCTGATACACTGTGATACACTGTGACACAATTGAACATAATGGACTTCTCTACTAGCAGCAATTCAACAATCTAGGACAATTCTGAGGGACTTATGAGAAAGAACCCCATCCACATCCAGAGAAAGAACTGTGGGAGTAGAAACAGAAGAAAAACAACTGCTTGGTCACATGGGTCGATGGGAATATGACTGGGGATGTAGACTCTAAATGATCACTCTATTGCAAATATTAATAATACAGAAATAGGTCTTGATCAATGACACGTAAAACCCAGTGGAATTGCTCCTTGGCTGGGGGGTTGGGTGGGAGGGGAGGGAAAGAACATGATTTGTGTAACTATGGAAAAATATTCTAAATTAAATAAATAAACTTAAAAAAAGAGATTAAAAACTTCTTACATAAAGTAGGATGATTTGGATGATTCCAAATTAATCTGTCTCACTCTGAGGAGTCACAAAGAATCAAGTTTGAACAGGCTGAGGAAACTTGGACTTGCCCAGGGATCATCTATATGCTACCAAGCTAGTTAAAACCACATTCCTTAGAGAAGTTGGAGCAAGAGGGTCATTCCAATACATCCTTCAGGATCCAGGTAGGACTAAGTGTGGCAGAGAAAAGGAGATACCAAAGAGCTGCCAGCGTTTCTGCTCTTCTGTGCCCAGGTCATGTCACCAACCTGCAGACTGAGAGAACTAGAAAGAACAAAGTATACCTCTAGAACCCGAGGTGTAGACTGCTAACATAACTGGGGAATCTTTCCAAAATATCCTTCATGAATCTCAGAACAAAAAAACCTGGTCAGAAGGAAGCCTGAGAAAAGGCTGGATTTCCCCCCCAACTTCCCCTTCTGTGCCTTTCTATCCATAGCCATAATCATCCGTTCTTTCTCGACTCGGATCTTCACTATAGTTGGATATAAATGTAAAGTTGGAGATTTTCCCAATTGTAGGCTTAAATTGTAGGTTCATAACTTTGGCCTATTAAAATCAACTCCCTAAAACAAGAGGAGGGACCCACCTCTACTTGAGGAGCTCTTGTCCTCGGTGCTGAAAGCAAGCTAATTATTATCACAGAATGTTGCAAATACATAACCCTTTCCCTAGTGGTTCGTTTTGCAAGGTCACCCATTTGGTCTTGGGTTTTCTCAAACGGAAGTACGCTATACAGGGTTAGCCTGGCAAGAGAGGCCTCTGTAATTCCAAGAACCTCCGCTAGGGGCCGCCGCCGCTCCCCTATGACACAGCAACAATAGGGGCCGCTCTGCTCCGCCAAACTCTGCGTGGTGATGGGGCTTCCTCTTTGCGCTGCGGAGTCGGCGGAATGAGTCGGAGGTGGGGAGGGGGGTGGAGGGAGGGGAGAGAGCGAGGAAAGGCAGGAAGAATGATGGGCGGTCGCTTAGACCAATCGGTCTCAGAGAAGCACCGGTAGCCGCTGTAACAAATCCAATCAGCACAAAGAACGGAGGGAGGGAGGGGCAATAAGAGATTTCCGGCCTGGCCGGCAGCTGCAGGAGAGGAAGAGTGAGCTCTAGTCACTGCTTCACCCACGGTCCGCACCCCAGGCCCCAGGTAAGTGGAGACGGCTCCGGGAGGCCCGAGGCCCAGCCCCGACAGGAAATCTGGAACAGGAGTCCGGGCTGGTGGGGGAGGGGGAGTGTGGAGAGGACGGTTTGGGCGGGCGGGGGCTGGTGACGGTGGCCGACCGGGTGGGGGAGGCGGGGGCCGGGAAGGGCCTCTCTCGGGTGGGGGAGGGGAGAAGCCGGAGTGGTCGTGGCTTAGCCTCAAGTGGCGAAAGGTTTGGGATGGGAGGTCAAGGCTGGATCTTGGGCCGGACCCAAGAGTGGCTGGCGGGGGTGGGGGGGAGGAGG